>NC_141879.1:306839565-307141956 GCF_056163025.1 Triticum urartu | reverse complement strand
ACTCTCTATCATGAAGATCATGGTGCTACTTTGAAGCACAAGTGTGGCAAAAAGGATAGTAACATTGTCCCTTCTTGTAACACCCCGAGTCTGATGCGCCAGGTGTCTACTAGTTATTCGCTGTCGTTTGCTTGCATGTTGCATCTTGCCATGTCATCATGTGCATTGCATCGTCATGTTTTTCAAAACTTGCACCCGTCTGGGTTTCCCCAGTTCTCTCCGTTGTCTGTTCTGAGCCCAGACACACATGCACATGCCCGCGGCACGTCCGAAATATTATTTTATAAGTGGCGTAAAAATGTTCTTGGAATGGGGTGAGAGTTAGCGTGCGGTCTTGTTATAGTGTAGGTAGACCGCCTGCCATGTTTCATCGCATTCGGAGTCCGTTTAATGCCCCAACGGATAACTATAGCGGCAGTATAGTCGGTCCATCATCGGACGTTTTCGGTCTCCGGAAACAGTTGTCGGGTTGCACTCCTTCCCTCTCACCTTAGCCCAACCTTCTCTTCACAGCCCACCTAGGCCTGCTTAGCCCCCCTCTCGTCCGGAGCCATCCTATTGTGATCGGAGGGCCCCAAAACCCCTCCTAACCACCTGACCCCTCCTTGCATAGTGCTCAGACCCCTCGTGCACGTCCGAGAGTTGTCCCGAAACCGACCCGGGCTATCGTTACCGTTGGGTCAGATCATCCCCAAACATCCCTAAAACATCTCCGTTTTCTTATTTGGATTTCCTAACCTATATTTTTTCTTAGCCGTCCGATTACGATCGTAGGGTCGAGGTAGCCCCTAACCTAATCCGTGATGTATTTATAGTGCACCCCTAGTCCATTTTGGCAAACCCTAAAAATCCTATCCCTTGTCCCATCACCGCCACCACCCACTCACCATCGCCCTCGGGATCTTCCCCGATCCACCTACCCAGCCAACCTTCTCCTCCCTTCCTCGTTTTCAGCCACCACGAGTCCCGTCGATCCATCCATCCATCGATCCCCACCAACCTGCAGCTCCTCCCCACGGCTTCCAGATCGAGAAATGTCGATCTCGAGCAGCAGCCAGAGTCCACGACCTCCTTTGCTTCTTCTCAAGCACTTCCATGGAGCCAGCCGTCCCCAACAACGATGAGCAGAAGCACGCCATGGATGCCTCCCCGAGCTCCAGTTCACCTCGCCGCCGTCGAGAACCGGTGTCCCGCGGCCGGATCCGTCAAGTCCGCGACCCCGCCTGACCTCCTTCCTGTTCATGCAGCCGCCGAGCCTTCTTCTGCTTTCCCTGCTGTAGGGCTCCATCACCCCTGCTCATCTTCACCTCATGCACCGCGTCGCTGCTCCTCCTCCGCCGTGCCGGCGAGCGCGACACCGGAGCACCGCAGGTCGCCGACGTGTCCCTCCTTTCACTCACCTCCCCCGGCTTTTGCTGCCTCGCCGACCGCCGCCACCTGTAGGAGCGCCATGGCCGCCTCATCCCGGAGCAAGCTCGCCAGCGTCCTTCATCATCCTGTGTCTAGCGCCGCCCGGATCCGTCCGCCTTCGCGCCTCCCGCCCTTGCTGCTGACGAACGCGGCGATCGGCGCCCTCCTTCGCTTGTGGCACCGCGCCAGACGCCGCCCTCCGCTGCTGCCTCGCCGCTGTCCAGCCATGCCGCAGCGCCCCTGCTTCCTCTGTATCAAAGACGAGCGCCCCGCCCCACGTTGACCGCCCGCTCGCCCGCGCCGTGGACGCGTCGTCCTGCTGTGTGGGCTGCCTCATCCCAGCGCCTTGGCCCAGCTCCAGATTCGGACTCAAGGCCCAATGTGAGCAGCCCTCCTCCAGTCCCTCTCCTGTACACTATCGGGCCAGCCAGATTCGGCCCATTGTGTTTTTCCTTGCCTGCGATTTTGTCCAATTATCTAGTAAATTGCAGATTTACAAAAAAGCCCTCAAACATCATGCATTTAATAACTCACCAACTGTGCATCGTATTAAAATGTTTCATATATGAAAAATGCTTAGAATTTTGTCTAGTTTCTTAATATGATACTTTCATTCATGTTTAAAAAGTTTAAAATGATGTTTGCATATATTTTGCTTAATTGCCATGTTAAAATGGTTTATTTCATAACTAAATAACTGTAGCTCCAAGTTTAATAAACTTTATATGTAAATGGGGTAGAAAAATTACTAGTTTAACATGGTGCACTTATCTTGCATGTTTAAAAACTCCGAAATATGTTTAGGGCAGAACAGTAGCTAATTCGAAATATGCATATGAGGATTTTCTGGAATTGTTGTTGTTGTTTCCGGCCTCATTTAAACTTGCTTAAATGTGTAGTTTTCATATGCTTCACCCCTTGCCATGTTTAATAACATTTAATTTTGTTAGGTACATAATCGGGAGAGAACTAAATAATTGAATGTGGTGTTTCGTCAATATGCAAATCTCTGCATATTGAGCTCCGCTTAACTTCTACTGTAGTTTGTTGCACTTTGCCATGCCATGGCTCTTTAAACCGGACATGCATCATGATTGATTGTGCATCTTGCCATGTTTATGAGATGGTTGTTTACCATGTTGTTTGCTTCTTTCCGGTGTTTCTTCTTGTTGTTAGTTCCGGTAACGTCATGTTTGTGAGGATCCGTTCGGTTACGTCCGTTTGTCTTCTTCATGGACTCGTTCTTCTTCCTTGCGGGATTTCAGGCAAGATGTCCATACCCTCAAAATCACTTCTATCTTTGCTTGCTAGTTGTTCGCTCTATCGCTATGTCACGCTACCTACCACTTGTTATATCATGCCTCCCATATTGCCATGTCAACCCTCTAACCCACCTTCCTAGCATACTGTTGTTTGGCTATGTAACCGCTTTTGCTCAGCCCCTCTTATAGCGTTGCTAGTTGCAGGTGAAGTTGAAGATTTTTCCATGTTGGAACATGGATATGTTGGGATATCCCAATATCTCTTATTTAATTAATGCATCTATATACTTGGTAAAGGGTGGAAGGCTCGGCCTTATGCCTGGTGTTTTGTTCCACTCTTGCCACCCTAGTTTCCGTCATACCGGTGTTATGTTCCTTGATTTTGCGTTCCTAACGTGGTTGGGGTTATGGGACCCCCTCGATAGTTTGCTTTGAATAAAACTCCTCCAGCAAGGCCCAACCTTGGTTTTACATTTGCCTAACAACCTAAGCCTTTTCCCTTGAGTTTCTGGAGCCCGAGGGTCATCTTATTTTACCCCCCGGGCCAGTGCTCCTCCGAGTGTTGGTCCGAACCGGGCAGCCTGCGGTGCCACCTCGGGGAAACTTGAGGGTTGGTTTTACTTGTAGATTGACCTATCTGGTGTGCCCTCAGAACGAGATATGTGCAGCTCCTATCGGGATTTGTTGGCACAGTTGGGTGGCTTTGCTGGTCTTGTTTTACCATTGTCGAAATGTCTTGTAACGGGGATTCCGAGTCTGATCGGGTTGTTCCGGGAGAAGGAATATCCTTCGTTGATCGTGAGAGCTTGTGATGGGCTAACTTGGGACACCCCTGCAGTGTATAAACTTTCGAGAGCCGTGCCCGCGGTTATGTGGCAGATGGGAATTTGTTAATATCCGGTTGTAGAGAACTTGACACTTGACTTAATTAAAATGCATCAACCGCGTGTGTATCTGTGATGGTCTGTTCTCGGCGGAGTCCGGGAAGTGAACACGGTCTTGTGTTATGTATGAACGTAAGTAGTTTCAGGATCACTGCTTGATCACTTCTAGCTTCTCGACCATTGCGTTGCTTCTCTTCTCACTCTTATTTGCATATGTTAGCCACCATATTTGCTTAGCGCTTGCTGCAGATCCACCTCATTACCTCATCCTACCCATAAGCTTAAATAGTCTTGATCTCGCGGGTGTGAGATTGCCGAGTCCTCGTGACCCAGGGATACTTCCAAACAGTTGCAGGTGCCGATGATACCAGTGCAGGTGACACAACCAAGCTCAAGTGGGAGCTCGATGAAGATATTGATCATTTTTATGTGTCTTTTCCGGTTGATCAATAGTGGTGCCCAGTTGGGACGATCGGGGATCTAGCATTTGGGGTTGTCTTATTTTATTTTGGTTTCGTAGTCGGACCTTGATTGTACTCTGGATGATGTATGTCTAACTTGCTATTTGTGTGAAGTGGCAATTATAAGCCAACTCTTTATCCCTTACTTATTCAGTACATGGGATTGTGTGAATATTACCCCTCTTGCGACAAAACCACCATGCGGTTATGCCTCTAAGTCGTGCCTCGACACATGGGAGATATAGCCGCATCGTGGTCATTACAAGTTGGTATCAGATTCATCCCCGACTTAGGAGCCCCCTGCTTGATCGAATCGCTGACGTTGTTGAGTCTAGAACAAAATGTTTTGAGTCTTAGGATTATATATATCGGAGAGTAGGATTCTTTTTACTCCTTAGTCCCTTCATCGCTCTGGTGAGGCTTCTTGACGTAGATGTTTTGACTTTCCTCTCCTCAAATTATACTAATTTTTTTAGGATCACACGGATATCTTGGAATCGTTCCGATATTCTTGTGACGAGAACATTGTTCTTGGTGCCTCTTGGCATTTAGGGGTTGTGGCAGTGTCCCGGGGAGTTGAGCTCCGAGGTGTTTTCGTCACAATTTTATCGTTGTAGTTCTGGAATACCTGAGCTCGCCGACATCGAAAATCTCTTTTATGCAGTTGTTGGTGAGATAACCTTGACGCCACCTAGTATTGGGGCGAAAGTTTCGGGAGTATTGCCATAACTCGTATAACGGATGCTTTTCGAAGGTTGAGGTACATGATTTTCGAAGGTTTCTTGGTTATGTGTTCAAGGATGGATACAGCTGGATGTAGGGATTGTTAGTTTGGGTGAGATATTATGCTTCCCCTGTATCCCCAACACCAGATTGCATAACCAGAAAGTTTCGGGAGTTTATAGGTGGGAATTCAAGTATCTCATAGGATATCTTTCTAATAGACACATGATACAATATGGGGTCTATCACATGTTTGTTCCGGCTTATTCTGCAAGCCAAATCCTTTCTTTTGTTTTGTTTGTGGTATTCGAGTTGCTTCGAAGTCAAGTGTTGATTCCATACCTTCCTTAAGTGGTGTTCTCATATTTCTATGTGGATACTAAGCCTTATTGATCGTCGAGATTTTTTTGTCAATCCTTTTCAACCGACGTGCTTCCCTTCAAGTGGATCTAATCATTTTCAACATCCGCAAGATCAACTCTAAGTTTTCTCAACGGTATCCTTTCCATCTGCCCAAGTTGCCTTTGTTTTCCCGCCCTCCCACCCTGTTCTTCAAGGATTCAGATTTCTTAACCAAGTATCCTTTTATTGATGGGAAGCCTGTCCATTATTTTCTGTCAATGTTCTTATTCGGTGATTCTTAGGAAGATACTAACGGAGCTTCAAGTTTATTATTCTTCATTTTTTTCTTCTCCGGTGGATTCAATTCAAGCTTTGTCGATCATATCCTTTCCTTGGTTCAAATGCTTTCTTGTGCCGGTGCACCTCTTAATCATTCACTTCTCGCTATTCATTTGTTCTGGAGTGCCAAAGATATCTTAGAAGATTCATGTTTCCATTCTTAATCTGTTCAAGCTATTTCGAGGTTGTTAGCTCATTCAAGCCAATTATTTCAACCGGCGCAATCTTTAAAAAAAATCGTTCATCGGTGTTTTCTTTTGAGTGGGCCCTAACCCATAGGTCTTTTCCCAGGATCTTACCTGACTCTTCTATTTTTCCCGGAGCTTCTCAAATTCTTTTCCAAGTTTGACGTAAGAATGAATTATCATCAGTCATATGACTTTCTCCACGATCTTTCAAATAATTTTCATCGTTGGTTCAACCTTTCTAATTTTCATTCTGGAGTGTCTCAACAATTCATGGTGGTGTTTCTCATCGTCATTCTCGGATTTGAAGACCGAAGAAGAGTTTCGCTTCAATCATATCTGTTCTCTTGAAGATTCATGGTTCTAGCTTGATGCCATCCTCTCATAATTGTTTTCGATTGTGAGAATTCTTTTCAACCATTTGGAGCAATCCAGGAGTCTTTTTAGTTTGATTCTCCAGAGCCCTTCATCTTAGAGTTATTCATTCTCAGCATTCATCTCTCTTTCCCCAATCTTACCGGTGCGTCATTCAAGTGTTCTCTAATCAGCTCGTGAGCTATTCGTTCTCATGTATCTAAATTCCCTCAAGTATCTTCATTCGTTTTCCAATTCTTCCCGGTGAATTGTGCTTTTGCTACTTTCAAGTTCAATTCTTATGGTGGTTCGTTCAAGAGTTCTCTTCCTTGGTTATCATATCAATTCATTCGTTGTTTCAATCATACCGGTGGTTCGTTGAAGACCTTACCAAGTTTATGATATATCTCTCCTTAATCCTTTCCAATGAGAATGAGTAGTATGCCAAATCCACTGTGGGTCATCAATTGAATTGACGAAGGATAAGCATAATGTAATTCTTATTCTTGTTTCATCGAGTAAATTCAATTCCTTATTCCGGAGGTTCATCAAAATTCTTGGTTTCAATTGCTCATCTTTCTTTTCCGGAGTTCCAAGTTTTCTCGGTTACATCGTCGTGAAGCTCCATCTAAATCATTGCAAGGCTTCACCTTGTGTTTTCAACTTCTATTTCTTTCTATCATCGTTTTATTACCGGAGTTCTTCATGGAGGCTCTACAAGGTATTTCATCAAGGATTCTTTTCATTCTTCAATTGTTCTTCAAGATTTCTCTCGAAGTTATGATCCGCCAAGCTATACTCAAAATTCAACAGGGTGCTCAACACATGTTTTGTTTTGAGGAGTTCAAGCATTCTTCATCTTACATTCAAGTGCAATTATTTCTACCTTATCTTTTGAGGTGGTGTTATGTCATTCTTGACAATTACCTTTCATGCTTCATGATTCGCAAGTTTTTAAGAATGAGATATTTTAAACCCATCATTTTCTCTTTGTTCAGGAGATCCTTTGCAACCCATCAATCTCTTCATTGGAATTATCTTGGGTTATATTTCACCTAAAGCCTTCCCTAAGGAATGTTTCTATTGTGGTGCTTATCAATGATCCAAGTTATCTCTCTATCATCTTGGTGGAAGAAGTTTTTCATCTCGTTGGTGTTATCAATGATATTATTTGTTTCCGTAGTGGCAAAATTTTGCCTCAATTTTGAGAAGTTTTCCATAAGCCCACTACAAGCTTATTCGTTTCATTTTTGGTTTTCCAGCAACTCCGTTATAACCTTCTTGGAAGGGTGCTTTCCAAACTCAATTGTGGTAGAAGTTGGCATTTTCTTCTCCATTCTGTTATTGCAATGATATATCTTCTATTCTTCCTTCCGGAGGCATTGTGATGTTGCTCTCTCCACTCATCATCTCGGATTGTGAGGACCGTGTTCTTTTCGTGCTTATCCATTCAACCGTAGTGTCGTGTCCTCCATTCAAGTTCTCTAATCTTATCAAGTTTTGCCTCCCTTCTCAACCGGAGTGCTGTCTGAAATCTTTCTTACCCCTTGTGCCATTCTTTTAATTGTTTTGGAGGCAGTGTGTTGTTGATTTCGTCAACTATATTCCAATCTTCCCAAGTTCATGTTCAATTCCTTCCATTTACAGTCGGAGTGCTATCCAAACTTTATCATTCTTTTTCCTTCTCTATCTTGTTTTAACCGGAGCGTTGTGTCTATCATTCCTCTTCTAACCGGAGTCTCATCCAAGTGCTTTATTTTTGCCAAGTTTATATTCTATGCCTTCCATTTCCAACTGGAGTGTTGTCATAATTGATCTTTACCGTTCCTTGTACATCTTGTTTCAACCGGAGTGCTTGCATGTACTTCTTGTTCACTGCAACCATTTTCTTATGTCTTTCAACCTACAAGGTTCTAGTAAGATTCCTTGTTCCTCTTTTGTAACGGAGTGTTTTCAACTTTGATCATCTTCATTGTATTCTTTCTTTCAATTTGTCCAACCTCTCAAGGTTCTTTGGTTTCACTCGTTTGTCAAAGAAGGAACTTAGTTTTACCTCTTCTCTTCCTCTTCCGTTTCTCTCCGGTGCCATCCTTAGATCTTGGGACGAGATCCTCTTGTAGTGGTGGAGTGTTGTAACGCCCTGAGTCCGATGCGCCAGGTGTCTTCCAGTTATTCGCTGTCGTTTTCTTGCGTGTTGCATCTTGTCATGTCATCATGTGCATTGCATCGTCATGTTTTTCAAAACTTGCACCCGTCCGGGTTTCCCCAGTTCTCTCCATTGTCTATTCTGAGCCCGGACACACTTGCACACGCCCGCGTCACGTCCGAAATATTATTTTATAAGTGGCGTAAAAATGTTCTCAGAATGGGGTGAGCGTCGGCGTGCGGTCTTGTTATAGTGTAGGTAGACCACCTGCCAAGTTTCATCGCATTCGGAGTCCATTTGATGCCCCAATGGATAACTATAGCGGCAGTATAGCCGGTCTATCGTCGAACATTTTTGGTCTCTGGAAACAGTTGCCGGGTTGCACTCCTTCCCTCTCCCCTTAGCCCAACCTTCTCTTCACAGCCCACCTAGGCCTGCTTAACCCCCCTCTCGTCCGGAGCCGTCTTATTGTGATCGGAGGGCCCCAAAACCCCTCCTAATCACCTGACCCCTCTTGCACAGTGCTCAGACCCCTCGTGCGTGTCCGAGAGTTGACCCGAAACCGACCCGGGCTATCGTTACCGTTGGGTCCGAATCATCCCCAAACATCCCTAAAACATCTCTGTTTTCTTATTTGGACTTCCTAACCTATATTTTTTCTTAGCCGTCCGATTACGATCGTAGGGTCGAGGTAGCCCCTAACCTAATCCATGATGTATTTATAGTGCACCCCTAGTCCATTTTGGCAAACCCTAAAAATCCTATCCCTTATCCCATCCGTCCCATCACCGCCGCCACCCACTCACCATCGCCCTTGGGATCTTCCCCGATCCACCTACCCAACTGCTACGTATTGAGCTTGCGTTGGTTTTCCCCGAAGAGGAAGGGATGATGCAACAGAGTAGCGTAAGTATTTCCCTCAGTTTTTGAGAACCAAGGTATCAATCCAGTAGGAGGCCACGCTCAAGTCCCTCGTACCTGCACAAAACGATAGCTACTCGCAACCAACGCGATTAGGGGTTGTCAATCCCTTCACGGTCACTTAAGAGAGTGAGATCTGATAGATATAATATTTTTGGTATTTTTGGTATAAAGATGCAAAGTAAAAAGTAAAAGCAAAGTAAAAAAGCAAAGCAAGATTAAAGTGATGGAGATTGATATGACGAGAATAGACCCGGGGGCCATAGGTTTCACTAGTGGCTTCTCTCAAGAGCATAAGTATTCTACGGTGGGTGAACAAATTACTGTTGAGCAATTGACAGAATTGAGCATAGTTATGAGAATATCTAGGCATGATCATGTATATAGGCATCACGTCCGTGACAAGTAGATCGAAACGATTCTGCATCTACTACTATTACTCCACTCATCGACCGCTATCCAGCATGCATCTAGAGTATTAAGTTAAAAACAGAGTAACGCCTTAAGCAAGATGACATGATGTAGAGACATAAATTCATGCAATATTAAATAAACCCCATCTTGTTATCCTCGATGGCAACGATACAATACGTGCCTTGCTGCCCCATCTATCACTGGGTAAGGACACCCTAAGATCGAACCCAAAGCTAAGCACTTCTCCCATGGCAAGAACTACCAATCTAGTTGGCCAAACCAAACGGATAATTCGAAGAGACTTGCAAAGATAACCAATCATAAATAAAAGAATTCAGAGAAGATTCAAATATTATTCATAGATAGACTTGATCATAAACCCACAATTCATCGGTCTCAACAAACACACTACAAAAATAAGATTACATCGAACAGATCTCCACAAGAGAGGGGGAGAACTTTGTATTGCGATTCAAAGAGAGAGAAGAAGCCATCTAGCTACTAACTATGGACCCGAAGGTCTGAGGTAAACTACTCACACTTCATCGGAGAGGCTAGGATGATGTAGAAGCCCTCCGTGATGACGGCCGTCTTCCGGCGGAGCTCCGGAACAGGCCCCAAGATGGGATCTCGTGGATACATAAAGTTTCGGAGATGGAATTAGGTTTTTGGCTCTTGTTCTGATCATTTGGGGGTACGTGTGTATATATAGGAGGAAGAAGTACGTCGGTGGAGCACCGAGGGGCCCACGAGGCAGGGGGCGCGCCCTAGGGGGGCGCCCCCATCCTCGTGACCTCCTCTTTGACCCCCTGGAGTAGGGTCCAAGTCTCCTGGATCACGTTCGGTGAGAAAATCACGTTCCCGAAGATTTTATTCCGTTTGGACTCCGTTTGATATTCTGTTTTTCCGAAACACTGAAATAGGTAAAAAACAGCAATTCTGGGCTGGGCCTCCGGTTAATAGGTCAGTCCCAAAAATAATATAAAAGTGGAAAATAAAGCCCAATATAGTCCAAAACAGTAGATAATATAGCATGGAGCAATCAAAAATTATAGATACGTTGGAGACGTATCAGGAATCCCCAAGCTTAATTCCTGCTCGTCCTGGAGTAGGTAAATGATAAAAAGAGAATTTTTGATGCGGAGTGCTACTTGGCATAATTTCAATGCAAATCTTCTTAATTGTGGTATGAATATTCAGATTAGAAAGATTCAAGACAAAGGTTTATATTGACATAAAAATAATAATACTTCAAGCATACTAACAAAGCAATTATGTCTTCTCAAAATAACATGGCCAAAGAAAGTTATCCCTACAAAATCATATAGTCTGGCTATGCTCCATTTTCACCACACAAAGTATTTAAATCATGCACAACCCCGATGACAAGCCAAGCAATTGTTTCATACTCTAACTTTTTCAATCTTCACGCAATACATGAGCGTGAGCCATGGATATAGCACTATAGGTGGAATAGAATGGTGGTTGTGGAGAAGACAAAAAGGAGGGGAAGATAGTCTCACATCAACTATGCGTATCAATGGGCTATGGAGATGCCCATCAATAGATATCAATGTGAGTGAGTAGGGATTGCCATGCAACGGATGCACTAGAGCTATAAATGTATGAAAGCTCAACAAAAGAAACTAAGTGGGTGTGCATCCAACTTGCTTGCTCACGAAGACCTAGGGCAATTTGAGGAAGCCCATCATTGGAATATACAAGCCAAGTTCTATAATGTAAAATTCCACTAGTATATGAAAGTGACAACATATGAGACTCTCTATATGAAGAACATGGTGCTACTTTGAAGCACAATATATGAGACTTGCTATATCATGGTGCTACTTTGAAGCACAAGTGTGGAAAAAAGGATAGTAGCATTGCCCCTTTTTATTTATTTTCTTTTTTTGTTTGGCCTTTTTTTATATGGCCTTTCTCTTTTTTTATTTGGCCTTTCTCTTTTTTTGGGACTGCTCTATTGAATGATGATCATCACACTTCTATTTATTTACAACTCAATGATTACAACTCGATACTAGAACAAAGTATGACTCTATATGGATGCCTCCGGCGGTGTACCGGGATGTGCAATGATGCATGAGTGACATGTATGAAAGAATTATGAATGGTGGCTTTGCCACAAATACTATGTCAACTACATGATCATGCTAAGCAATATGACAATGATGAATGTGTCATGATGAACTAGATGGTGGAAAGTTGCATGGCAACATATCTCAGAATGGCTACGGAAATGCCATAATAGGTAGGTATGGTGGCTGTTTTGAGGAAGGTATATGGTAGGTGCATGATACCAGCGAAAGGTGCGCGTTATTAGAGAGGCTAGCAAAGGTGGAAGGGTGAGAGTGCGTATAATCCATGGACTCAACATTAGTCATAAAGAACTCATATACTTATTGCAAAAATCTAGAAGTTATCAAAGCAAAGTATTACGCGCATGCTCCTAGGGGGATAGATTGGTAGGAAAAGACCATCGCTCGCCCCCGACCGCCACTCATAAGGAAGACAATCAATAAATAAATCATGCTCCGACTTCATCACATAATGGTTCACCATACGTGCATGCTACGGGAATCACAAACTTTAACACATGTATTCTTTAAATTCACAACTACTCAACTAGCATGACTTTAATATTATCACCTCCATATCTCAAAACAATTATCATGTTT
This sequence comes from Triticum urartu, assembly GCF_056163025.1. Classification (NCBI taxonomy): domain Eukaryota; kingdom Viridiplantae; phylum Streptophyta; class Magnoliopsida; order Poales; family Poaceae; genus Triticum; species Triticum urartu. Next base: position 307,129,819 of record NC_141879.1, on the reverse strand, counting down.
CAATATTTTCTTAGTATTCAACACACTCAAAAGAAAGTTTCACAAATCTTGAATACCAAGCATATTATTATTAAGCAAATTACCATGCTATTAAGAGACTCTCAAAATAATTTAAGTGAAGCATGAGAGATCAATAGTTTATTTAAAACAAATCCACCACCGTGCTCTAAAAGATCTAAGTGAAGCACATAGAGCAAAATTATAACACTCAAAAGATATAAGTGAAGCACATAGAGCAAAATTATCTAGCTCAAAAGATATAAGTGAAGCACATAGAGCAAAACTACTTAGCTCAAAAGATATAAGTGAAGCACATAGAGCAAAACTACTTAGCTCAAAAGATATAAGTGAAGCACATAGAGCAAAACTACTTAGCTCAAAAGATATAAGTGAAGCACATAGAGTATTCTATCGAATTTTAATTCATGTATGGCTATCTCAAAAGGTGTGTACAACAAGGATGATTGTGGCATACTAAGACACAAAGACACAAATAATACAAGACGCTCCAAGCAAAACACATATCATGTTGGTGAATAAAAATATAGCTCCAAGTAAATTACCGATGGAAGTGGACGAAAGAGGGGATGCCTTCCGGGGCATCCCCAAGCTTTGAATTTTTGGTGTCCTTGGATTATCTTGGGGGTGCCATGGGAATCCCCAAGCTTAGGCTCTTGCCACTCCTTGTTCCATGATCCATCAAAAGAATTCACCCAAAACTTGAAAACTTCACAACACAAAACTCAAAATAGAAAACTCGTGAGCTCCGTTAGCGAAAGAAAACAAAAGACCACTTCAAGGTACTGTAATGAACTCATTATTTATTTATATTGGTGTTAAAACTACTTTATTCCAACTTCTCTATGGATTATAAACTATTTTACTAGCCATAGATTCATCAAAATAAGCAAACAACACACGAAAAACAGAATCTGTCAAAAACAGAACAGTCTGTAGTAATCTGTAGCTAGCGCAAGATATGGAACTCCAAAAATTCTAAAATAAATTGCTGGACGTGAGAAATTTATCTAGTAATCATATTCAAAAATAATTAACTAAATATCACTCTTAAAATAAAAATGACAGCAGTTCTCGTGAGCGCTAAAGTTTCTGTTTTTTACAGCAAGTTCAACAAGACTTTCCCCAAGTCTTCCCAACGGTTCTACTTGGCACAAACACTAATTAAACACAAAAAACACAACCAAAACAGAGTCTAAATAATTTATTTATTACTAAACAGGAGCAAAAAGCAAGGAATAAAAATAAAATTGGTTTGCCTCCCAACAAGCGCTATCGTTTAACGCCCCTAGCTAGGCATAAAAGCGAGGATAGATCTAGGTATTGCCATCTTTGGTAGGAAATCCATAAGTGGCTCTCATGATAGTTTCATATGGTAATTTTATTTTATTTCTTGGAAAGTGTTCCATGCCCTTTTTTAATGGAAATTGAAATCTAATATTCCCTTCCTTCATATCAATAATCGCACCAACCGTTCTAAGGAAAGGTCTACCAAGAATAATAGGGCAAGAAGGATTGCAATCTATATCAAGAACAATGAAATCTACGGGCACATAATTCCTATTTGCAACAATAAGAACATCATTAATCCTTCCCATAGGTTTCTTAATAGTGGAATCCGCAAGATGCAAGTTTAGAGAGCAATCATCAAAATTACGGAAATCTAGCAAATCACACAAAGTCTTGGGAATAGTAGAGACACTAGCACCCAAATCACACAAAGCATAAAACTCATGATCTTTAATTTTAATTTTAATAGTTGGTTCCCACTCATCATAGAGTTTTCTAGGGATAGAAACTTTCAACTCAAGTTTTTCTTCATAAGATTGCATCAAGGCATCAACAATATGTTCGGTGAAGGCTTTATTTTGACTATAAGCATGTGGAGAATTTAGCACGGATTGCAACAAGGAAATACAATCAATTAAAGAGCAACTTTCATAATTAAATTCCTTGAAATCCAATATAGTGGGTTTAGAAACATCTAGATTTTTATTTCTTTCAATCCCACTTTCATCAATTTCATCATTAAGATCTAAATACTCCGAATTTTTAGAATGCCTTCTAGGTAAAGGAAGATCATATTCAGTTTCATCAAGATTCATATTGCAAAACAAATATTTAATAGGGGACACATCAGTAACTTTTACATCTTCATCTTGATTTTCATAGGAGTTGGAGGAACACGCTTTAATAAAGGCATCTTTGGAAGCACGCATCCTAGTGGTTCTTTCCTTGTACTCATCAATGGAAATTCTCATGGCTTTGAGAGACTCATTGATATCATGCTTAGGAGGAATAGATCTAAGCTTTAAAGAATCAATCTCAAGAGAACTTCTATCAACGTTTCTAGCCAAATCATCAACTTTAAGCAATTTCTCCTCAAGCAAAGTATTAAAATTCTTTTGTGAATTCATAAATTCTTTAACACTCTTCTAAAATTCAGAGGGCATCTTATTATAATTTCCATAAGAGTTGTTGTAGGAATTACCATAATTATTAGAAGGATTACTAGGATATGACCTAGGATTAAAATTCCCTCTATAAGCGTTGTTACCAAAATTATTCCTACCAACAAAATTCACATCCATAGATTCATTGTTATTCTCAATCAAAGTAGACAAAAGCATGTCATTAGGATCAGAAGAAACACTCTTAGTAGCAAATAATTTCATAAGTTCATCCATCTTTCCACTCAAAACATTGATCTCTATCGCATGCACTTTTTTATTAGAAGACCTTTCAGTATGCCATTGAGAATAATTAACCATAATATTATCTAGGAGTTTAGTAGCATCTCCTAAAGTGATTTCCATAAAAGTGCCTCCCGCGGCCGAATCTAAAAGATTTCTAGAAGCAAAATTCAATCCGGCATAAAAATTTTGTATGATCATCCACAAATTCAAACCATGAGTAGGGCAATTACGTATCATTAATTTCATTCTCTCCCAAGCTTGTGCAGCATGTTCATGATCAAGTTGTTTAAAGTTCATAATATCGTCTCTAAGAGAGATGATCTTAGCGGGAGGAAAATACTTAAAGATAAAAGCATCTTGGCACTTGTTCCATGAATCAATACTATTCTTAGGCAAAGATGAAAACCAAGCTTTAGCACGATCTCTAAGCGAAAAAGGAAATAGCTTCAATTTAATGACATCATTATTGACATCTTTTTTCTTTTGCATATCACATAAATCAACGAAGCTATTCAGATGAGTAGCGGCATCTTCACTAGGAAGGCCGACGAATTGATCTTTCATAACAAGATTCAACAAAGTAGTATTAACTTCACAAGATTCAGCATCGGTAAGAGGAGCAATCGGAGTACTAAGGAAATCATTATTATTGGTATTGATGCAGTCACACAATTTGGTAGTATCTTGAGCCATCGCGACAAACAAGCAATCTAACACACGAGCAAACAAAAAGCAAGAAAGCAAAAGAGGCAAATAGAGAGGGAGGATAGAGAGAGAGAGAGGGCGAATAAAACGGCAAGGGTGAAGTGGGGGGGAGGAAAATGAGAGGCAAATGGCAAATAATGTAATGCGAGAGATAGGGATTGTGATGGGTACTTGGTATGTTGACTTTTTGCGTAGACTCCCCGGCAACGGCGCCAGAAATCCTTCTTGCTACGTCTTGAGCTTGTGTTGGTTTTCCCCGAAGAGGAAGGGATGATGCAGCAGAGTAGCGTAAGTATTTCCCTCAGTTTTTGAGAACCAAGGTATCAATCCAGTAGGCGGCCACGCTCAAGTCCCTCGTACCTGCATAAAACGATAGCTACTCGCAACCAACGCGATTAGGGGTTGTCAATCCCTTCACGGTCACTTACGAGAGTGAGATCTGATAGATATAATATTTTTGGTATTTTTGGTATAAATATGCAAAGTAAAAAGTAAAAGAAAAGTAAAAAGAAAAGCAAGATTAAAGTGATGGAGATTGATATGATGAGAATAGACCCGGGGGCCATAGGTTTCACTAGTGGCTTCTCTCAAGAGCATAAGTATTCTACGGTGGGTGAACAAATTACTATTGAGCAATTGACAGAAAGCATAGTTATGAGAATATCTAGGCATGATCATGTATATAGGCATCACGTCCGTGACAAGTAGATCGAAACGATTCTGCATCTACTACTATTACTCCACTCATCGACCGCTATCCAGCATGCATCTAGAGTATTAAGTTAAAAACAGAGTAACGCCTTAAGCAAGATGACATGATGTAGAGAGATAAATTCATGCAATATGAAATAAACCCCATCTTGTTATCCTCGATGGCAACGATACAATACGTGCCTTGCTGCCCCTTCTGTCACTGGGTAAGGACACCGCAAGATCGAACCCAAAGCTAAGCACTTCTCCCATGGCAAGAACTACCAATCTAGTTGGCCAAACCAAACGGATAATTCGGAGAGACTTGCAAAGATAACCAATCATACATAAAAGTAGATTACATCGAATAGATCTCCACAAGAGAGGGGGAGAACTTTGTATTGAGATTCAAAGAGAGAGAGAAGAAGCCATCTAGCTACTAACTATGGACCCGAAGGTCTAAGGTAAACTACTCACACTTCATTGGAGAGGCTAGGATGATGTAGAAGCCCTCCGTGATGACGGCCCTCTTCCGTCGGAGCTCCGGAACAGGCCCCAAGATGGGATCTCGTGGATACAGAAAGTTGCGGCGGTGGAATTAGGTTTTTGGCTCCTGTTCTGATCGTTTGGGGGTACGTGTGTATATATAGGAGGAAGAAGTACGTCGGTGGAGCACCGAGGGGCCCATGAGGCAGGGGGCGCGCCCTAGGGGGGGCGCCCACCACCCTCGTGACCTCCTATTTGACCCCCTGGAGTAGGGTCCAAGTCTCCTGGATCACGTTCGGTGAGAAAATCACGTTCCCGAAGATTTTATTCTGTTTGGACTCCGTTTGATATTCTGTTTATCCGAAACACTAAAATAGGCAAAAAAACATCAATTCTGGGCTGGGCCTCCGGTTAATAGGTTAGTCCCGAAAATAATATAAAAGTGGAAAATAAAGCCCAATATAGTCCAAAACAGTAGATAATATAACATGGAGCAATAAAAAATTATAGATACGTTGGAGACGTATCACCAACCAACCTTCTCGTCCCTTCCTCGTTTTCGGCCACCACCAGTCCTGCCGATCCATCCATCCATCGATCCCCACCAACCCGCAGCTCCTCCCCACGGGTCCCAGATCGAGCAAGCTCGATATCGAGCAGTAGCCAGAGTCCACGGCCTCCTTTGCTTCTTCTCGAGCACTTCCATGGAGCCAGCCATCCCCGCCGGCGATGAGCAGAAGCATGCCATGGATGCCTCCCTGAGCTCCAGTTCACCTCGCCGCCGTCGGGAACCGGTGTCCCGCGGCCGGATCCATCAAGTTCGCGACCCCGCCTGACCTCCTTCCTGTTCATGCCGCCGCCGAGCCTTCTTCTGCTTCCCCTGCTACAGGGCTCCATCGCCCCTGCTCGTCTTCACCTCGCACACTGCATGGCTGCTCCTCCTCCACCGTGCCGGCGAGTGCGACACCGGAGCACCGCAGGTCGCCGACGCGTACCTCCTTTCACTCACCTCCCCCGACTTTTGCTGCCTCGCTTACCGCCGCCACCTGCAGGAGCGCCATGGCCGCCTCGTCCCGGAGCAAGCTCGCCAGCGTCCTTCGTCATCCTGTGTCTAGCGCCGCCCGGATCCGTCCGCCTTTGCGCCTCCCGCCCTTGCTGCCGACGAACGCGGCGACCGGCGCCCTCCTTCGCACGTGGCATCACGCCAGATGCTGCCCTCCGCTACTGCCTCGCCGCTGTCCAGCCGTGCCGCAGTGCCCCTGCTTCCTCTATATCGAAGACGAGCTCCCTGCCCCGCGTTGACCGCCCGCTCGCCCGCGCCGTGGACGCGTCGTCCTGCTACGTGGGCTGCCTCATCCTAGTGCCCTGGCCCAGCTCCAGATTCGGCCTCAAGGCCCAATGTGAAAAGCCCCCCTCTAGTCCGTCTCCTATACTCTATCGGGCCAGCCAGATTCGGCCCAGTGTGTTTTTTTCCTTGCCTGCGATTTTGTCCAATTATCCAGTAAACTGCAGATTTATAGAAAAGCCCTCAAACATCATGCATTTAATAACTCACCAACTGTGCATCGTATTAAAATGTTTCATATATGAAAAATGCTTAGAATTTTGTCTAGTTTCTTAATATGCTACTTTCATTCATGTTTAAAAAGCTTAAAATGATGTTTGCATATATTTTGTTTAATTGCCATGTTAAAATGGTTTATTTCATAACTAAATAACTGTAGCTCCAAATTTAATAAACTTTATATGTAAATGGTGTAGAAAAATGCCTAGTTTAACATGGTGCACTTATCTTGCATGTTTAAAAACTCTAAAATTATGTTTAGGGAAGAGTAGTAGCTAATTCAAAATATGCACATGAGGATTTTCCGGAATTGTTGTTGCTGTTTCCGGCCTCATTTAAACTTGCTTAAATGTGTAGTTTTCATATGCTTCACCCCTTGCCATGTGTAATAACATTTAATTTTCTTGGGTACATATCTGGGAGAGAACTAAATAATTGAATGTGGTGTTTCGTCAATATGCAAATCGTTGCATATTGAGCTCCGCTTAACTTGTAGTGTTGTTTGTTGCACTTTTCCATGCCATGCCTCTTTAAACCGGACATGCGCCATGATTGATTGTGCATCATGCCATGTTTATATGATAGTTGTTTACCATGTTGTTTGCTTCTTTCCGGTGTTGCTTCTTCTTGTCAGTTCTGGTAACGTTGCGTTTGTCTTGTTCATGGACTCGTTCTTCTTCCTTGCGGGATCTCAGGCAAGATGACCATACCCTCGAAATCACTTCTATCTTTGCTTGCTAGTTGTTCGCTCTATCGCTATGTCGCGCTACCTACCACTTGTTATATCATGCCTCCCATATTGCCATGTCAAGCCTCTAACCCACCTTCCTAGCATACCATTGTTTGGCTATGTTACCGCTTTTGCTCAGCCCCTCTTATAGTGTTGCTAGTTGCAGGTGAAGTTGAAGAATTTTCCATGTTGGAACATGGATATGTTGGGATGTCCTGCCCATCCAAATTCCGGGTCCAACCCTAGCCACCTCTCCCATCTCTGCGCCGGACATGTCCGTCCGCGCCGGACGGATCGGCGCTGCCGCCTGCAGCCAACGGGGGCCTGCCACGTGGCGCACCCGCCGCCACCGCGCCCCCTGGCCCGCCAGGCCCGGGACGCCCCCCCGCCGAGCCTGCGCGCTCCTCCGCCGCCTGCACCTCCCAGAGCCCCCGCGCCCAGCCGCCGATTCGCCGCCGCCCGCCGCCTCCGCGCTCGCTCCGCCGCCGGCCTGCATCCGCCTCGCCGCTGCCAGATCCGCGCGCCGCCCGCCGGAGACCCCGCTGCCGTCTGCACCGCGCCGCCCCTCGCCCTCCAGCGTGCCCCCGCCGTCGCCCATGGGCGCCGCCGCCTCCGGGGACCGCGACGTCCCGGATCCAGCGCCTCCCTCGCCGGCCCCACCTCTCCGGCCATCTTCTTCCCCAGCTCCGGTGAGATCCGCCGCCTCCCTCGCCCGCATTGACTTTTCCCCCTCGAGGTTGATTTCTTCTAAGTCCCTATTTTCTAACATTCTGGTGCTATCTTTGACCTGATGTAACTTCGTGCTCGGTGCTCCGATTCATGCATATAATATATCAAAATGTTCACCATGATGTGCTCTTCATTTTTTTTCCATTGTGACATGCTTGTTTGAGTCCATCTTGATGCCCAAATCGTTGATGCAAGAGTGCTATAAATTGTTAGGTGCTGATTCTTATCAGAGTATGAGGTTTTGTCATTTTTGTCACATATGTGCTGCATATGGACATGAGCTCTACATGTTTTTTGATCTATGTCATGCCATATTTACAGGGGTGTTTGCCATGTATTTTTGTGATCTTTGTGATGACTAGCACAAGCATGCAAAGTAGCCTTCGTGATATTGCTGATTTCAGGGACTTAGGATTTTGCTAAGTCCTTGTTCGCTGTTATTTTAATGCCATGTAACCATGATTCTACCGTGAGATCCATGCTTCTTTTGAGTTGATTCTATAATGATGATTTGGACATATGGTTGTGCTCTATCCATCTATGCCCCTGTGTGCAATTATGGAGTGATGTAGCATGTCTTAATCTTGCTCTACTTTTGCTATAAAATGTTCCTGGCAGATTGTTTACATGTTAATCAATTTTGCCATGGTTGTTGTTGTTGATCCAAGCATGCTATGAACTTGTTCTTGCCATGGTTAGATTCATGAACATGTCTTCTTGCTGATGCTGTGCTTAGTTTGTCATGAAAGGCTTTGTGGTGAGTGAATCGAGCTCGCAAAGATGTTTTCATAATTCTGTTTATGCCATGCTTTGTTTTCTGCCAAGTCTGAATCTGTTAATGAAACTTGCTATGTTTACATGGGTGCCATCATATTTTCTGTGCCTTTTTGGCTCATGTTCAGTAAGGGACTTTTGTTCTATGCATCTAGTAGATTCATGTCATGCCTTTTTTTTGCTATGATCTGTTCCTGTAGCATGTTGTTAGCTTGCTCTAAACATTGCTTCCTGATGTTATTCCTGACATGTTAGTATTTTCACCAAGTCTGTGATGCTGATATCTTTTGCACTTTTGCCATGCTTCTTTGAACCTGTTCTAGTGTGATTTAGCCATAGCTCAGTGTTCATGTTTTGTCAAGCATCTTGAGTTGATCACTGCCATTGGCTTTGTTTCTATGTTGGAGTGTAGTAGCTTAGTTTCTTGTTGCATTATAGAGGGCATCGTGCTGTTAATCGCAAAATTGTGCCATTATTGTTTTGCTTGCCATTTGCAAATCGTGCATCCGATTCCGGTGATCTTTATATCGATTTCGACCGAAATCATCTCATCTTTCCAGCGGCACACTTGGTTTTACAAGTTGATGCCTGGTTCAATATTTCCCTTCTGGAGCACGCATATGCATTACATATCACATCTCGCATATCATGCCATGTTTTGCATCATGTTGTTTGTGCATTGCATCGTGATTAATTGTTGGTCCTTTTTCTTGTGTTCTTGCTTTGGGTAGAGCCGGGAGACGAGTACATGATCGAGGAACCTGTTGAGTACGCTTACGAGGATCAAGCTTTCGTCAACTCTGAGAACATTGCAGGCAAGATGACCATACCCTCGAAATCACTTCTATCTTTGCTTGCTTAGTTGTTCGCTATATTGCTATGCCGCGATACCTACCACTTGCTATATCATGCCTCCCATATTGCCATGTCAAGCCTCTAACCCACCTTTCCTAGCAAACCGTTGTTTGGCTATGTTACCACTTTGCTCAGCCCCTCTTATAGCGTTGCTAGTTGCAGGTGAAGATGAAGTTTGTTCCTTGTTGGAACATGGTTATTGTTGGGATATCATTATTATATCTTGTTTATTTTAATGCATCTATATACTTGGTAAAGGGTGGAAGGCTCGGCCTTATGCCTGGTGTTTAGGTCCACTCTTGCCGCCCTAGTTTCCATCATACCGGTGTTATGTTCCTTGATTTTGCGTTCCTTACGCGGTTGGGTGATAGTGGGAACCCCATGACAGTTCGCTTTGAATAAAACTCCTCCAGCAAGGCCCAACCTTGGTTTTACCATTTGTCACCTAAGCCTTTTTCCCTTGGGTCATCTTTATTTTAAGCCCCCAGGCCAGTGCTCCTCTGAGTGTTGGTCCAAACTAGAGCACCGTGCGGGACCGTCCCTTGGCAACTTGGGTTATGTTGGTACCTGTAGGATTAGCTTATCCGGTGTGCCCTGAGAACGAGATATGTGCAGCTCCTATCGGGATTTGTCGGCACAGTCGGGTGGTCTTGCTGGTATTGTTTTACCATTGTCGAAATGTCTTGTGACCGGGATTCCGAGTCTGATCGGGTCTTCCTGGGAGAAGGAATATCCCTCGTTGACCGCGAGAGCTTGTGATGGGCTAAGTTGGGACACCCCTACAGGGTTTTGAACTTTCGAAAGCCGTGCCTGCGGTTATGGGCAGATGGGAATTTGTTAATGTCCGGTTGTAGAGAACTTGACACTTAACTTAATTAAAATGAATCAACCGCGTGTGTCACCATGATGGTCTCTTTTCGGCGGAGTCCGGGAAGAGAACACGGTCTCGTGTTATGCTTGAACGTAAGTAGCTCCAGGATCACTTCTTGATCACTAGTAGCTTCTCGACCATGCTTTGCTTCTCTTCCCGCTCTCCTTTGTGTAAGTTAGCCACCATATATGCTAGTGCTTGCTGCAGCTCCACCTCACTACCCCTTTCCTACCATTAAGCTTAAATAGTCTTGATCGCGAGGGTGTGAGATTGCTGAGTCCCCGTGACTCATAGATACTTCCAAACAGATGGAGGTGCCGATGATGCCAGTGAAGGGGACGCTACCGAACTCAAGTGGGAGTTCGACGAGGATTCGGGCCGTTACTATGTTTCTTTTTCGGATGATTGGTAGTGGAGGCCAGTTGGGTCGATCGGGGATTTAGCATTTGGGGTTGTCTTTCTTTATTTTGGTACCGTAGTCAGACCTTGATTGTATTCTGGATGATGTATGGATTATTTATGTACTGTGTGAAGTTGCGATTGTAAGTTGACTCTTTATCCCTTTCTTATTCAGTACATGGGATGTGTAAAGATTACCCCTCTTGCGACATGCCTACCATGCGGTTATGCCTCTAAGTCGTGCTCCGACACGTGGGAGATATAGCCGCATCGTGGGTGTTACACCTGAGTTGTCCCATCCACAAGCCTGTGATGGAAGACTCCACTAGCTTATAAAGGAAGCCTTGCCCCAACTCAGCACATCACAACCTTCACTCGCAGTCTGATTTCTGAATCACCAAGATGCCCGGTCCCATTGTTCTCAATGAGACCACCACATCTGAGCTTGGAGATTTCGTAGCCATCCTCACCAATCTCACTCGTCGTGCTTTTGGCATAGACGAACCCCCGGAATATTATGTGTACTAGGAACACACAAGTGATGCCATGCATCACTTATGGGCCACGGTGCACATCTACGGGAGGGGAACCACATTAGAACGCCCTTACCGGTTCACCGAGAGGACAACCTCCGATGAGCCCCAAGCCATCCAACTTGCAGCCTGAGAGGGTATAGTTCATCTCCGGCATTTGTCGCCGAGGGTTAACACTCGCCCTTTCTTCTACCACCCTAGTCATGAAGGCTATGGTAGCCCGACCCAAGTCACCAACGGTGACCATGAGTCGGATCCTGCTCTAGTGCATCTGGTGCGCTACCTGAGAGCGCTAGAGGCACTATTCGATCAGGTCACCAATGATCTGATTATGACCTGCAGGACGCTTGCTCTCCTGACACTGGTAAGGAGTGAAGCTGCAACCGACACCCCAATAATGCTACTTGGGAGGCCAGATGAGCCCCCAAGGTCTGCTCCTGTCATCTATCCAGGCAATACCTTCGCCTCCCCATGGTAACTCCGTCGTCTCTTGGAGACCTACTCCAACGGGATTGTGACCACGAGACCCCATGAGGGGCATCATCGCTATCCCAACACTATATGTCCCCATCCTACCCCAAACAACTCCAACACTGAAGCTCACGGAGAAGCCACGACATCTACAAGACACACACGACTAGATGTCAACGAGGTGGACTAAGTCCACCAGGAGTGTTGTCAAATCTTAGTAGTCCTGTTGTTTTGTGTGTTCAAGGTAGCAATCGCATGGCATAGTAAGCTTGTAAGTTATATGTGTGCCATTGTTTTAATGGTACTATGTGTGATCTAGCATAGATTGTTGGCGTATGGCGACAGAGTAAATGCTAGACGTGACTGCCGACATGCACAGTAATATGCCAGACTCCTTATGAGAAGTGGTGTCCGAGAATTTGACTTGGACAACCCTATGTTGGAGCCGGTGCACAAGCCGTACCAGCGCAGCATCATGTTTCCTGACCCAGGCACCTTATAAGGGGCCGTATCCATACACCACACTAGCCAACACCACACTTGAGCACCGCTCTTCTCCATTCATCCTTCCATGTCTCACCCCAGAGCCTACCTACGAATTCTAGATGCAAGACCTGGTAGTTTCATTAAGGTTTTGTGAGATTTGACCAACAATACCCTTGGTTCCAGCCACCCCCCAGTATGATTTTTTCAAAATGAGGATCACCCCTGATTCCTTGAAATACTGGGCAGTTGTGCACAACCCACGAGAGGATTTAAATCAAGGCCTCCATATGTTGTCTTCGTCGGGAGATCCATGCCAACCTTAGGCATGGCTATTGAGGCTGCTGCTTATGAAGAAGTTACCCGTCTTTGATTCATGGTACCCGCTGCCAGTGAAAGGAAATACTACTATTTCCCGAGCCGCGTAGCTTCTGGAGCAGAAGCCACGTTCCGTTGTGAACACATAGAGAGGGATCCAGCTCTGGCCGATCTCATTCAATATGTGATGGCCCAGGAGCATCTAACCCAGCAACTAATGGATTACCTCCATTACTTGCTGTTCTGAATCCCCATATCGCCATTGGTGGACCACCATGGCCAACTCCGGAGGGGCATGTTCTTCGTTTACTTCCTTCACTTCCCCCGGAAGAAGAAGAATGTGTCCCAGCACTGGGAACCCTTCCACAAGATCTTGTAGATCTCACCTTCGGACCGTAGATGGTCATTGTTATAGTACCTAGCACTAGTTTACGTGATGCAACCATTGTATTGTAATATAGGGCGTATGTCATAAGTGCATTGCCATGATTGCATTCTACATATGATCGTTTGTTGTGTTTTGCACTCGGTTCTTCCTTAACAAATCTCAAGGACGAGATTTTATTAATGAGGGTAGAGTTTGTAACACCCCAAAAATTTAATTAAATTTTTATTAATTAAAATTTGGTCAGAAATAATTTTTGAGCTACTCTAGGTCATTTATTAATTTCAGAGCCTTTTCTGTTTTGTTTTACAAAATTCTTCCCTCCATAGAAGATTAGTTTTGTAAAATGTTGTGGTCTTTGGTTGTGTCTTGAGTCATTTTATTTATATCATAAATAACAGTAGGAAATATTTTCATAAAATATTTTGCCACAAATAATCCTTTTAAAGCATTTTTTAAATGCTTAAAATGCTTTTGTTGCACTACAAATATTTTAATTAATTGTTTTAAATTCCCACAAAAATTATGAGAGGTTAGGTGATGCCTATATGTCACTTTTATGCAAAAATCTAACTTTGTATTTTGAAAATTTTGAGTGAAACATCCTCTTTTCAATTCTAGCCCATTCTTGAGTTATAACTGCAACCCTCTTTTTCCTAGCTCCATTAATTCTGAAACTTTGCCATCTTGTAGTTCTTCCAACCAAACCTTAACCCAGGAGATCAACTCTATTTGCATCTTTTAAGTCCACCAAACATGCCACTGAAATTTCTGTCCAGAACTGAATTCTGGTAAAACTTGCACTATCATGTTTCTCTTCTTGCCAAACTAAATCCACCACAATATCTACCATCTAAAGAGACTCCATCCTGCCAAGTTTCAAATCCATCAAAGTCCTCTAGCTTGCTCTAGCATTCTGTCGAACACCTCATGTGCATGACAGAAATGTTGCCACTTCCTAAACTGCACTAGACACTTGGTCATTTGGCCAAACCAGCATGTCCATTAGCTCTCTCATAACTAGGTTCACAATCCTGTCAATTTTCACTTCCATCAGAGACCCCCTAGGTGGCCCTGGCATTTTGTCGAGCACTCTATGCACGTGCTCCGGGCATGACCAGAGCGTGTGTTTTGCACACGTCAACACTGAGCTCCTACCGTGTCTCTGGTACCTCCCCCTCTCATCCCGATCATTCTCTGGATCGGCTCGACCACCTGGAAGCTCGCCGACACCCCCGCTTGGCCCCTAGCGCTGTCCACCGCCATCCATGACGACCAGGACCGCCGCCCGATGAGTCCCGCACGGCCACGTCTCCGCCCATGACGCGTGCCTCACCCTGAGCCACCCAGCACCCCCAGGAGTAACTGCAGCTGCCACCACCCTCGCCTACCTCCACCGGCCACGCCTACCGTCGTAATGATCGCCGCTGCCGTGCTTATCCTCTGGACACCGTGGGAACCGGCCTCGATGGGCTATAAAAGCCACCCAGGCCCCCGAACAACATCATCTCACTCTCCCTCTCCTTCACTTATCCTCCCATAGCAACTGCACGACCAGAGAGGGTCGTCTTCCCCAACTCCGGCAACCACGGCCGCCACCACTACCATGCTGATTCCGAAGCCACCACAGCCTCCCCCACTCCGTTCTCTCTACTAGTAGACTCCTGGAGCTCTCATGAGTCCGTTGCTCTTGTCAATTCCATTAGAGATGGCCCAGGGGCGAAACGCCCAACTTGCCTCCACTGGAGCTCTTCGGCGGAACTCGCCGCCGGTGACTCCCTCCACCCCGGCGACCAAGGAGGGTACCCCCGTGTTCGCCTCGACCTCTTGAGCTCGCGAAAGGCCTCAGTTTTCCAAACGGAGCCACCAATCACCGGCGAGCATCGTCGGAGCGTCGCCTCTGTTCGGCCAGAGGAGACGGCGCGCGCAACGACCAGTCAAACCTGACCAGTGGGCCAGGCGGGCCCACAGTCAGTGACCCGTAACCCCCGCTACGTGGATAAGTGGAGACGGGTGCCATGGAAGTTGTTTTCCTGAGGGAAAGATGTATTCCATGAAATACGCCTTCGACGTTACAGCCCTCCCGCGTGGCCATCGATTGGGCTCAGCCAAGTAGCACCCGACGGCTATGTTCCGCCGAGTGCTCACTTCTGTCCCAATCTCTTTTTCTTTCTCAGCCTATTTCAAATAATTCCATAGCTTTCATTTCATATCCAAATATGATGATTCAAATTTCTTTGTACTTCTAAATTCATGCCCTATTTATCTAGATAGGGTGAACATTTTTCCTAGGCGTAATTTTTGCTAGATCTACTAGATAGTCCATTTCCTTGATTAGTCCAGCTTAGTAAATCCATAGGAAAATCATATGAACTCCAAATAACTTCATTCTTTTTCTGTTATTTCTCAAATTTCATCTAGTTTATTTTAGTATTATTCAAAAAAATTGCAAAAAAATTTTTAGCATTGTTTTGGCTTTATGTGGTAATTATAATATTTTGAAAATAGGAAATGGAGGGAAGATAATATTTTCAAAGTTTTGGAGTGCACCTAATCTTTCTGCATGCTCAAGGCAAGCATCTTGAACATATGATATGGTGAATGCATAGTTGTTTGTTTGCATGTAGAATTGAATTATGAATATGTTGAATTCATATAGAATTTTCATAGTATTAGCCATACATGCATGATTCCCTTTGATGGTATTGTATCTTCACTTAAACTTGAAGTATAAGTGAGTACAGCTATTTTCATATGCCATATGTGCCTGTGTTGGTCCAGGCTAATTTGCAGGAAGAACCAGTCACGAGAAAAGTGACCGTGAGATTGAAATCTCGTTGTGACGAGAATGATCAGTGAGGGTATGTTGAGACATAGTAGGTGGTGACCCTGTGGGTACTACCAAGGAATTGTATTGTGCTAATCACTGCAGGAAAACTTAAACCTCCTGAACTGACCGTAGATCGAGTCTTGTTCTGTTAACCCCCATACTTGATTCGTGCTACCACATGTCCCTGCCAAAGGTAGGGTATGGTTCAGTAAGTTGATAAGCCCGTTACTGCACACACCGTATAGAGAGGCCATAGGGAATGATACTATTGGCCCTAGTAGTCATGTCACTTGGTCCGGGGGCATGAATGGCCGGTCTGGGACCGAAGCTGAATGTTCATGCCGTTGGAGGCCGTTGCGTGAGGCCTTCCCACTTAGAGTTTTAATTTATCATTATTTTGGGTGATCCCTGGCTTGATGGATTAAAGGTGGTATGCGCGGGCCAGGTGTGTTTTCATCCCAAAGACCGTAATCGGAATTAGTCAACGTGTTGGGGTTGACTAAAGAAATCCTTTACTTGTGGGTAAAGTGTATATCCTCTACAGAGTTATATATATTCGAATAGCTGTGTACGCGGTTAAGGACTACAATATGGGTTGGTCAAGTGTCGGTCTTCGTGTCAGTCTCCGGAGGAAATAATTAAATTGATCATGATCCATTTGCAGGATAATTATTGTCACTACTGGTGCCACTATGAATATTATCGTTGACATGAATATTGTTGTGGACTAACCCTTTCCTCTTATGTGCAACTGTGAGTATCTATTGCGATGGCTAGACTACCCGGGATACTCAAGTTTATTTTTGTTTCTGAGTATCACTTGGGATGGCTAGTCCACTTGGATACTCGTGTTATTATTGTCATATAAGCCCTTTATGAGGCATCGCTTTAGACACCCGACTGTGGCATGTATTTTCAAGACCTCTCATGGTGTCGCTTGAGTTCTGGGCGGTCCTGTCTCGCCCGATTCTCTTTTAGACACCCGTTTGGCATTTCTCTTGGAATTTCTCGGGCGGTCCAACGCCCGACGTTCCGTTTCATTTCTTTGATTTACTAATAGCATGATTTATTTATCCTTCCGCACCGTATGGGTACTTATCATGCCATGCTTTAATTTTCGGTCTGCACATGCATATACTTTAATTCATCATGAGCATATGCATCCGGTATATCTTTTGTTCATGATGTTTGCGAGTACATTCAAACATACTCACTGGCTTATCCCTGGCTATTGTCTTGGCCAGATCATGACTCGGAGAGGAGCACTACAAAGACACCCCACAACCTAGGATTCAGATATAGCAGCGACGCAAGATAGGAGTTATCTAGGTCAGCTATTCCCGTGGGAATGGAGTTCCATCAACGTTGGAGATCCACGAGTTGCTTCCATCATCTGCCACTAGAAATTATTGTTGTACTCAATGGACCTATAAGGTCTTGTACTCAAATCCTTATAATTGCTTGGAATTCTAGATCAAGGAAATATCCACCACAACAGTAATCTTGGGGCTGGTGGTGACATAAGGGTTGTTTGCTAGGAATTTATGTCCCAGAAATCCGGGCCCGACACTACAATCACAGACCCTTCAATGAAACTGTGTGCGATGCATTAATCACAAACGGTGATGTAAAAAACCATCAAAAAAGATGCAAAACATTTGCGATGGCAGATACATCAAATACGGTTCAGATTTTAGTTACGTGTGCGATGCAGGGCATACAGTTGATCCATATGAATTGTTTGCGATGAGACAGAACAACAGAAATGGGCAACCATATCAAGGTGTGTGCGATGTACGGCATACAATTCGCTCCGATGATCCGTTTGTGATGATCGAGTTGAACACAAATGATTCGGTGTAACAAGATGTGTGTGATATCCGACAAACAGGTCGGTAATCAGAATTGTGTGCAATCATTATAGACAGCCCATGAGGCCTTTTTTTGTTAATTGTGTGCTCGACAGGGCACACAATTCAAGAAACCAACCTGTGGTCAATAATGTAAAACATCTGTGTTGAATACGTATTATTAACCGTCTGCGATGAGATTGATAGGGGAAACAGAGATAACGAATTAATATGAGCGAATGAAAAAAGAAATATATACAGTCTGCTTAATTTAGTCCTTCTTGTTGTTGTTGTTGTTCGATGGCCCCGCGACATCGTCTTGGAGAGGACACTTCTTGCCGCTGACCGTTGGCTTTTCATCATCGCCACCGTCGTCATCGTCGTCGTCCTCCTCCTCGTTTACCATTCCTTCTCATCATCATCGTCGCCCTCCTCCTCCTCGTTCGACCCTTCCTCATCATCATCATCGTCGTCGTCCTCTTCTTCGTTCTCTGATGGCTCTTCATCTGTCTGGTTGTCGTCTGATGACTCTGGAGGCGGCGTCCCTTCCATGATACGGATATAATCGAGGTCTGGGCTCGACGCCGGACTCCAGTATAAAGAAACCACTTCCGTGATGATACGTGTTTGTCACAGTAGGTCACGTTTTCTGTCATGCATGTACACCCATGACGATTTTATGACAGAATCAAGATAGTCATACCTATGCTGTCATACAAGTGTTCCATGACAATACCAAAATTATCATCACGGAAGTGTCCACTTCCATGATGATAAATCACGCGTCATAGAAGTGCTTTCGTCAAGGGTAACCGACATGTGGCATCCACCATAACGGGTCATCGTTAAGCTATCGGGTTCCGATTTGGATCCGATAACCCGTTAACAGCCCCGACCAATGGGGATTTTCCATGCATAAAATTCTCATTCGCCGGGTAATGCACATGTCAGCTCATCATTGGGATAGATGTCATCCCTAAAATGGACGAAAGACGCCTATGATATGTCGAAATGTGGCACAGCCCAACAGTGGCCCATTTAAGGTAAAAAGGTCAGCCCGGGTAAAGGCCCACCATATTTTTTCAAACACTAGTGGGCTGGCCCGTTAACAGCCTGCCATGTTTTGGGTCAAATTGAGGCCCATATCAGACCAGGCCCGTTCACAGCCTGTCGTGTTTTGGGCCCAATTACGGCCCATATCAGATCAGGCTCGTTAAACAGGCCACTGTTCTTTTGGTCCCATTCTAAGCCGGGTTTGTATTTCAGCCTGTCAAATGCCTGTTTACCAGTTCGGCCCAACAATAGTTTCGGCATGTTAGCGACCCGTGGTGCATCTGGGATGTTGTCGGCCCAGTTTCACTTTAGGCCATTTAATGGCCCATGCAGAAACTGGGCTATTTCCTGTCCGAAGTAACTTTAGGCCTCTTAACGGCCCGTAGTCTTCGTGGATAAATTTCATCCCAACTGGCCTATCGGCCTGTTAATGTCCGTGTAACAGTTGGGCCTAATTACAGCCCGAGTTGAATCCGGCCTGCTTACAGCCCATCTGTTAATGGCCCGTGACACTGCTGGGCCTACGACCTGCGTTGATACCGGCCTGCTTAAAGCCCATAATTTTATTGGGCCAAAAAGGGCCCGAGATATATTTTGGCCTATTAACGGCTCGTTGTATTTGGGCCAAACATGGGCCTTAGGCAGTTTCGACCTATAGCCCAATCTAGTTTTCCACCTGTTAAAACCCCATGGTATTCTCTGGCCTAGCTGGCCAGAACTTTACTCGACATGTTAAAGGCGGAAAACTACTATACGTTTAGACCTGCTAATGGCCCAAGATGATTATAGGCCCACGTTTTGGCCCATATATAGCGAGTTATGGGCCGGCCTGAAGAATGACAACATTGAGATCCATTAAAGCTTCTAGCCTAAATTACAGCATACCGACCAAGAATAAACCTAGACTATACAATAAAGAAATTACGACATATTACATCCACTGGGCATCAAAGTTCGCCACCGGAAGGAAGTGAGCCTAGCTCACTTGGCTAGTGGAGTGGATGTACAACCCAGCCACTCAGGTTCAAGTCCTAACGGGCACGAATTTGGGTTCTTATTATTTTAAAAAAATCGTTGTGGGGGGTTTCCCCTACCGCTTTCCTTTTTTAAAAAAAGTTCGCCATCGGTGATAATAAAGCGCAACGTGACCGTGGATTACATACACTGGGCATCAAAGGTCGCCACCAGTTGATATAAATGCACCGACAAAAGAATATACAAAACCGACAGCAGTTCAGAAGGCATTAGGCCTGGTCTGGATGTGCACCGCAAGCAGCCGAACAAGCTGATGAGACCTCAGTTGTGTCAACGATATATGCTATATCCCTAGCTGTATAGCACCAAAGCCCGCAAGGCAGTCCTCTGAGATCTTTTTTGCATCATTGACATCAATTCGGAGCTGAGATGAAGCAAGCCTTTCCGCTTTAAGTTGAGACTAAAGAAGTCGAACTGATTGAGGCAGCAACTGCATAGAGGTTGTCTCACAGCTGCTGGTGAGTAGCTTCAACTCACTGTCTTCATCAAGACATGACCTTGGGGTCATCTCTCTCTCTTCAAGATGGTTTGGCTCACTATCTTCCCTAAAGTTCTGCCTAGCATAAGAGATATGACTCTGAAAGAGAAACAAGGAGACACGTAACATGTTTCACAATTATATAAGCAAATAAATGGATCTGTTCTACATAAGGAACATATTTTTACAACTACAATTTAAAACGGGTAGTTGTTGCAAACATCCAATCAGATGTAAACACCAAAGTAAACAGCAATGAAGGAAATGATGCCTATCCAAATCTATACTAGAACAAAGTTTAAAGGCTTGAGAAGGATGAACTTACATTACATGTTAACTCGGGCCGGACAAAGCCCTTCTCCATGTAGATGGAAGGATAATTCAATAAATTCCCCAAAGGAACTTCTTTATAAGTGTTGCCATTATTCTACATTTTGTAAAGAGTAAATATAGATCAAATAATATTGGAAGAAATAGAGGATAATGAAGCTTAGGTGCAGAGTTATGATACATAATCAAATAACAATTAATTAAGTACAACATTACAAGGCAAAAGGTACTGACAAGAGGAATGCAGACATCAACATGTGCAGTGGCATTGGCTTTATTCAACATTTTGGTAAGAGTAAATGTAGATCTGATAATTTGCAGAAAGTGGAGGGCAGGGAAAATAATATGTAGAGTAATGCTAGACAATCAACTATCTCGCAATGCAAGTACAGTAATACCACCACCGTCCATTATTACTTGTTGCTCAAATGGATGTATCTAGCACTATTAAGTTCTAAATACATCCAATTGAGCAACAATTAATTCGATACAGAGGGAGTACATGACAACAGGTACTTACATGAGCAATCTAAAACTTCATCACCATTGTTTTAATTCTACATTTATCTAAGAGTAAATAGATATCTTATCATTTTGAGAAAAGGGAGGATAAAGAAGCGAACATTTACAGTGATGCTACATAATCAAACAGCAATGAGTGTAAGTATCACTGGTGCGCGTCGGTCCTAAACAAACAGTTTTTAACCCCTTTCCGCGATGGCATTTGGAACCGTCGCCAGGTGAGTGTGGGCGATAGGGGGGTCCTTCCCACATGACCCAGAAACCGTAGGGGATATGCCCTCCTGGCACACACGTTCGGCAAAATGAGGTCGTGTGCGATCGACGAGCGCTCAAATACAGAAATACGTACAATAGAGCTAAAAAAATACAATTATACGGCAAAATTGTTTCCGGTCGCAAGTACATCCCACACAGTCAGTCCCCGCTAAACGTTTCTATTCGTATGCACATCCCACATAGTCGCTCCAATGAAAATGTTTCCGTTCACAGGTACATCGCACACAATTTTTCCCGTTAAATCGTTGCGTTATTGAATGTATCACACACAGTCCGTAGAAGAAACTGTGTGGCAAAGGTTGTCCATCACACACAGTTTTTATGTGGTAAACGTTTGCGCAAGGTGGCCTAACGCAAACAGTTTTCAAGAGAAAGTCGTGTGTGATTGTTCATTGATCCAACACGGTTTATTCCTAGAAACTGTGTGCGTTGCCTGAGGTCATCGCCCACAGTATTATTTCAACAACCGTTTGCAATAGCAAAACCCAATTAGCAGGCAAATTCGCCATTAGCAGGCTAATTACCCGATTATTCATAATCCATTTATTAATCTAATTGACATTTCATATTAAGCACACAATATATTTCATTTCCATATTAAGGAAGCGGAATTTCATAATTGAAATACATCAGAGTACAACATGATATAGCTTCAGCACTCAGCTACCCCATTACACAACTGCACTAGTAGCAAGTTCCACATGCAACATGTAGAACCTTTCGAAATTAGCATCATAGATGGTATATAGACAGATGCATCTCATCTGGAAAACTGCTGAAGCGGAAGGCGAATATTGAGCCTTCATTCATGTTGAAGGTCTTTGCAACTTTAGGCCAGTGCCTATGGATGATTGACCGTCCGTCCTTCGTCCTCTTCAGGAACACTTCAATATTGAACCGTGGGTGTTGTATGAAAACCTTCCTCGCCTCCTGACCATAGAGGTAGTTTGAGAGGTAATCATCAGTGATCTGCTTTGGAAAGGCCTGAAAACAAGGATGTGCATAAATATCTTTTCTATATTGAAAATGGGGCAAAGGAATAAAAAAAGGGAAGGTATAATAGTTAGTACCATCTTGTAGTGAACTGATGCCTTCTTCATTGTGCAGACAAAGATCTTGTTGTTTTTTGTCGCTAATTTCTTTATCCTAACAATCTTTCTAAGTTTCTTGACTTGATTGATATTCATGGACAACTCATTTCCCCATATGCAAAAAGGGTCGAACAGTGAGTCAAAACCTCTGAAAGCAGGACCTACATGTGCAAGACCAAATTGTTAAAAACCTAAATATTAGAATGGTTCCTACATTTGCACAATAATGTGCTATTAGACAATGGACCATGCATGTGCTAACCTCGATTGTAAACCTCAGTGCTTCCCATTGTTTCCCTACAACACATATAAGGTAGTTAGTCATCAGGTCAAGTAAGGGTTCTTATGCTATCAGTAAAATATGTTGATGAAAAATAAGCACATTGCAGATTCATCAGATTAATTCAAGCCACACGGAAAACCCATTTACCCAAACCAAGCATGATTAAGAACTAGGAAATATAGCACTTGTATATGTTTCTCATTTATTAAGTGCAGCCAAATTCAATTTATTCCTCACATGCACAACAATACAAAATTCTACCCACGACAATTGGACATTGCATTGCAGAATTGAACCAAGCAGTTAACTAAACACCACAACAAATGACCCAAACATTAACTGAGCACCACATTGCACAATATAACATACTCCTAATAGAAGATCAGACAGTTAACCAAACAGTTAACTACAGCCAATTGTAGCAATTGTATTTGTTTCTCGTGTATTTACTACAGCCAAATTCAATTTATTCCTCACATGGTATACAATAACATAATGCACCCACAGTTTTGTAAAGATAAATTTGATTTATTTCTCACATGGAAGACAATACAAAATTGCAGCCTGAAGATTTGAACATCACATTTGCAGAGTTGAACCAAACAGTTAACTGAAGACGAGAACTAATTAACAAAACAGTTAATAAGTGAGAACCACACTGCACGACATATAGAACATATACACTAGAGCAATAGATTGCATGGTAAAATTAGATAGCATAATTCACTAGAATTTGTGAAGGAAAGGCATGAGCAGCACACGCAACGGGTAAACCGAGCATGCTTAACCGACATAGCTAGCAAATGGCAAGGTGCTCCTTCAAGATCTGGGGGTCGGCACGAATGGCAGCCATCGCGACCTCATCCGCGCGTGCGGCCGCAATTTGCTTCTCCGCTGCCAAATGCTCCTTGAGGTCCTGGCTATACTGTGTGCACCATGGCTTAGGCCAGCGCTTGTTTGGTGGAGGGGTCGGTGATTTGGGTGGAAAGTGTCGCGCTCGCGCCGGCGGTCGAGGCATGTGGGATGTGGAAGGAGGAGGAGGATGGGGGTCGGGTGTGGATTACCTTCCTGGATAGAGGAAGCTGAAAGTGCAACTATCCCTAGGTGGTTTTGGTAATTCATAACAACATATAGCTCATTGAGCTAATGCTATTCCAAGATGATTATTTCAGGGAAAGCTCAATGATTGGCATGGTATGGATGTGAAAGTGGAACCCTCAAAATGCTAAGGACAAAGGATTGGCTCAAGCTCAAAAGCTCAAGACTCTTCATTTTATATTTTAGTGATCCAAGATCACATTGAGTCTTTAGAAAAAGCCAATACTATCAAGGAGGGATGAGGTGTTGCTTAATGAGCCTCTTGCTTCATGTGCTTAGTGATATGCTCCAAAACCCTCAACTACTTTCCCATATCCACTTATGACCTAAACCCTAAGCCAAACTCAGTCATACCGATTCTTTCTATCCGGCGCCACCGGGTTTCACTTGTCATAAGCCACTGCCAAACCCTAGCAATTCGGTTCTACCGATAGGGATCTCGGTCTCACCAAGATGGGATTGCAAACTCTCTGTTTCCCTTTCGTAACTTTTCGGTCTCACCGAAAGAGCGAATCGGTCCCACCGAGATTGCAATGTAAATTCAGTGTTTCCTTTTTGTAACTTTTTGGTCTCACCAAAAGAGCAAATCGGTCCCACCGAGTTTGCCTGACCAACTCTCTGGTTAGCTAATTACCAAAATCGGTCTCACTGAGTTTGTGTAATCGGTCTCACCGAGATTACGTTATGCCCAAACCCTAACCATATCGGTCCTACCGAGTTGCATGTCAGTCCCACCGAAAATCTCTAACGATCACTAGGTTTACCTTTTCGGTCCGACCGAGTTTGTTGATTCGGTCCCACCGAGATTGGAAAACTGTGTGTAATGGTTGGATTTTGTGTGGAGGCTATATATACCCCTCCACCTCCTTCTCATTCGATGAGAGAGCCATCAGAACACACACACCATTCCAACTCATATGTTCTGAGAGAGAACCACCTACTCATGTGTTGAGACCAAGACATTCCATTCCTACCATATGAATCTTGATCTCTAGCCTTCCCAAGTTGCTTTCCACTCAAACCTTCTTTCCACCAAATCCAAATCCTGTGAGAGAGAGCTGAGTGTTGGGGAGACTATCATTTGAAGCACAAGAGCAAGGAGTTCATTACCTACACACCATTTGTTACTTCTTGGAGAGTGGTGTCTCCTAGATTGGCTAGGTGTCACTTGGGAGCCTCCGACAAGATTGTGGAGTTAAACCAAGGAGTTTGTAAGGGCAAGGAGATCGCCTACTTCGTGAAGATCTACCGCTAGTGAGGCAAGTCCTTTGTGGGCGATGGCCATGGTGGGATAGACAAGGTTGCTTCTTCGTGGACCCTTTGTGGGTGGTTGCTTCTTCGTGGACCCTTCGTGGGTGGAGCCCTTTGTGGACTCGCGCAACCGTTACCTTTTGTGGGTGGAGCCCTTCGTGGACTCGCGCAACCGTTACCCTTCGTGGGTTGAAGTCTCCATCAACGTGGATGTAGGATAGCACCACCTATCCGAACCACGGGAAAAACATCCGTGTCTCCAATTGTGTTTGAATTCTCCAAACCCTTCCCTTTACATTCTTGCAAGTTGCATGCTTTACTTTCCGCTGCCAATATACTCTTTGCATGCTTGCTTGAATTGTGTGATGATTGCTTGACTTGTCCTACAATAGCTAAAATCTGCCAAGAACTAAAATTGGGAAAAGGTTAAGTTTTTATTTGGTCAAGTAGTCTAATCACCCCCCTCTAGACATACTTTCGATCCTACAAGTGGTATCAGAGCTTTGGTCTCCATTTGCTTTGATCTCCATAGCTTTTGGTGGTAATAGCCTTGGTTTCACAACCTAGGAGAGTATGGCGTCTAGCGAGGGAAATTATCACCGTAGAGGTCCTTACTTTGATGGTACTAATTTTGCTAGTTGGAAGCATAAAATGAAAATGCATATTCTTGGACATAACCCCGCCGTTTGGGCTATTGTGTGTGTTGGTATGCAAGGTGACTTCTTTGATGGGAAAGAACCAAACCGTGAAGCTACCACGGATGAGTTGAAGATGTTGCAATACAATGCTCAAGCTTGTGATATTCTCTTCAATGGATTGTGCCCCGAAGAATTCAACAAAATCAGCCGTCTTGAGAATGCAAAGGAAATTTGGGACACTTTGATTGATATGCACGAAGGTACCGACTCCGTCAAGGAATCCAAGTTGGATGTGCTTCAAAGTCAACTCGACAAGTTCAAAATGAAGGATGGTGAAGGTGTCGCTGAAATGTACTCTAGGCTTGCTCTCATCACAAATGAGATTGCCGGCTTAGGAAGTGAAGAGATGACTGATAGATTCATCATCAAGAAGATTCTAAGAGCCTTGGATGGAAAATATGATACCGTATGCACATTGATCCAAATGATGCCCAATTACAAAGATCTCAAGCCAACGGAGGTGATTGGAAGAATTGTTGCTCATGAGATGTCAGTTAAGGATAAAGAGGAACTTCACAACAAATCAAGTGGTGCCTACAAAGCCTCATGTGAAGCCCCTACATCATCAAGTGAGAAACAAAACTTCAATGAAGAATTGAGCTTAATGGTGAAGAACTTCAACAAGTTCTACAAGAGTAGAAGCAAAGATAGAAGCTTCAAGTCAAGGTCCTACAATGACAAAAGATCTTCTAGTCGAGAGCGAAACTGCTACAGTTGTGGAAGACCCGGACACTATTCCAATGAGTGTACGGCTCCCTACAAGAGAAGAGAAGATTCTCCAAAAAGAAGAAGCAAAGAATCACCACCAAGAGAGAGAAGGAGTAGAGATGATCGTTATGAACGAAGATACTCACGGAGAAGCAAGGATTCAGAAAGGAAGGAAAAATCATCAAGGAGCTACACAAAACGAAGACATCAAGCTCATGTTGGTGAATGGGTATCCGGCTCCGACTCCGACAGTCACTCTGAGAGAAGTTATTACTCCGACTCCGAAGATACTCAAGATGAAGGTGTTGCCGGTCTAGCACTTGTGTCAACCAACTCCTACGACATATTTGACTCACCAAATGAAGGAATTGGAAGATGCTTCATGGCCAAAGGTCCTAAGGTAACACACCTGAGTATGTTGATTTCAATAGTGATGAAGATGACTTGTTAGGTGATGATTTGCTTGTTGACAACTCTAGTGATGAATACTATGATGAAACGTCAATTAATCATGCTAATCAAGATAAAACGAATGACAATGATAAGGAGAAGATTGAGGCTCTAACTAAAGAACTAAACACTCTTAAGTTAGCTCATGAAACTATCTTCGAAGATCATCGAGAACTTTTAAGAGCTCATGAGAAATTACGCTTTGAAAAGCTCAATCTTGAGAAAGAGCATGAGTTCTTAAAAGCAATCAATGATGATCTCCACAAGAAAAGTTCTTCTTACATTGCCAAGCGTTTACTCTTATCCACTTACATGCCTCAAGTCAAGTCTAGTAACAAGAACAAGAAAGATTCTTCCTCTAGCAGTAACAATGATCATACTAAATCCAATATTGTTGCTTCTAGTAGTTCTCCTGATTCCACTAATGATTCTCTTAGCCAAGTTACACTTGAGCAAGAAAATAGCTTATTGAAGGGAATTATAGAGAAAGGAGTGTACAAAAGCCTTTCCGGGAGTAAGCAATTCGAGGAAATTGTGCGCAAGCAAGGAATGCACCGGAAGAATCAAGGTGTTGGTTTTGAACGAAAGTTCAATGCCAATGGAGTTGAGTGGGAAGAAGATCAATACCCCAAGACAAAGTTTGTTCCTCAACAAAAGAAGTATGATGCTTCTTTCAAGGGGACACAAGCTCAAGATGATCTTCCACCACAAGACTACAAGCAAAAAGGCAAGGACAAGCTTCAAGAGGAAATTGATGCATTTGAAGAAGCTCCTAAGACCTTAGTCAAGTGGATTCCCAAGACTACTTCAAGTTCCACTTCATCAAGTACGACTACAACTCCAAGGATTCCCATCAAGATGGTGTGGATCCAAAAGAAGAAGAACTAGAGAGTTCTTGAGGGTGACTCCGCCAACATACTTCACTCTTATCATTTTGGCAAGAACAAGTGCAATCAACTTCCACATCTTGCACTAGTTCAAGGAGTCACAAACCCTCTTGTTGGTAAGACAAGGGACAAGGTAACCTAAAAGTTTTCATGGACATCATCTTGTGTGTGCATCACTCTATGTCTATGGATATCCTTGTTTGTTCCTTGTGGGACTAATCCATGTAGGTATTGAAAGTGCAATTCACTCAAATGGATAGCTCCAAGTGATCTACATCAACATTGAGCATCCACATCTTCAACATCTACATGAAGTCATCATCGACAAAACCCGAGGTTAGTTCATCCCTCTAAGGGGGGATATCACATCTAGGGGGAGCTTTACTCTAAGACTTGAGCTAAAGCAACTCTAAAGATGTGAACACAACAATGCTTTATGTAAAAGTGGTAACCCCACTTGAGCTTAAATGATGAGTATGACCTATGATCAAGTGTTCTCACTTGACTCCTAAGTCAATATACTCATATATAGATGACCTTGTCATCGCAAATTGCTTGGTAGATGCTAGAATTGGTTGTGCATGCCTTGTCACATATTTCATTTGTCATCTTATTGTGTGAGCATGCTGGTTGCATATTTTACTCATTCGAGGACATCCACTTGTTGTTTTGATTGTTTGGTTTTATTTCTTTTTGCCAAGTGGATGGACAAGAATGCCTAAGAACCTCCTCTAGCTATCTATGCTTTTCTCATCTCAAACTCTATTCATGCTACATCACAAAATTTGATCAAGTCAGATTCGAACCACTCTGTGTGAGGAGCGCTCGGAGTCCCCGATTCGTCATAGACTTAAACTTCCAAAACCTCTTTATGATTCTCGGTCTGACCGATACCCCACTTTCGGTCCTACCGAGATCATTAAGTTGATCTAGGTTTTCGATCTCGGTGCAACCGATTTGAACTTTTCGGTCACACCGAGTTTCAGTAACTGCTTGCAGTTATGAATCTCGGTGCCACCGAGTTGTTCCACTCGGTCACACCAACAGGGTCGGGCTATATATAGTCACGGGCAAAATTTGGAAATTTCTCCGAACCCCTTCGCCCGCGCGATAGCCTGCTCTGCCAACGTGGTCTCCGGATCGTCTTCTCGCCGCCAGCCGCCTCCAGTCGCTGGTCTCCATCGCCGTCAACGGGAATTCTACCCCGCCGTTGCCGCCGTAGCGAGTCTCCGCCGAACTAGGGTATGGACTCGATCTTTGTGCTATTCCCCAATCCGATTCCTAGCAGATTGTGATCATATTGATTCTAGCCACGTTTGATAAACTTCTATGCAGTCAATGAACTCGTAGATTAGGTTTGATTCGAAAATTCTTGGTTTAGGTTTCCGCCGAAACCATCTCGGACCCACCGAGTTGAAAAACTCGGTCCCACCGATTTGGCTTATGCCATTGCACAAGTGAGACTCGGTCTGACCGAGAATTACTTATCGGTGTGACCGATTTTGGAACTCTGTGAAACCCTAGCAGTCTTGGTGCCACCGAACTGTGACTCGGTCCAACCGAGTTCACTAGTTTAGGTTCCAAAACTGCTTCGATATCACCGAGTTTGAAAATCGGTAGATCCGAGATGATTTCAGTGGGAAACTAAAACTAAGCTTTTGGATCATTCTTTTGCAAAAATCTCTGCATTTTGTGATGCTCATCTATTCTACCTCATCTATAAACTATTCACAGGGTCAGCAGTCAGCTTGTTCATCATGTCAGACCAAAGTGATAGCCAGAACATGTCAGAAGAGAAAGTGCAGATGAGTGAGGGCACTAGTCCCTCAAGTTCTTCAAATGATGGCAGCAGGAGTACCCCAAGCAATCTGCCAAAAGCTGCCACCAGACAAAGGAAGAAGAGAACTTCAGATTCTGAGGATGAAGATTATGTGGCAGAAGAGGAAGCCACATCAAAGAGAGTCGAGCCAGCACAAGGCACAAAGCCAGGGATGAAAATCAAAAGGCCAGCAGGCAGGCAGCCTATGTCAAAGGCCAGGGCTTCAACTGAAAAGCCTGCACCCAAAGAGCCAGTTGCTGCTGAAGGAAAGAAAAGGAAGGAAAGGGTCAAGAAGACCGTAGCCAGAGTGCTTGGAAAGGCTTCCATCATGGAAGAGGAAGAGGAAGAAGAGGTTGCTGCACCAGCACCTAAGGCACCTAAGCTTATGGGTGATGCTATCAGGACAGGGGCTGCCACATCTAAGCCCAAAGAAGCACCCAAAGCTGCCTCCAAGTCCAAGTCTGCACCAAAGAGAAACACGAGGAGCATACCTGTAACTGAGAAGAACAAGGCCCCAGTGCCTGAAGCTGCAGAAGAAGATGATGAAGAGCAAGTACTCAGAAAACTCAAGCCCAAGATCCCAGACCACAACGATGCTCATCCTGTGGCTGAGGATATGAAGCTCAGGAGAGACTCAGGGCTCAGGAAGTGGAGAGAAGCAGACCCGTATGCTTCAAGGAGAAGGACTGCTGTTGACTACAGGTTCCACACTAAGGAACAACATGACTTCTATGAGACAGTTTTGTTGGACAAGAAGCCCATTGTTTGTGACATGAGATGGGTCGACTGGACCTACATGAAGGAAAATGAGGAACACTACCCTAGAGTGTATGACAGCTTCATAGCTTGTGGAGTAGCTGACTTTGTTGGGCAGAAGCTCACAAAGTGGAATGAGGAGCTTATAATGCAGTTCTACTCCACAACACATTTTTATCCAGATGGGAGGATCACATGGATGTCTGAGGGTACAAGGTACCAATCTACAGTTGAGGAATGGGCAAAGTTGATCAATGCCCCAGAGGATAATGAGGATGACTTGGATATCTATGCCAAGAAGAAGATGGACCATAACTCAATGTCAAACATGTACAAGGAAATTCCAAATGAAGCTCTTGAAACTTTCAAGTTTGGCTCAGTACATTACCTTCTGTCAGGGCTGCCAACCATCAATTGGATTTTGAGGCACACTCTCTTGCCCAAGTCAGGTGATCACAAGATGATCAGAGGCCATGCAATCAACTTGCTACATATCTTTGATGTGCCACAGAAGTTCAAGGTGATGAGCCTCATGGTAGAGACCATTAAGAGGACAGCAGCTGATCAGAAGAGGAGCTGTGGTTATGCCCCACAAATTCAGGAGCTCATCAACTCCAAGATGGGCACAAGCATATACTTATTGGACAAGGAACACCTACCCATCCGTCCAGATTTTGAGGACAATCAAGTTGTGATGACTGAGAATGAACCATCGTCTGCACAAGCACAAGCAAAGAAGGAGAAGACGAGGAAGGAGAAAGCTGCCAAGATGCCAACTCAAGAGGAGGCATCTGAATATTTCTTGAAAACCAAACAAGAGCAGCTTGGTTACCTAATTGCATCCACCCTGCGGATTGAGAAAGGACTAGCCACCCTAAATCAGAACCAGGCAAGCCTAGAGAGAATCATGGAACAAAAGTTCTATGACTTGGATGTCAAGGTGACAGAGATTCAGACTACAGTGGAGCAGCTCCAAGATGATATGCAGGAGAGGAAAGGGAAGACAACCACTGATGCCTTTGCCAGAGTGCCACGAGGTCATTTGCAGTGCCAGTTCCGGACACAAGAGCAACTGCGTCAGCTCCAGCCGTAGCACCAGCCCAACCTGCTCCAGCATCTACTTCAGCTCCAACTCTAGCGTCTACTTCAGCGTCTATAGAAGCCTTCGTCCTTGGAGTGATCCGGACTCCTCCACCACCTGAAGATCAAGCCTGAGCGTCGATCTAGCACTATGCATTTTCTAGGAACTTTTTGGTAACTTGTTGCCAAAGGGGGAGAAAATGTATAGATCATAGGCTTCGAGAGAGAGAGTGTTGCTTTTTTTCTCTCTTGCTTTATTTGGTGGTTTTTCGAACTTTGTTTGCTTTTGAGTGCTACTATGTCATTGCTTGTGAGACATTGATGATCATGTGTTTGATCATAAGCTACACTTAATGCTTGCTTGATGCTATTATTTTATCTATCTTATGTGATCATTCACTATTCTTGGTGATGAGTGCATGTATTTCATTCTTATCATTTTAAGCGCTCCACCAAGATGTATGTGACATGGAAGAGTAACTCATGACTCTAACTCCTTGTGCATTTGCAGTCCAAAGCAAATTTTAAATATGCACAAATTTAGGGGGAGCTCTTACTTGTCACATACTTCTCAAAGCGACAATATATTACATGCTTATTATCATTTGTCGAAGCTTTGATCTATATGTTGTCATCAATTACCAAAAAGGGGGAGATTGAAAGTGCAACTATCCCTAGGTGGTTTTGGTAATTCATAACAACATATAGCTCATTGAGCTAATGCTATTCCAAGATGATTATTTCAGGGAAAGCTCAATGATTGGCGTGGTATGGATGTGAAAGTGGAACCCTCAAAATGCTAAGGACAAAGGATTGGCTCAAGCTCAAAAGCTCAAGACTCTTCATTTTATATTTTAGTGATCCAAGATCACATTGAGTCTTTAGGAAAAGCCAATACTATCAAGGAGGGATGAGGTGTTGCTTAATGAGCCTCTTGCTTCATGTGCTTAGTGATATGCTCCAAAACCCTCAACTACTTTCCCATATCCACTTATGACCTAAACCCTAAGCCAAACTCGGTCATACCGGTTCTTTCTATCCGGCGCCACCGGGTTTCACTTGTCATAAGCCACTCCCAAACCCTAGCAATTCGGTTCTACCGATAGGGATTTCGGTCTCACCGAGATGGGACTGCAAACTCTCTATTTCCCTTTCGTAACTTTTCGGTCTCACCGAAAGACCGAATCGGTCCCACCGAGATTGCAATGTAAATTCAGTGTTTCCTTTTTGTAACTTTTCGGTCTCACCGAAAGAGCAAATCAGTCCCACCGAGTTTGCCTGACCACTCTCTGGTTAGCTAATACCAAAATCGGTCTCACCGAGTTTGTGTAATCGGTCTCACCGAGATTACGTTATGCCCAAACCCTAACCATATCGGTCCTACCGAGTTGCATGTCAGTCCCACCGAAAATCTCTAACGGTCACTAGGTTTACCTTTTCGGTCCGACCGAGTTTGTTGATTCGGTCCCACTGAGATTGGAAAACTGTGTGTAATGGTTGGATTTTGTGTGGAGGCTATATATACCCCTCCACCTCCTCTTCATTCGTGGAGAGAGCCATCAGAACACATACACAATTCCAACTCATATGTTCTGAGAGAGAACCACCTACTCATGTGTTGAGATCAAGACATTCCATTCCTACCATATGAATCTTGATCTCTAGCCTTCCCAAGTTGCTTTCCACTCAAATCTTCTTTCCACCAAATCCAAATCCTATGAGAGAGAGTTGAGTGTTGGGGAGACTATCATTTGAAGCACAAGAGCAAGGAGTTCATTACCTACACACCATTTGTTACTTCTTGGAGAGTGGTGTCTCCTAGATTGGCTAGGTGTCACTTGGGAGCCTCCGACAAGATTGTGGAGTTGAACCAAGGAGTTTGTAAGGGCAAGGAGATCGCCTACTTCGTGAAGATCTACCGCTAGTGAGGCAAGTCCTTTGTGGGCGATGGCCATGGTGGGATAGACAAGGTTGCTTCTTCATGGACCCTTTGTGGGTGGTTGCTTCTTCGTGGACCCTTCGTGGGTGGAGCCCTTTGTGGACTCGCGCAACCGTTACCCTTTATGGGTGGAGCCCTTCGTGGACTCGCGCAACCGTTACCCTTCATGGGTTGAAGTCTCCATCAACGTGGATGTAGGATAGCACCACCTATCCGAACCACGGGAAAAACATCCGTGTCTCCAATTGCGTTTGAATTCTCCAAACCCTTCCCTTTACATTCTTGCAAGTTGCATGCTTTACTTTCCGCTGCCAATATACTCTTTGCATGCTTGCTTGAATTGTGTGATGATTGCTTGACTTGTCCTACAATAGCTAAAATCTGCCAAGAACTAAAATTGGGAAAAGGTTAAGTTTTATTTGGTCAAGTAGTCTAATCACCCCCCTCTAGACATACTTTCGATCCTACAGAAGCCGAGCTGCATGAAGGAGGGTCGCCGACAAGGAGGCGGCACTGCAAGCAAGGAGTGAAGGTTTCAACTTGGAAAGGAAGGCGGAAAGAGGGGAAATGTGGCTTTTGGTAGGGGGAGGGGCGGGGAGTTAGATATTTCCGCGGAAGCCGAAAATTTGGAACCGCTTTAGCGAAAAACTGGCGTGCAAAGTGTCATCAGACATGGTCCCTTATTCAGAATAATGTACGATATGTGGACATCACAAATGATTCAGATAGCTTAACCCGTGTGTGATGAGTTTCAATGTCAAAAGTTTATGTTCGAATTTCCATGGTTAAAAGTGGTCATCCACGTCATTGCATAATTTGGGTACACAAAGGAGACTACATCACACCCACACTTCTTAATCGAGCAAGTTCAGCAATTAAGCAGAGCTAGCTGACCTAAACATTACTCTAACAAATTAAAGACCGGCGCTCTTAATTAAACAAAACAAAGAGTACTACTACGGCTGGTGCTTGTCGATCTCCGCCGCCGCCTCCATGTCCAGCTCGTGCCCGACGGTCTCCTGGGGAAGGGGCTCCATGGCATCCGTCGCACCATACTCGACAAGCATCTCGCCATCCACGTCCGCCATCTCTTTGGAAAAGGCCGCCACGAGCTGGGCGTGGGCAGACGCGATCTGGGCTTGGACGGGCTCTATCGTCACAAAGTATGCGGCGGAGGAACGGACGGCTGCTCGAACGCTCTCGGCGATTGCCAACTCTTCGGCCGTGGGTTGCCGACCGTTGTCGGAGAAGCTTCGTTCGATTTGTGCGGTGACCGCCAGGAGCTGGGCATGGGCAGCCTAGACATGGTCGTGGGCGGCCTCCATCAGGGCTAAGGACGCCGCTGCGGAACGGACATTTGCTGTGCCGCTCTCGCCAGTTGCTATCCCCGAGGCAGATGTTGCTGCCGCCACCTGAGAAGCAGCGGCGGCCATTTGGGCTGCCTTTGCCGCCCGGTCACAGATTGCAGCCACGCTCATGCACCTTGTTAGCACGTGCATGGCGGCTGCGGCCACTCTCTCGCCGGAGTGGGCCACCTAAGTTGCCCTCACGACGTGGGTCCACGTGCCCATTGAGGGAGTCATGGATTAGGGGGTCTCTGGACAGCCGGACTATCTCCATCGGCCGGACTGTTAGACTATGAAGATACAAGATTGAAGACTTCGTCTCGTGTCCAGATGGGACTCTACTTGGCGTGGAAGGCAAGCTAGGCAATACGAATATGGATATCTCCTCCTTTGTAACCGACCTTGTGTAACCCTAACCCTCTCTAGTGTTTATATAAACTGAAGGGTTTTAGTCCGTAGGACAACCATCACAACATACAATCATACCATAGGCGCTTCTAGGGTTTAGCCTCTCTGATCTCGTGGTAGATCTACTCTTGTAACACCCATATCATCAATATTAATCAAGCAGGATGTAGGGTTTTACCTCCATCAAGAGGGCCCGAACCTGGGTAAAACATCGTGTCCCCTGCCTCCTGTTACCATCCGGCCTAGACGCACAGTTCGGGACCCCCTACCCGAGATCCGCCGGTTTTGACACCGACATTGGTGCTTTCATTGAGAGTTCCTCTGTGTCGTCACTGTTAGGCTTGATGGCTCCTACTATCATCGATAGCGATGCGGTCCAAGGTGAGACTTTTCTCCCCGGACAGATCTTCGTATTCGGCGGCTTTGCACTACGGGCTAATTCGCTTGGCCATCTGGAGAAGATTGAAAACTACGCCCCTGGCCATCATGTCAGAGTTGGAAGTTTGAACTACACGGCCGACATCCGTGGAGACTTGATCTTCGACGGATTCGAGCCACAGCCGGGCGCGCCGCATTGTCGCGATGGGTATGACCTAGCTCTGCCGCCAAACAGTACCCCAGAAGCCGCGCCCGCATCAGCTCTGACCCTTAGTTCGGAGCCAACTGCGCCAATCGAGGACGGGTGGTTAGACACCGCCTTAGGGGCTGCAGTCTCAACGACGATCGAGCCGAACACCAGCATAATCCACTGCGCAGCCCGTGACTCCAAGGTGCCGGACTCTTTTTTTGACTCCAAACCACCTACTCCCCTGCCAATCGAACCCGATTGGGCGCCGATCATGGAATTCACCGCCGCAGATATCTTTCAGCACTCGCCCTTCGGCGACATTCTGAATTCACTAAGGTCTCTCTCTTTGTCAGGAGAGCCCTGGCCGGATTATGGCCAACAGGATTGGGATGCGGACGACGAAGAAATTCGACACCCACCCACCACCCACTTAATAGCCACTGTCGATGACTCAACCGACATGCTCGACTTCCACTCCGCAGACATCGACG
The DNA here is from genome assembly GCF_056163025.1 of Triticum urartu. Taxonomy (NCBI): domain Eukaryota; kingdom Viridiplantae; phylum Streptophyta; class Magnoliopsida; order Poales; family Poaceae; genus Triticum; species Triticum urartu. The sequence goes on along the minus strand of NC_141879.1, from coordinate 307,093,865 downwards.
GTATGGATGACGATGCGGGAGGCGAAGAGGAACCACTGCCCACAGGGCGCTAGACGTCCACTTCATCATATGACGTATACATGGTGGACACACCAAAAGAAGACGACGATGAGGAACGGAAGGACGCACCGAAGGCTTGTTCCCTCGAGAAGCAGTCAAAGCGGCGGCGCAAGCTCCGCCCCAAATCCCGCCTCGGCAGAAATAACAATCACACAGACCCAGCGTTGGAGCAGGGCGAACCACTGCCAGACCACGGCAATTCAGGGAATCAAACCGAACAAATCAATTCTGTCAAAGATAATAGTCCGGACGACATAATGCCGGACAGGCACCCGGAGCAGCAGAATGCCCGTCAAAGGCTTGTTGCCACCGCGAGGAGTCTGAAAAAGCAGAAGCAAAGGCTCAAGGCTGCGCAAGACACACTCCAAATCAGATGGAGTAAAGTACTCAACACAGCAGCAAGGTACGGCGACAATCGCCCCACCAAGAGCTACCCAAAGCGGAAGTTGCTACCTGAATTCGATGAGGAGGCCTCAGACCCCCCACAACCAAAAATCAAAACAGCCACCTGGCCGGATAGACGACCTCACGGCCAACATCGAGCGGCAAACAACGCCACTCACACGCCAATACGCGATCCACGCAAGGGCTCGCACAAAAAGGACGGCGCAACCAGATCCATCTATGGACCACGCAAGCGCGCCCCAGCATACAACATAACACAACAAACATCCGAACAACGTGGTACACCCAGATACAGGGGTGCCGCACACCCCCTATGTTTCACCGATGAGGTGCTAGACCATGAATTTCTAGAGGGATTCAAACCCGTAAACATAGAGGCATACGACGGAACAACAGACCCTGGGGTCTGGATTGAGGATTATATCCTCCATATCCATATGGCTCGAGGGGATGATCTCCACACCATCAAGTACTTACCCCTCAAGCTTAAAGGGCCAGCTCGTCACTGGCTTAAAGGCCTCCCCGAAAACTCCATAGGAAGCTGGGAAGAGCTCGAAGACGCTTTTCGGGCAAATTTTCAAGGGACTTATGTCCGACCTCCGGACGCGGACGATTTGAGCCATATAACTCAACAGCCCGGAGAGTCAGCCCGAAAACTTTGGAATAGGTTTCTTGCTAAAAAGAACCAAATTGTCGACTGTCCGGACGCCGAAGCTTTGGCAGCTTTTAGGCATAGCGTCTGTGACGAATGGCTCGCCAGACACCTCGGCCAAGAAAAGCCGAGAACAATGGCAGCATTAACAAGCCTCATGGCCCGCTTTTGCGCGGGTGAGGACAGATGGCTAGCCAGATGCAGCACCAGCGACCCCAGTACATCTGAAACTAGAGATGGAAACGGGAAATCACGGCGCAACAGCAGTAACAAACGCCGGAACAAAGAAGACAACACGAAGAGCACGACAGTAAATGCCGGATTCAAAAGCTCTCGGCCAGGTCAGCAAAAGGCACCCTCTAAAGGCGCCGGAGACGAACTGTCCAGCCTAAACAAAATTCTGGACCAAATATGTCAGATCCATAGCACCCCTAGTAAACCTGCTAATCATACCCACAGAGAATGTTGGGTCTTCAAGCAGTCCGGTAACCTCAATGCCGTACACAAAGGGGAGGATACACCAAGCGAAGACGAGGATGAGCCTCTCAAGCAAGACACTGGGGAACAAAAGAAATTTCCACCAGAAGTCAAAACAGTAAACGTGTTACACGTGATCAAGGGAAGAAACAAAACGGCACTCCCAGAAAAATATGCCCAAGGGCCTATCACCGCGGAGTCCTGCCACTGGTCGTCTCAACCGATCACTTTCGACCATCGTGATTACTCAGCAAGTATCCGGCGTGCAGGATGGACTGCCCTGGTATTAGACCCAATAATTGACGGATATCACTTCACACGAGTCATAATGGACGATGGCAGTAGTCTAAACCTGATATATCAGGATACAATCCGCGAAATGGGGATAGACGCAACAAAAATTTGCCATAGCAATACTACCTTTAAAGGAGTAACGCCAGGCCCAGGGGCTCATTGCACGGGCTCCCTACTACTAAAAGTTATATTCATCTCCCCCGATAACTTCCGTAGCGAACACTTAACCTTCCACATCGCTCTGTTCCAAAGTGGCTATCAAGCACTACTCGGACGCGAAGCTTTCGCTCGCTTTAATGCAATACCGCACTATGCTTCCCTCACACTCAAGATGCCCAGACCACGTGGCATCTTTACAGTAAATGGAAGTATTAAGCGATATTTGCTCGCCGAAGAGAGTGCGGCTGCCTTGGCAGCCACACACTAAAAACGGCCTCACCAACTAAAGCATTTAACAGGTCGTCAAGACCTCGGACACGGTTAGACGAGTCCGGCGCAGCTATATGTAATTCATACTAGATCAATGGTCACACCCCTATACAAGGGGCTCAACGCGCGCAGACAAGTGGCAATTTTTACTCATCTTGAATTACACTTGGTTCCCTTAAAAACTATCCTTTGCACGACAACTTTTTCACCTTAGTTCCTCTCTTTTACAGATGATCATCGTGCTACACCCATCCAGGATATGGCACAACAGAGACACAGGCGCATACGTGCAGCAGGGACCCGCTCCAAGGATTCTTTTTAGATTAAGACCCTGCGTAAACCTTTTTTACTGTCTCTTGTTGATACATATCCACCAAATTCTCAGCACAATTGAGAAGGATGCTAACGTCTTGGCATGTGGCCACGTCAGAATAATGCACGTACCTGGACACAAGGGGCTTCTTACGAAGGGCACTATTTAGGCCTAGTTTATACCATAAAGACCGAATACCTTAGGGAGTGTTCGGCGTCGCGAGTTTGGCCTTATATGCATCAGCTCCGAATCATTGTCTTTGGTCAAATGTTGGGTTTGCCCGGCTCCTGTGTTTTGGTGCCTTACGTTCCGCTTTACCGGCTAAGGTAGCACCAGGAGAACTACTGCGATTGTGCCCTGGTTCATCCGGACGAGCACCTCAGTAGAGAAAGCCGAAAACTGACTATCATGATATAGCGTGAGACTGGTCAACCACTCGGTGACCTATCGGAATGTTAGAATTCCTCCGCCTTAACGAAGGGCCGTTTTCCGGCCAGGCATGTACGCACCCCGCGATCGGGAGAGTGCGGAGCCACCAGGGGCTATCTAGTAGCCCCACTGTCAAACTCCTATGGCTAAGTGAAAGTGTTATAGCATTATAGTCTGGTTGCCTCGCTTGCTACGCTATCACCTCCTTAATAGGACCAAGACGTTGGGTTAAGTGTGAACATGCATTTTTTGCGAGCACCCCCATATTCTATGCGTGGGGGTTGAAGTCGATGGCTGCAATCTTTCAGGTTATACACATGTATACATAAACGGCCGCACAGGAGGCATCATACTACTTTCAGGCAAAAGTATAAACATAACCTTATAAAAAATTCATAAAAGCATTGTGCTTACAATGAGAATACATATCACTCAAACATAATATTTTTCGAGCACTGGGCCTCTATCAAACGAGCACCCTCGAGAACCTCCTCGAAATAGTGCTCGGCAGCCACCCGGCCTATGGCTGAACCCTGCGCCGCAACAGTGGTAGCGTCCATCTACGCCCAGTATGCTTTAACATGGGCAAGGGCCATCCGCGAGCCTTCTATACACGCCGACCTCTTCATCGCATTAATGCGCGACACCGCATCAAGGAACTGCTGCACTAAGCTGAAATAGCCGTTCGGCTTTGGCCTTTCCGGCCATAGCTGATCCACAATAGACCTCATGGCGAGTCCGAACAACCTATTCAGTCTGGCCCATTCGGCTAGTTGGCCAGTCAATGAAAGCGGATGCTCTGGAACGTGGAATTGCGTCCAGAACAGCTTGTCCACTTCACGATCTGTCTGGCCTTGGAAGTACTTGGCCGCATTGGCAGCGCTCGCCGCCAAATCCATATACGCATCTGCCGAACTCCACAGCCAATCCAGAGGGGCATACTTTGGATCTCCGAACTTCCTCCGTAACATGAAGGGTTTCCCAGCCGCAATATCCCCGGCTTCCCGCAGCTCCTCCTTCTTCGCTCTCATAGCAGAACAGGTGTCTTTGTCCACCGCCGCGGCCTTCTCAAGGTCCGTTGCCTTCGCTCGATTTTCTTTTTCAAGGACCCGACAACAGTCGGCAGTGTCTTTTAATTCTACGGCCATCTTGGCCATCTTCTCTTGGCTCTCGCAATGTGCGGCCTTCTCGGCTTTCAACTCTTCGGCCGCCTTCAAAGCAGCCACATTACTAATCCTCGCTTGTTCCTTGGCTCGGGCAAGTTCCGCCCGCAAGGCTTCCATGGTGGCAGCCCCATCTGCAGTCACAACATATTAAAGATACTGGCATCATGCTACTCTTACTATGTGGCGTTCACCGGATAATAACACTTACCCTGTGCCTCGTCAAGCCTCTTGTTAACAAGCTCGATGTCGGCGTCTGCCGCATCCAGTTGCCGTTTTAATTTGGCAAACTCACTAGTCCGCCTAGCCACCAGATCTTCCACCACCTGCACATAGGGGCAGTCTGGTTATTGACTAGGAATATGATCCTCTGTTCGCCGCCATTCTCGACGACAACCAGAGTCTCAGGGGCTACTATCTACACAGGGCACACCTAACATGTGCAGTACTATCACATATTATCTCACGTACCTCAAAGCCTGCCAGTAGACTCATAAAGGCTTCATGTAATATGCTTTCAGCGGACGAGATTCTCTCCATCACTGTACCCATCAGCATACGGTGTTCTTCTGAGATGGCTGCTCGCCCCATCAACTCCCTCAGAACATCCGACCGCACACCAGACGGTGCTGGACTCTTTTGTATGCTCTGTTCGGGAGCCGGACACTGGGGACTTCGGGGGTCTACGGGATTATCTTCTGGCCTCACCGAATCCGGAGAGGCCCTCCGCGACGACACTTCGGGGTCGCCCGCTTCTGGAGCGGAGGAGTCCGGGGGAGGCGTTTCGCTCTCCATCATCTCTGGAAGAAGATCCCCCGAAGACGAGCTCATTTGAGAGGGGCTAAGGCCCGAACTGCAAGATATATGCGGTGGTGCCGGGGTTCCTGATCCACGGGCACCTATGGGACCGGCGGACCGGGTCCCTTTCGGTTCAGCGGGGGGAGGAGGTCGTGCAAAGAGCAGATCGAGGCGAAGCACGCGGGCGATTGGTCGTGCGAAGAGTAAATCGAGGCGAAGCACGCGAGCGATTTACCCAGGTTCGGGCCGCACGGATGCGTAAAACCCTACTCCTGCTTTGTGATTTGGTATTGATTTCTAGCTCGGGAGCGCGGAGTGCTACAGTACTCTCCAGCTGCTAGCGAGACCGAGCGTGGGTGTTGGGACGGCGTCCTCCCGAAGGCTCTCAAAACGGCCGACCCCCCTCTACGTTGCACATGGGCCTCCTTTTATACTCAAGGGGTTACCGACATAGAGCAACAGGGGCCAAGGGCAAAAATGGAAAGGGTGCCATGGATAGGCACAGCTAGGTGCTGTAGTAGGCACAGCTACTCGCTACAGTGTTATCATACCTAACCCTGACGGCAGGGGACAAGGGCATTAAATGCCCGTCTGTGTCGCCTAAACAGTACCGAGAGGGACCGCTAGGGACGCCACCGTTTGCCACAATGGTTATCTCGTCAGCGCCTGCTCGCCACCTCGCACCCCTAGCTGCGCGACCTCCTGCCACGTGTGCTTGGGAGGGGCCCCCAGAGCGACACGTGGTGGTTGTGCTGGAGCGCGGGCTCAGAGAGGCGGTTTGCCGCGGCAAGCGCCTTGCCGCGGTTGTTGTCTTGTCGCGTCCGGGAGCTTGTCGCTCACCGGGCCTCACCGGGGCGCGTAGCGCGCCGCGGCAAGTTTTCTTGGTACGCCTGGGTTGGCCTTCCCGGCAAGCTCCTCTTGCCGGGGTCTCGGGGTGCTTCTGATAGTCTTCCCGGCAAGCTCCTCTTGCCGGGGTCTTGTTTCCTTCCCGGCTAGCTCCTTGCCGGGGCCTTGGTTTGAGTACTTTGTTCTTGAATGGTCTTCGAAGGAAGCACGGAGGGTCTTGGCGGTCACCCGGCAAGCCTTGCCATGGGGATGCTGCGACTGCCCGTGCACGAGTTCGGGATACTAGGGTACCCCTACTCTAGTACACCGACAGGAGCCCCCGGGCCTGGGCTAGACACGGTGTCGAGCGCTGCTGGGCCAGGCCCTAAACAGTGCACGGGCACGCGCGGCCTGGGTTACGCCGAATCTCCCTCCGTATCCACCGCGCCCTCCCCGAATCGGCACGCGTTGAATGCGGCGTCGTGGGAGAGGTCGTGGGGGTTCCTTTTCTCGAAATGTGGAATGTCCGCCCCCTCCCCCTTTAAAGGCAGGGGGAACAGGGGCGGTTGGGCCACTCGCCCGTTGCCGTTCCCAATCTCAGAAATCTCCGCCACTCCCTCGCCTCCCCAAAGCTGAGAGAGAGAGAGCAGCGCTCCGCCCCCACCACCACTAGCGCCACCGACGCCGTCGGCGTCCTCCACTGCTTCCGCCATGGCCCCCAAAGTCGACAAGGGGAAGACCGTGAAGACGATCGAGGCGCAGCGGCTCGCAGCGCTGCGGAAGAAGCGGTCCATTTCCCCCCCCCAGGCTCGGCGCGAAGGAGCTGAGGGAGGACTACTCTGTGTTCTGGTCGGCGGAGACGCGCGCGCATCCGCGCAGCAAGGTACTCCCCGCCGCCGCTTGGAAGGAGGCTCCGAATGGATACCCCTTCTTTGCTCTGTTCTTCTACTGCGGGCTCTGCCCGCCTTTTTCTGATTTCTTCTGCGACATCATGAACACCTATGGATTCCACCTCCTCGACTTCACCCCCAACGCCGTTCTGACAATGGCGGTTTTCGCACATCTCTGCGAAAACTTTGTTGGAGTCCTTCCCAACGTAGCCCTCTTCCGCCATTTTTTCATACCCCGGGTGGAGAGAGGAGAGCCTCTATCCGGCGGGATTGCCTAGGTCTCAAGGGCCGGCAAGAAGGAGACCTATCTGGATGGAGAGTTCCGCGGCAAGTGGGAGGAGTGGAGGGCGGATTGGTGCTGGATTGTCGAAGAGGATCCGCAGCCATTCACCACCCGGCGCCAAACCCCAGTAGTACGCGGCGGCGATTGGAGCGACCTGGCCCCGGAGGACGACAGGCTGAGGATTGCTGCCACTAGGATCCTGCGCCTCAGGCTCGCCGGGCTTACTATCGGCGCTGTTGGCGCAGATTTCCTTCGCCGCCGCATCGCCCCCCTGCAGGAACGAGGGAGGCCCACTTGGGAGTTCAAGAACGCGGCAGATATCATGAGGCTGCGGCCGGGCCTCAACTATAACTTCACAGTCCTGGAGCTCCACGCGTTGCTGCAGGAGCTGTTCAAATATGACCCCCAGCATCCCGAGGTGTTCATGTTGCCGGGGGGCGTCGTGCCTTTGTGCAATAATTCCACGCTCGATCGCATCCGTGCAATGATGCCGGAGTGCAACTCGCACGGGATTGTGCCAACCTGGCGGGAGCCTGCCGACGAGGTCGTGCAGCAGTTCTTCGACGACTTGGTGGAGGTGGCAGTCCGCCCCGACGAGAAGGACGGCCTCACCCGCGACACCACTGACGCGGAGATGGCGCGCATCGCCACCAGGCTGGAGGAGGCAGCGGCAGCCGCAGCCGCGGGCTAGTTTGGGTTCACCATGACGGAGGCGGACGCAGCAGAAGTGGCGAGCCGTGCCGAGCGAGGGGGGTCTGCCGGCAAGAAGGAGCTTGCCGAGCGTGACGCCGAGCCGAGCGAGCCCGCCAAGGACACGAGCGGCTCGTTGCAAATCGACTCTTCTTCCTCCTCGTCTTCAGCCAGCCCACCAGAAGCAGAGCCTCCATCCCCACCAAGAAGGCGCCTCTGTAAGGTTGGTGATGTGGCGGAGCGGCAAGCGGGCCAACAGTCGCCACGTCGCATGACACGCTCGACCATGGCAAGCACCGTTGCCGCGGGAGCGCCTCACGCCACGACGGCAACTGGAGCGGAGTCTAGCCGGACCACCGCGGCAGTCCCTGCCGCCACTCACGCCGTGCCAACGGCCGGAGCAGGGGCGTCTCGGACCGCCGCCACTGCTCCCGCCAAGCGGCCAAGGGAAGCTTCTCCTCCGCCTCCTTCCACCGGGCGCGCGCCGGGCTTCGACTTCTCCGCGCTAAGCTCCGACGAGGAGGATGAAGAAGAGTAAGCTTCTCTTGCTGCGCTTGCATTTCTTCAGTTTTTGCTGTTGGTCTTGTTTCTCACTTGCTTTTCCCCTGGGTCTGTCCCTCTTTAGGACTCTGGCCCAGAGAGCGGCAAAGAGAGCTAAGGCCCCGGCGATCACCATTGAGGACGAGCCTACTACGACAATAGGTGGCGCACCCGAGATAACCTTGCCGGAGCTGGCGACTTTCCTCCATGGCAGCCCCCAGCGTAAGTGTGTGATTTACTTTCTGCTGCGAGGCGCACTTGGGTACTCGTCCTTGCTGATATCCGCCTGTTGTCTTGTGTAGGAGCCGAGCAGCCCCACCAGGAGCCCAGGGAGAATCCCCCGGCAAGGGAGAATTCTCCGGTAAGGGAAGGCTCCCCGGTGAGGGAGAAGTCTCCGGCAAGGGAGAGCTCTCCGGTGAGGGACAGCGCCAGTGGCCCCCCGACGACGGAGACCACGACCACGGAGCCTGGTGCAGGTACTCCCCTGGACCCTTCTTTTCTTGATCTTTACGGGTTCTTGCTGGATTTTGCTTGACTCTTCTCCCCTTGCCGGCTGTCAGACCCATCTGCTGCGGAGCGGATGGAGACCGAGGTCGCCGCCGAGGACGTAGCCGGCACGGGCGTTCCCGCCGGCGCCGAGGCCGCCAAGGCTGGCGCCGCGGCGGCTAGCGAAGGATCTGGCGATCGTACTGACGGCCCAGAGGCCGCAGGAGCGCCAGGCGCTGCACCGACCGCCGACCCGTCCGCCGAGGCCGCAGCGCCAAGCACCGAGGAGCCCCAGCCGGGCGTTTACTTGAAAGCCGGCGAAGGCGTCTTCATCAACCTCCCCTGGGCATCAAGCTCCAGAGCGCCGGCCAAGGGGGAGGTCTTCGACGGAGAAGTGCTCGCCTCCGCGGGACTGAAGCTGGCCGACGCGCCAAGCAGCAGCAGCAACGAGCCCGAAGAAGAGTGGCTGCTACGTAGGTTGATGTCGCTCTACCGCACGCGACAAGCCAAGCTGGAGTCCCGCGAGGCGCTTGTCGCGAAGGCGGGAGCCGACATCGAAAGGCGCGTGGAGGAGCTCGAGGGTTTCCACCGGGAAGCCGTCCGATCCCTGGCGGAGGAGCGGGAGCAGTCGCTGAAGCGCGGAAGGCCTTCCTCCTCGAGAAGGCCGAGGCCGAGGAGCTGCAGCGACTTGCCGCTGTGAAGCTAGCCGCGGAGGAGGGCGAGCTGGCGCAGCAGAAGGTCAACCTCGACGCTCACGAGGAGGAGCTTGCCGCGCGCGAGGAGAAGCTTGGCGGAGCTCTCAAGCAAGCGGAGGACGCTGCCGCCGCCGCCGAGGCCGCCAAGGAGGAGTCGAAGACGAGGGTGGCGTGGCTGGAGGCCGATCTCTCCGAGAAGGGCAAGGAGCTTAGCGCCGCCAAGGTCTCCAACTCCGCTCTTGAGTCGAAGCTGGTCGCTTTGACCAAGGCGCTGGAGAGCGCCAAGGAGCAGGAGGCGACCCTGAAGAAGGAGATCGAAGCCGACAAGGCGTTGCTGGAGAGTGCTGCCACCACCCAAAACGCCTTTAGGGATATGGTGGAGCACTGGACGGAGAGCCTCGTGAACGCCGCCGGGGACATCGACAAGGAGCTGGCGCAGCTGGGGGTGGGAGACTTCGGGTACTCCTCCGACTAGAACCTCCAGCCCAGTGCCAAGCTCACTCTGTTCTTCAAGGGCGGGGCGACGGCCCTCCAGCGACTCCGAGATAGGATCCGAAGCAGCTGGCTGACGAGTCGCGCGAGATCTATGCGGGAGCCCTTCAGAAGGTGTTGATGAAGGTGGCCTTCCGCAATCCAGGCCTCCGCCTCAACAACGTCCTCAGACCCTTGCCGCCTGATATCGATCAGGAGGAGCTCAAGGCCCTTGTCGCACCCATTGTGGACAAGGTGGGCGGGATCAAGAGGGTTGAGGGCGACCGCGTTGACTAGGCCGTCTGCTTCCTTCTTTCCTTGTTGCTGCTAGCTATGTCATAGAAAGCATCTGTTAGAGCTGCGACAAGATATTTTGTAATATAACCTTCTTATGGGTAGTGACTGCTGTGTTATTCCCCTTTACTTGATTCCTTGCCTCGTATGCTTTTACCCTACGCTTTTAGGGAACTTGCTGGTGCAGGCACCTGAGCCGCGAGTGCTGAGTGCGGAACGTCAGCAGCCTGCTGGCGGTGCCGCTACCGGCAAGAAACCTTGTCGCAGCTAGCTGCAGCTAACTTAAGTTGCTGAGCGGGCTCGAAGCAAAGTAAGGGCGCGGCTAGTTAAGCAACTAGTCATAGCTCACTTACGTTGTTGAGCAGGCTCGAAACAATGCAAGGGCGCGGCTAGTTAAGCAACTAGCCGCAGCTCACTTAATGTTGTTGAGCGAGCTCGAAACAACGCAAGGGCGCAGCTAGCTACGAGTTGGCTCCTCCGCGCACAGGTTTTCCATACAAGGTGTGGCCGTTCAGGGGAGATAACTTAGAAGTTTAAAAAATTTGATTTCTCAAACTTTGGCAACTTATCTTTCTGTTGTTTTCTTCCCGGCAAGGAGAGCCTCTTGAACGACGCCTGGTCCACACCATCATCTTCTCCTGCCCCCCCGGCAAACTTGTGCGCGAGGGAGCCTTCCTTTCCTTGTGAAAAAGAAAGAAGAGAAAATACAGATATGGAGCCTTATGGCTCATTATTGCTTACCGGGGAGTAGATGTTTACTAGATTGCCATGCATTTCTGCCAACAGCTTTTGTCCGTCTTCCCGGTGAATACGCTTCAATTTCGCACCGTTGAGTCTTCTTCTGTACAGTGTCTTGTCGACAAACTGGTACATACTTGACTGCCGGGTTACTCTTTCCGCTTCTTCTTGCTCGTCGGGAAGTTTTCCTGTCTGAAGGAGGCGGACAATCTGCTGTGCCCATGTCGGAGCTCGTGGCTCGACAACAAGGACTAAAGGCAATTCTGCGGCTGCGAGAACGTCCGCTTCTACGGCAAGAACCTGCGGGTCTGCCGGAGCGTGACGTTCCCCGGCAAGCTTGCCGGAGCAAAACTTGTCAGGAAGCCGTGGGCAACGATCGCAGCGTTACTCCCTTTATTCGATCCCTCCCTTTGTATGTTTTTGCCCTACGCTTTTAGGGAACTCGCCGGTGCAGGCACCTGAGCCGCGAGCGCTGAGTGCGGGACGTCAGCAGCTCGCTGGCGATGCCGCTACCGGCAAGAAACCTTGTCGCAGCTAGCTGCAGCTCACTTAAGTTCCTGAGCGGACTCGAAGCAAAGTAAGGGCGCGGCTAGTTAAGCAACTAGTCGCAGCTCACTTACGTTGTTGAGCAGGCTCGAAACAATGCAAGGGCGCGGCTAGTTAAGCAACTGGCCGCAGCTCACTTAATGTTGTTGAGCGAGCTCGAAACAACGCAAGGGCGCAGCTAGCTACGAGTTGGCTCCTCCGCGCACAGGTTTCCCATACAAAGAGTGGTCGTTCAAGGGAGGTAACATAGAATTTAAAAGATTCGGTTGCTCAAACTTTGGCAACTTATCTTTGGCCGTCGGCGCGGACGGAGCAGCTGCCTCCGAAACTTTCTTCTTCGGTGGCATGTTGATGAAGATGATGAAGATCTAGCCCGCGAGAACGCCGGATCTGAGGACGATGAAGATCTAGCCCGCGAGAACGCCGGATCTGGTTCACACAACTTCGACGCCCCCTACCTGGCGCGCCAAAGATGCCGGGGTTCCTGATCCACGGACACCTATGGGACCGGCGGACCGGGTCCCTTTCGGTTCGGCGGGGGGCGGAGGTCGCGCAAAGAGCAGATCGAGGCGAAGCACGCGGGCGATTGGTCGTGCGAAGAGTAAATCGAGGCGAAGCACGCGAGCGATTTACCCAGGTTCGGACCGCACGGATGCGTAAAACCCTACTCCTGCTTTGTGATTTGGTATTGATTTCTAGCTTGGGAGCGCGGAGTGCTACAGTACTCTCCAGCTGCTAGCGAGACCGAGCGTGGGTGTTGGGATGGCGTCCTCCCGAAGGCTCTCAAAACGGCCGACCCCCCTCTACATTGCACACGGGCCTCCTTTTATACTCAAGGGGTTACCGACATAGAGCAACGGGGGCCAAGGGCAAAAATGGAAAGGGTGCCGTGGATAGGCACAGCTAGGTGCTGTAGTAGGCACAACTACTCGCTACAGTGTTATCATACCTAACCCTGACGGTAGGGGACAAGGGCATTAAATGCCCGTCTGTGTCGCCTAAACAGTACCGAGAGGGACCGCTAGGGACGCCACCGTTTGCCACGATGGTTATCTCGTCAGCGCCTGCTCGCCACCTCGTACCCCTAGCTGCGTGACCTCCTGCCACGTGTGCTTGGGAGGGGCCCCCAGAGCGACACGTGGTGGTTGTGCTGGAGCGCGGGCTCGGAGAGGCGGTTTGCCGCGGCAAGCGCCTTGCCGCGGTTGTTGTCTTGTCGCGTCCGGGAGCTTGTCGCTCACCGGGCCTCGCCGGGGCACGTAGCGCGCCGCAGCAAGTTTTCTTGGTACGCCTGGGTTGGCCTTCCCGGCAAGCTCCTCTTGCCGGGGTCTCGGGGTGCTTCTGATAGTCTTCCCGGCAAGCTACTCTTGCCGGGGTCTTGTTTCCTTCCCGGCCAGCTCCTTGCCGGGGCCTTGGTTTGAGTACTTTGTTCTTGAATGGTCTTCGAAGGAAGCACGGAGGGTCTTGGCGGTCACCCGGCAAGCCTTGCCGCGGGGATGCTGCGACTGCCCGTGCACGAGTTCAGGATACTAGGGTACCCCTACTCTAGTACACCGACAGGTGGTTATTTTCTCAGAGAAAGAAGATAGCATACCTTTACTATTAAAATATTCTGGATCACTTACGACTCGTTGGAGGGATGATCCCCTTGCGGACTTTGTGCAAAAGCACCCCCCGAGGTAGGACCCTCTATGGGAGACTTCTTCTCCCGTTTGGAGGCTTCGGCTTCTGGATCCTCGGAAGCAGTCCTTTTCCTCCCCTGGTCGTCCTCCTTTGTGGAGACGCTCATTCCCTCGGTTGGAACGGGCAGCGATGGGGGCCCGCGTTCGCCCGTATTATCCCCTCGGTATCTTCCTTCAAGGGCTCTGGGCAAGGTGCGACCTCGAGCATCTTTTCCAATACCGGATTTTCCAAACCCTCAGGGAGGGGGGCCAAACACCGAATCATCTTCGCCTTTGTTAGCCAGTCTTGGTCAAAAAGCAAACTCTCAGAAATAACTTCGAATAAAAGATAGTGTGTTCAGCTAGAGGATTTCTTACTTGTTCGGCAGCGCGGTTACTGCTCAGGCCCACGTCCTTGGTAATATCCGGACATTCTACTTGAGGTCTGAAGAATGACTTGTACATCTCCTCGTGCGTCAGGCCGAGGAAACTTTCAATGGCACGTGGTCCCTCTGGGTTGAACTCCCACAAGCGAAGGGGCCGGCATTTGCAAGGCTAGACTTGACGAACCAGCATAACTTGTATTACCGCAACCAAATTAAAATCTCCCTCGAAGAGATCTCGGATGCGGCTTTGCAGTATAGGCACGTCCTTGGCTGGACCCCAGCTCAGACCCCTGCTAATTCATGACATCAGTTGTGGTGGGGGGCCCGAGCGGAAAGCGGGGGCAGCCGCCCACTTGGCACTTCTAGGAGCCGTGACGTAAAACCACTCCTGTTGCCATAATCCGGACACCTCTGGAAAGGAACCTTTTGGCCATGGAGCTCCTGCCATCTTGCCTATTGATGCACCTCCGCACGCTACATGTTGCCCCTCGATCATCTTCGGCTTTACTTCAAAGGTCTTGAGCCACAGGCTGAAGTGAGGGGTAACGCGGAGGAAGGCTTCACACACGACAATAAATGTCGTGATGTGGAGAAAGGAGTCCGGAGCTAGATCATGGAAATCTAGCCTGTAATAGAACATCAAACCCTTGACGAAAGGATCCAGAGTGAGGCCTAGACCTCGGAGGAAATGGGAGACGAACACAACGTTCTCGTTGGGTTCGAGAGTAGGGACGATCTGCCCTCGAGCAGGCAGCCGATGTGAAACCTCGGCGGTCAGGTATCTGGCCTCCCTCAACTTCTTAATGTCCTCTTCTGTAACGGAGGAGGGCGTCCATCAGCCTTGAAGGCTGGATCCGGACATGGTTGAAGATCTGGAGCACCTAACCTGGGCTTTGGGTGTTAGAACTTGAGGCGGGGGAAGGGTTCGATTGAGCACGAGAGGGAAAAAGCGAAAACCTTGTCCCCTTATAAAGAGGGTGAATATCAAGCGTCCTCTCCGTAGCCGTTTGGGACTTGCCTATAATCTAGGAGTCCTAGACACGGTTGGGTTACCCACGACCGCACTAATGAGAATCCCATAATTGGGGGAACACGATCTCCGCTTCGGCAAGACGTGTCGAGAAACTGCCCCGCGTTATGCGTGGAGCTGGTTAAAAGAAACGGTTCGAATAATCACCGGGCCATGACATAATGTCGCGTTGCCAAAACAAGTCAGCAAATTAGATCTGCGGAAATATTATTCTCTCTATGGTGGAACGTGGAACTTATTTTGCAAGGTCAGACACTATCCTCGTATTCAAATTCTTCCGTGATATATTCGGAGAAGGAACCCGCCTTGCAATGCCGAAGACAATACTGCGCGCCCGACTCATCATCATTGAAGCCTGGTTCAGGGGCTACTGAGGGAGTCCTGGATTAGGGGGTCTCCGGACAGCCGGACTATCTCCATCGGCCGGACTGTTAGACTATGAAGATACAAGATTGAAGACTTCGTCTCGTGTCCCGATGGGACTCTACTTGGTGTGGAAGGCAAGCTAGGCAATACGAATATGGATATCTCCTCCTTTGTAACCGACCTTGTGTAACCCTAACCCTCTCCGGTGTCTATATAAACCGAAGGGTTTTAGTCCATAGGACAACCATCACAACATACAATCATACCATAGGCTATCTTCTAGGATTTAGCCTCTTTGATCTCGTGGTAGATCTACTCTTGTAACACCCATATCATCAATATTAATCAAGCAGGACGTAGGGTTTTACCTCCATCAAGAGGGCCTGAACCTAGGTAAAACATCGTGTCCCCTGCCTCCTGTTACCATCCGGCCTAGACGCACAGTTCGGGACCCCCTACCCGAGATCCACCGGTTTTGACACCGACACCAATTGCTACCTCTTGAGCACTGCGTTGGTTTTCCCTTGAATAGGAAAGGGTTATGCAGCAAAGTAGCGTAAGTATTTCCCTCAGTTTTTGAGAACCAAGGTATCAATCCAGTAGGAGGCCACAAGAAAGTCCCTCGTACCTACAGAAACAAATAAGAACCTTAAAACCAATGCGATAAATGGGTTGTCAATCCCTTCACGGTCACTTACGAGAGTGAGATCTGATAGAGATGATAAAATAATAATTTTGGTATTTTTATGGTAAAGAGTAAAAGTAAAGATTGAAAAATAAAAGGTAATAGAAAGAGCTTGTTGATGGAAGATTAATATTGTCGGTGTTCTGGGAACGGGGGTCCCCAGACTTGCCTGCCTACGGCCTGCGGCGTGGCTCAAAGGGGGGCCCAGCACGGCCCATCTTCACCAACACAGACCCAAGACCCTCGTGAGGGGCCAAGCCTCGTGGGGCGGATGACACGGAGCTTCCTCAGGCACGGCCTCACTAGGCTGGCTCGCGAGGAGGCGGAGAGATCAAGGCGGCGTACCTCACGAGGTGCCCGTGACACAAGCCATGATGACCAAAGGCGCCAGGCGGGTGCCAGCCCGCGCAGTGTCCTCCTTTCCTCTTCGGTGCAAAGGGGGGCAAGCACAGCCGCGGAGTACCGAGGCATCAGGCAAAGGTTGCCATTTCGGTGCAACAAGACCAGGACCAGGAGGACTGCAAGACGGAGGTCATTGTGGAGCCCAAGATGGCGTCACCACCAGAGCTTTGTGCAGGCGAAGACTACTTTTGTCAGGATAGCTGGTACTAGCTGTCCCCCTTTAAATTAGCCCGCCATTGTTGGATCCCTTCCCGCTCGATATTTGGGAAGAGGACCAGGGCCTCTATAAATAGGACCAGCCCCCCACAGGAGAGAGATCAGAGAATCAGAGGAGAGATCAGAGAATCAGAGGGGAGATAAGAGAATCAGAGGAGAGAATCAGAATCAGAGAGAGAGAAGGGTGACTGAACTCCTCCCAGCAGTTCATCGCCCCAGCCAAGAGTAGACCCTCGCGAGGCTGTTCTTCCTTGTATTGTTCATCATCATCAGCCCAAGAGGCAATCCACCACGCCACACACTAGAGTAGGGTATTACACCACAACGGTGGCCCGAACCAGTATAAACCCTGTGTCTCTCGTGTTGTTCTTTCCATAGCTTAGATCTTAGCGAGGTGGAGGGGTGCAGGTAGGTAGGAGGCGAAATCTCCGCGCGCACCCTAGTGTTCGAACCTCAAGGGTCTGCCGGAACCCGAAATCCGACATTTGGCGCGCGAGGTAGGGGTGCGCCGGAATTCATCTTCCGCCGCCCCGTTCTCCTCCGACCATCGCGCCCATGTCTGACGCTCGTCGGGCCCGCGCCGAGCGCCGGGCCGCTCTTGCTTCCCGCGTCGCCCAGATGGCTCCTGTCGGCGGGCGTCCTCGCCGTTCCCCGTCACCTGCCGTCAACACCGCCACCGGCCCGGCGGGGGACGAGCAGCAAGCATCGTCTCAGCATCCGTCCATGCGGCAAGACGGCCGCACCGCAACTCCCTCGCTCACCCCAGCTGGTTCTTTGTCCCGCGCGCTCCGCGCACCCATGGAGGCTCGAGCTGCGCTCATCGCGGCAAACGAGCTCCTGCGCTACCGTCCCGTCGACGATATCTACGAAGAATGGCTCGACCGCGTCGCCGAGCTCGTCCGCACCGCAGGGGGCTCTCCTGCGCCGTCCGTTCCGCTGCACCGCACCCCGCCCCGCGCGGGCGACGATGCTCCGGCGGCGCCCCGGTCGCCTCCTCCACAAGAAGGCGCCACGGCTCCAAGGCGCGTGGCCCCTGGGCGGAACCGGCTCCATCAGGTGCCAGCGCAGCAAGAGTAGAGCTGCCAGGAAGTCCCTCGCCCGCAAGAAGCTGCCCGGGCGCTCCCTGCTCCAGCACATCGCGACCATGCTCCTGCTCCCGCACGTCAAGACCCAGCTGCAGTGCGTAGGGACATGCAGGACCAAGCTCTCCGTCACCCAAGGCCTCCCGTGGCGACAGCAGGCTGCCGTGCCTTCACCACCGAGCTACGCAGCGTCGCGTGGCCCGGCAAGTTCAAGCCAGACCTGCCTCCTCGTTACGACGACACGGCTGACCCTGCGGAGTTCCTCCAGCTCTACGAGCTGGGCATCAAAGCTGCCAACGGAGACGAGAGGGTCATGGCGAACTGGTTTCCCATGGCGCTCAAGGACGGGGCCCGCACCTGGCTCCTGAACCTGGCTCCAGGCACGATCTCCTCCTGGGACGAGATGCGCACCCGCTTCATCGCCAACTTCCAAGGTACTCGCGACCGGCCACCCGCCGTGAGCGACATGCGCCACATCAAGCAACAACCCGGGGAGACCCTGCAGAAGTACATCCAGCGCTTCAACAACGCACGCCTCAAGATTCCCAAGGTGACTGAGGAGGCCATCATCTCAGCCTTCTCCGACGGCGTGCGCGATGTCAAGATGAAGGAGGAGCTAGCGATGCATGAAGATCTGTGCACTTCCTTGGAGCTGTTCAACTTGGCAACCAAGTGCGCCAGGGCTGAGGAAGGGCGTCTCTCCCTCCTCGAGCTGCCTGCTGTAGACCCAGAAGAGAAGAAGCCCAAGGCCAAGGATGTGAAGCGCAAGGGGGCTGCCATGCTCGCGGCAGAACCAGACACCAAGCGGGGCAGAGATCAGCCCGAACCTTCCAAGGGCAGCCGGTACTGTGTGTACCACGATCTCCACACCCACAACACCAACGAATGTCAAGAGCTCCGAGCCGTGCGAGAAGGAAGGATCGGCCGTCGCCCCGACCGCGGTGACCGGGGCTATGGTCGAGGAGGAGGAAGGAACGCAGGACGCTGGGAAGACCGTGGCCCGCGCCAAGGGTGGCGCGATCAACCTCGCGAGGATCGCTGGCAAGACCCGCCTCGCGAGGGAGACTCGAGGGATCAGCCTCGCGAGGATCGCCCGCATGGCAACGCAGGCCTCCCTCTGCTGCCGCCGCAGCCAAGGAGAAACGAGGACCGCCACCAAGACGAGGGGGCTGGGGGCTTCCAGGAGCCGCGCGCGATCGCCTGCATCCTGGGCGGGGCTCAGGCCCCAGCCTCTCAACGCATCTTCAAGCAGTTCGCCCGCGAAGTGAATGCAGTCCTCCCCAGGCTTGAAGCCACGCGCCCTCTCAGGTGGTCGGCATGCGCCATCACGTTCAGCTCAGCAGATCAACTCAAGTGTGCGGCTACAGCCGGAGTCCTCCCAATGCTTTGTTCCCCAATCATCAGCAACGTGGTGGTCACCAGGACCCTCATTGATGGCAGGGCAGGGCTCAACGTCCTGTCCGTGGAAACATTCAACAATCTCCAAGTGCCCTACAGCCAGCTTCAGCCAACCAAGCCCTTCTCCGGAATCACCGACGGCTCCACGTTCCCGATTGGGCAGGTCCGCCTCCCTGTCACCTTCGGGGCACGCGACAACTACCGCACCGAGCTCATCGACTTCGACGTCGCTCACATTCGCCTGCCGTACAACGCCATCCTTGGGTACCCAGCGCTGGCCAAGTTCATGGCCATAACTCACCACGGCTACAACGTCCTCAAGATGCCAGGAAGTGGCGGAGTCATCACGGTGCCCTATGAAGAGAAGGACGCAGTGTGTTCCCTGGAACGAGCCTTTCAGGCCGCGTCACTGGAAGACCCGGATCGCGGAAGCAGGAGGCTTCCCGAGACCGCCCCCAAGAAGAAGAAGACATTGTCCGGCCCGGCCCCTCAGGAGGCAGGCCCCTCTGGGCCCGTGCCTGCCCAGGGGGAACCTCCTTCCATCGCATAGGGAAGTGCGCCCGACGCCCTCCTCAGGCAGGGCTCGGGGGCTCTCCCCTGGAGGGCCACCGACCTGGCCAGGGTCACGAGGGAGGCGCTTGGGCACCACATGGAGGCGTGTTTCGAAGCACGTTTCCCTCAAGGAGTAAGGCAAGGAGAGCCAGACCCTCAGGAGTTCATCAGCAAGGCCATTCAGGAGCTACAGGAGCCAAGAGTCATGAAAGGCGGCTGCCGCCCACCAGCAGTGGCTCCCCATCCAGGCGAGGATGGTGGGCTGCGCGTCTGCATCGACATACCGGGGCTCAACCGATTCGCCTCTCTAGAGCGCCTCTGGCCCTCGCGAGTGGGGCGCTGCGGAGGTCCACCCCACAGCTACGTTCGCATGCCTTGCGGCTTGCCGAACGAGGCTGCCGCGTACCAGCGCCTCATGAGGGGCATCATGGAAGCACAAGAGGCTAGGCGTTCTGCAGCCCAGGCGGAGATGGAGATGGTCCGCGGGGAGCCGCCAGCACCTCCGGAGCCTCCCGAGGCCCCTGGGCCTGGGGGCTCGTGAGGATCGGCTCCCGCAGCCCACCGAGTCTGCTACACCAACACCCCTTTGACCTCAACGTCATCAGGTGACATCTTTCAAGTTTCACTTCCAGCTGGGAGCGCCCCCCAGGGCTGCATTATTCCCAGGCCGCGTGGGTCCGTCCCTGCGGCATGTATCCCTTTTATTTCATGTTGTTAGCTTACCTTGTTGGGGGCGCCCCTCGGGCTGCATGATCCCCAAGTCACTCGGGCCAGACCCAGCGGCATCTATCTCATTTGCAGTTATTTCCGGTTATGCGTTATACCCACCATGCTTGATTATTTGATGCCGGTCCACGACACCTCTTCTTGTCCATGCTGACCGCTTGCACGTTAAAGGGGGGGTACCTGAGCATTGCGACTCAGGGCTCTTACTGGCTCTCCAGCCCTCACCCTTTGGCCTTGTCCATGGCACCGCGACCTGGCATACCAGCGACGGCTGAGACCAGCTCGAGGGCCTGGACCCGAGGACATAGAGTGCCGGCATATAACCAAATTTGCAGGGACACATCACAAGATAAGGCCCAGTGCCAGGCGCAACCCGCCTAGAGGTAGGGCCCCGTGAGTCCCGCGCTGGCCCACAGGTGCCCAGATACACCTCGCCAGGCCCTACCGTGCCAGCCACGTGTCAGGGCGGGGTTGTACACGCCCCGGGGGCTCCTCCCGGAGGGGGCCCCCCTCCCATGTACCAGTGGAAGCACCATGCTCCGCGCTGGCTGATGACACTGCCGAGGAGCGGCTATGCCCGTACACATACGGAAGCGCTATGCTCCGCGCTGGTGATAAACAACTGAGGGTGGCCCCCGGGCCGCATCAACCTCAGGGAGCCCAGAGCTCAGTGTCTAGCCTCATCGTAACGCCTCCCCTCGGGAGTGCCGCGTGAGGGGGCTGGGCACGGGGGCTGCGCCTGGGTCACGCCCAGACGCATGCCGCCCAGCCAGGCCCCCCCGGGCCTGGTTCGTCGCGCGTCTCTCCCCGAGCAGAGCCAAGGTACGAAGGCCGTTTGAGCGTCAAGGGGGACTCCTGAGCATCGCGACTCAGGAGCCTAACTGGTCACGTAGCCCCTCACTCAGTTCCGAAAGGCTAACGCTGGGTGAGGTATGCGCGCGGCCGGGCTCTGCAGACGTAGAACGGTAGATCCACCCACATCACACCTCCCTACTTGTTGTTCGTGCGCCAAGGGGGACTCCTGAGCATCGCGACTCAGGAGCCTAACTTGTCACGTAGCCCCTCACTCCTTGGCCCCGTCCTGGTTTCCTGTCGGGACTAATGCTGGGTGAGGTATGCGCGGGGCCAGGCTCTGCCGGCGTAGAACATAAGCAAGTAGGAAGGAAAAGTGCAAATTTCAAGGAATTCAAAAGCAAATATTATAGTCCACACCGTTATCTGAATGCCAAACGCAAGTTTAAATGCCTCCCCGAGGCATGATACATGTGCAGGAATTAAAGGCAGGACAGGAGCCACAACAGAGTCACTTGTCGGCGGTGGAGCAGCGCGGAGTGGGTTCGCCTTATGGTGCAGTGGGCTTGGCAGCGCCTTGCTTCGGCTTGGTGCTGAAGGCTCGGAACTTCCCCAGCAGAGCCTCTGCGCGACCCTTCATGGCCTCGGCAGCGGCAGCGGCACGCTCGCCGCTTACTGGCTCCAGCAGGTCGTCGAGGTCGACGTCGGGATCGCGAAGGTAGATGTGGGCGAGCACCCGCGTCAGTGCTGCGGAAGACAGGACACGCGCCTCGGCCTCGGCCGTGGGGCCAAGGCCAAGGGCGACATCTTCAAGAGCGCGAACCAGGAAGGGAAGCAGCTTGGCGGGGCCGTCCTCGGCGCCAGCCAGTGGGCTCTCCAGGCCGCTGTCGTAAAGCGTCCTCAGCGAGGAGCGAGCCTTCGCCTCCATCTCCGTGAAGGCCACGGGGTCCTCGGCAAGAACCAGGGCCTTGTCATCCAGCTCGGCCTTCCTCGCCCCCAACTCCTGCTCCAGCGCACCTAGGCGGTCGCAGTGCTTCCTGAGCTTGACCTCCCTCTCCTTGACGGCCGCCTCGTGAGCCTTCACGCCTTCTTCCTGCTCTTGGCGAAGGCGGACCTCTTTCGTGAGCTGGTCCCGCAGGCCCTGCAGCTCGTCCTCCAGCGCCTTGCAGCGACCACGGACGTCGACCACCTCCCCCAGGGCTGCGTCACGAGCAGCCTTCGCCTCAAGGACGGCCTGCTTCTCCTCATTGCAAGCCATGGAGGCCTAGACCAGCGCCGCCCGAATCGAAGCGTCGGAGCGAACCCATCCTGAAGCCAGCTCCAAGCGCCCTGCCACCAAGCGAGGGTCGGCGCCAAGAAGATCCTGCCGCAGTCGGTCCAGCTCAGCAACAGCACGATCCAGAACGGCAGAAGGAGTCGGAGAGACAGCAGCCGGTGGAGTAGGAGGAGAAGGCGGCTGCGCGGCCACAGCATCCTGAGGCGGAGTCTTCTGCGCCGCAACAGCTGTAGTGGCGGCGGCAGGCAAGGACACCTCGGGAGTCACTTGGGCTGTGGGGGCCGAGCTCTCCCTAGCCGGCTCAGCGAGGCCTCGCGAGGACGACCGGGCAGGAGAAGCCCGTGCGTCGCGGTCACCCTCCTTCACGGGTAGAGGCGCTACCACGGATGGAACCTCAGGAGCTCCCTTCGACTTCTTTGCTGCGGGCGCCAGCCTATCCAAGAGATGCGGACGTCAAGCCTCAGAAGCAGAACAAGAAATAAAGACAAGAATCAAACGCTTACGGGTCATCGCTAGTGAGCTCGAGCGGCCTCCGGCCAAATTTGAAGCCTGAAAGCCGGCTGGAAGGGTCAACCTCGGGAAGCTTGGAAGCGGAAGGTGCGTCTGCGGTCCGCCTCGGGGCCGGGGCAGACCCGCGGGAGATCAGCCCGGTCCTGTCCTTCTTCGGGATCGGGGGCAAGCTCCCGCCGTCCTGCTCGTCGTCATCCTCGTCGTCATCCTCGTCGTCATCGCTCGGAGAGAGGCGGAGGACGCGGGACCTGCACCGGGGGAGGGGAGCCCTCGACTCTCCGTCAGTCGCTTCGGAGTCAGGCCCTTTTTCCCGCTCCCCTCCTTCCTCCTCTTCGCTGGAGTCGTCGGAGGGCACGTCCACCGGTTCCTCGGGAGTTTCCATGGGCATGGGCCCATCCCCGTTGAAGACGGGCATGGACTCCACTACCTGCTCCCAGTCGTCACGGAGGAACAAGGGCGTAGGAGCACCCTCCAACCTCGCCACATCGCCCCCGACCAGAGATTGGAGGACCGCAGCCAGATCTCCGTCAGCCAAGGCCGCGGGGCTCGGATGGGGCCTCCACATCGGAAGTGAGTACTGCCGAAGCGGAGCCAGCTGGTGCTCCAGGAATTCCCTCAGCAGCGACGCGCCGGTCAGCTTCGCCGCCACCATGTTGGCCGGCCTCAGATCCGCGTCCATCTTCTCCAACACCAGCTTCGCGCGGGGGTCCGCGAGCTCCGCTCGACCCCAATCGCTGGAGCTCGTGGGCTGCTCCATGGGCAAGATCAGCCGAGGGTGAATGCGCCCAGCATCCGCCAAGACCCACTTGCTCCTCAAGCCCTCAATCCTTTTCCCGGGGTTCGAGATGGGAATGGCGCCACCGTACGCGATGAAGCTCGCGCACGTGGAAGCAGGACCGCGAGAGGTCCGGAGGTAGATGTGGCGCAGCAAGGCCACTGAGGGCTGCACCCCTACGTGAGCCTCGCAGTAATAGGCGAGGATTGCTAGGAGAAGGACGGAGTTGGGGTGGAGATGCAGAGCCTGTAGCTTGTAATGGCGGAGGACAGAGAAGAAGAACTCAGAGAAGGGAGGCACCAGGCTAGCAGCAATGGCACTTACGAAGAACGGATAGAAGGAGCTCCCTTGACCCTCAGGGGTGGTGGAGCCGGCCTTGAACACCTTCGCCCCGTCGATGCCCCGTGCCGCCGCCATCCGGCGCAACCGGGCGAGGCTCGCCTCCGACACGTTCGGCGAGTCTAGGGCAGACGAGTACCAAGCTACGGCCGGGGGCTGACGAGGCGCCATGGCTTCCTAGGTCACGCGGCCGGAGTAGATCTGGAAATTTTGGAGGAAGGAAGGAGAGGCGCAAGAAAGGGGATCTGAGCAGCAACTGGAGAAAGAAAAAAGCAAAGCCTAGGCAGATGCCGCTCCTTTATCAACTCGCATGGTTGCTAAGGCGCTCATGTCCAATCAACCGCCACGCGGCGCCCAAGGCCGCATGCTGTTAGGGCTCGCGGCGCTTCGCTCTTGCCCTTCCGCCTCCTTGCATGGCCAAGTCCGGGCGCGCCTTGGGCCCGGGGGCTACTGTCGGTGTTCTGGGAACGGGGGTCCCCAGACTTGCCTGCCTGCGGCATGGCTCAAAGGGGGGCCCAGCACGGCCCATCTTCACCAACACAGACCCAAGACCCTTGCGAGGGGCCAAGCCTCGCGGGGCGGACGACACGGAGCTTCCTCAGGCACGGCCTCACCAGGCTGGCTCGCGAGGAGGCGGAGAGATCAAGGCGGGGTACCTCATGAGGTGCCCGTGACGCAAGCCATGACGACCAAAGGCGCCAGGCGGGTGCCAGCCCGCGTAGTGTCCTCCTTTCCTCTTCGGTGCAAAGGGGGGCAAGCGCAGCCGTGGAGTACCGAGGCATCAGGCAAAGGTTGCCATTTCGGTGCAACAAGACCAGGACCAGGAGGACTGCAAAACGGAGGTCATTGCGGAGCCCAAGACGACGTCACCACCAGAGCTTTATGCAGGCGAAGACTACTTTTGTCAGGATAGCTGGTACTAGGTGTCCTCCTTTAAATTAGCCCGCCATTGTTGGCTCCCTTCCCGCTCGATATTTGGGAAGAGGACCAGGGCCTCTATAAATAGGACCAGCCCCCCACAGGAGAGAGATCAGAGAATCAGAGGAGAGATCAGAGAATCAGAGGGGAGATCAGAGAATCAGAGGAGAGAATCAGAATCAGAGAGAGAGAGAGAGAAGGGTGACTGAACTCCTCCTAGTAGTTCATCGCCCCAGCCAAGAGCAGACCCTCGCGAGGCTGTTCTTCCTTGTATTGTTCATCATCATCAGCCCAAGAGGCAATCCACCACGCCATACACTGGAGTAGGGTATTACACCACAACGGTGGCCCAAACCAGTATAAACCCTGCGTCTCTCGTGTTGTTCTTTCCATAGCTTAGATCTTAGCGAGGCGGAGGGGTGCAGGTAGGTAGGAGGCGAAATCTCCGCGCGCACCCCAGTGTTCGAACCTCAAGGGTCTGCTGGAACCCGGAATCCGACAAATATGATGGAGAATGGACCCGAGGGCCATAGGTTTCACTAGTGGCTTCTCTCAAGATAGCATAAGTATTACGATGGGTGAACAAATTACTCTCGAGCAATTGATAGAAAAGCGAATAATTATGAGAATATCTAGGCATGATCATGTATATAGGCATCACGTCCATGACAAGTAGATCGACTCCTGCCTGCATCTACTACTATTACTTCACACATCGACCGCCATCCAACATGCATCTAGAGTATTAAGTTCATAAGAACAGAGTAACACATTAGGTAAGATGTCATGATGTAGAGGGATAAACTCAAGCAATATGATATAAACCCCATCTTTTTATCCTCGATGGCAACAATACAATACATGTCATTTCCCTTTCTGTCAATGGGATCGAGCACCGCAAGATTGAACCCAAAGCTAAGCACTTCTTCCATTGCAAGAAAGATCAATCTAGTAGGCCAAACCAAACTGATAATTCGAAGAGACTTGCAAAGATAACCAATCATGCATAAAAGATTTCAGAGAAGAATCAAATATTGTTCATAGATAGACTTGATCATAAACCCACAATTCATCGGATCTCGAAAAACACACCGCAAAAAGAGTTATATCGAATAGATCTCCAAGAAGATCGAGGAGAACTTTGTATTGAGATCCAAAGAGAGAGAAGAAGCCATCTAACTAATAACTATGGACCCGAAGGTCTGAAGTAAACTACTCACACTTCATCGGAGGGGCCATGGAGTTGACGTAGAGGCCCTCCGTGATGGGATCTCTTGGGTATAGAAGGTTGCAGGGGTGGAAATAGGGTTTCATGGTGCTCCTGGATGTTTTCAGGGTATATGAGTATGTATAGGAGGAAGAAGTAGCTCGGTTGAGCCACGAGGGGCCCAAGAGGGGGCAGGGCGCGCCCCCAACCTCGTGGATTCCTCGTTTCTTTCTTGACGTCCACTCCAAGTCCTCTGGATCACGTTTGTTCCAAAAATCACGTTCCCGAAGGTTTCATTCCGTTTGGATTCCGTTTGATATTCCTTTTCTGCGAAACACTGAAATAGGCAAAAAAAACAACAATTTGCACTAGGCCTTGGGTTAATAGGTTAGTCCCAAAAATAATATAAAAGTGTAAAATAAAGCCCATTAACATCCAAAATAGATAATATAATAGCATGGAACAATCAAAAATTATAGATACAATGGAGACGTATCAAGCATCCCCAAGCTTAATTCCTGCTCGTCCTCGAGTAGGTAAATGATAAAAACAGAATTTTTGATGTGGAATGCTACCTAACATAATTCTCAATGTAATTCTCTTTATTTTGGCATGAATATTCAGATCCGAAAGATTCAAGACAAAAGGTTAATATTGACATAAAAATAATAATACTTCAAGCATACTAACTAAGCAATTATGTCTTCTCAAAATAACATGGGAAAAGAAAGTTCATCACTACAAAATCATATAGTTTGGTCATGCTCCATTTTTGTCACACAAGAATGCTCTCATCAACTTTAGTAATCTCAAACTTTTTTCAACTTTCACGCAATACATGAGTGTGAGCCATGGATATAGCACTATGGGTGGAATAGAATAATGATAGGGGGTTATGTGGAGAAGACAAAAAAGGAGAAAGTCTCACATCGACGCGGCTAATCAACGGGCTAGGGAGATTCCCATCAATTGATGTCAATGCAAGGAGTAGGGATTGCCCTGCAACGGCTGCACTAGAGCTATAAATGTATGAAAGCTCAACAAAAGAAACTAAGTGGGTGTGCATTCAACTTGCTTGCTCATGAAGACCTAGGGCATTTGAGGAAGCCCTTTGTTGGAATATACAAGCCAAGTTCTATAATGAAAAATTCCCACTAGTATATGAAAGTGACAAAACAAGAGACTCTCTATCATAAAGATCATGGTGCTACTTTGAAGCACAAGTGTGGAAAAAAGGATAGTAGCATTGCCCCTTTTTTGGGCCTTCTTTTTTTGGCCTTTCTCTTTTTTTATTTGGGACAATGCTATATTAATGATGATCATCACACTTCTATTTATTTACAACTCAATGATTACAACACGATACTAGAACAAAGTATGACTCTATATGAATGCCTCCGGCGGTGTACCGGGAAGGGAAATGAATCAAGAGTGACATGTATGAAAAATTATGAACGGTGGCTTTGCCACAAATACAATGTCAACTACATGATCATGCAAGGCAATATGGCAATGATGATGTGTGTCATGATAAATGGAACGGTGGAAAGTTGCATGGCAATATATCTCGGAATGGCTATGGAAATGCCATAATAGGTAGGTATGGTGGATGTTTTGAGGAAGATATAAGGAGGTTTATGTGTGACAGAGCATATCATATCACGGGGTTTGGATGCACCGGCGAAGTTTGCACTAACTCTCAAGGTGAGAAAGGGCAATGCACGGTACCGAAGAGGCTAGCAATGATGGAAGGGTGAGAGTGCATATAATCCATGGACTCAACATTAGTCATAAAGAACTTACATACTTATTGCAAAAATATACAAGTCATCAAAAACCAAGCATTACGCGCATGCTCCTGGGGGGATAGATTGGTAGGAGAAGACCATCGCTCGTCCCCGACCACCACTCATAAGGAAGACAATCAAATAACACCTCATGCTTCAAAATTGTTACACAACGGTCACCATACGTGCATGCTACAGGACTTGCAAAGTTCAACACAAGTATTTCTCAAATTCACAACTACTCAACTAGAACACTCGAATATTACCACCTTTATATCTCAAGACAATTATCAAGTATCAAACTTCTCCTAGTACTCAATGCACTCTTTATGAAAGTTTTTATTATACCGATCTTGGATGCCTATCATATTAGGACTAAATTCATAACCAAAGAAAATTACCATGCTGTTCTAAGGGACTCTCAAAATAATATAAGTGAAGCATGAGAGATTAACAATTTCTATAAAATAAAACCACCACCGTGCTCTAAAAGATATAAGTGAAGCACCAGAGCAAAATTATCTAGCTCAAAAGGTATAAGTGAAGCACATAGAGTATTCTAATAAATTACGATTCATGTGTGTCTATCCCAAAAGGTGTGTACAGCAAGGGTGATTTTGGTAAAATAAAAATCAAAGACTCAAATCATACAAGACGCTCCAAGCAAAACACATATCATATGGTGAATAAAAATATAGGTCCAAGTAAAGTTACCGATGGACGAAGACGAAAGAGGGGATGCCTTCCGGGGCATCCCCAAGCTTAGGCTTTTTGTTGTCCTTGGATTTTACCTTGGGCTGCCTTGGGCATCCCCAAGCTTAGGCTCTTGCCTCTTCGTTTTCCATAATCCATCAAATCTTTACCCAAAACTTGAAAACTTCACGACACAAAACTTAAAAGAAAATCTTGTGAGCTCCGTTAGTAAAAGAAAACAAACCACCACTTCAAGGTACTATAATTAACTCATTCTTTAATTATATTGGTGTTAAAACTACTGTATTCCAACTTCTATATGGTTCATAAACTCTATTACTAAACATAGATTCATCAAAATAAGCAAACAACACACGAACAACAGAATCTGTCAAAAACAGAACAGTCTGTAGTAATCTATAGGTTTCGAATACTTATGGAACCCCAAATATTGTAAAATAAATTACTAGACGTTAGGAATTTATCTATTAATCATCTGAAAAAAGAATTAACTAAATATCACTCTTCAGTAAAAAAATGGTAGCAAATCTCGAGAGCGCTAAAGTTTCTGTTTTTTACAGCAAGATCGCAAAGACTTTCCCCAAGTCTTCCCAAAGGTTCTACTTGGCACAAACACTAATTAAAAGCATAAAACCACATACAAACAGAGGATAGATGAATTATTTATTACTAAACAGGATCAAAAATCAAATAACAAAAATAAAATTGGGTTGCCTCCCAACAAGCGCTATCGTTTAACGCCCCTAGCTAGGCATAAAAACAAGGATAGATCTAGGTATTGTCATCTTTGGTATGCAATCCATAGCTGGCCCCCATAATAGATTCATAAGGTAATTTAATTTTCTTTCTAGGAAAGTGTTCCATGCCCTTCCTTAACGGAAATTGTAATCTAATATTCCCTTCTTTCATATCAATAATTGCACCAATCGTTCTAAGGAAAGGTCTACCAAGATTAATAGGGCATGAAGGATTGCAATCAATATCAAGAACAATGAAATATACGGGCACATAATTCCTATTTGAAACAATAAGAACATCATTAATTCTTCCCATAGGTTTCTTAATGGTGGAATCCGCAAGATGCAAGTTTAAAGAACAATCATCAAATTCACGGAAACCTAGCAAATCACACAAAGTTTTAGGAATCGTAGAAACACTAGAACCCAAATCACATAAAGCAAAGCATTCATGATCTTTAATTTTAATTTTAATAGTAGGTTCCCACTCATCATAAAGTTTTCTTGGGATAGAAACTTCAAATTCAAGCTTTTCTTCATAAGATTGCATTAAAGCATCAACAATATGTTTAGTAAAAGCTTTATTTTGACTATAAGCATGCGGAGAATTTAGCATGGATTGCAACAAGGAAATACAATATATTAAAGAACAATTGTCATAATTAAATTCCTTTAAATCAAAGATAGTAGGTTCATTGCTATTTAAAGTTTTTACCTCTCCCATCCCACTTTTATCAATTTTTGCATCAAGATCTAAAAACTCCAAATCATTGGGATGCCTTCTAACTAAAGTTGACTCATCTAGTCACATCATTATCAAGATTCATATTGCAAAACAAATATTTAATAAGGGACACATCAATAACTTTTAGATCTTCATCATTATTATCATGGAAACTAGAAGAACACGCTTTCACAAAGCAATCTTTTTTAGCACGCATCCTAGCGGTTCTTTCTTTGCACTCATAAATGGAAATTCTCATAGCTTTGAGAGACTCATTGATATCATGCTTAGGTGGAATAGATATAAGTTTCAAAGAATCAACATCAAGAGAAATTCTATCCACGTTCCAAGCCAACTCATCAATCTTAGACAATTTTTCTTCAACCAAAGCATTGAAACTCTTTTGCAAACTAATAAATTCTTTAATATTAGATTCAAAATCAGAGGGCATCTTATTGTAATTTACATAAGAATTGTTGTAGGAATTACCATAATTATTAGAGGAATTACTAGGAAACAGCCTAGGATTAAAATTACCTCTATACGCGTTATTACCAAAATTGTTCCTACCAACAAAATTCACATCCATAGATTCATTATTATTCTCAATCAAAGTAGACAAAGGCATATCATTAGGATCAGAAGGGACACACTTATTAGCAAAATATTTCATAAGCTCATCCATCTTTCCACTCAAAACATTGATTTCTTCTATAGCATGCACCTTTTTATTAGTAGATCTTTCAGTATGCCATTGAGAATAATTAACCATAATATTATCTAGGAGTTTAGTAGCTTATCCTAAAGTGATTTCAATAAAAGTGCCTCTCGCGGTCGAATCTAAAAGATTTCTAGAAGAAAAGTTCAATCCGGCATATAAATTTTGTATAATCATCCAAAGATTCAAACCATGTGTAGGGCAATTACGTATCATTAATTTCATCCTCTCCCAATCTTGTGCAACATGTTCATGATAAAGTTGCTTAAAATTCATAATATCGTTTCTAAGAGTGATGATCTTAGTAGGAGGAAATAATTAGAGATAAAAGCATCTTTGGACTTATTCCATGAATCGATACTATTTTTAGGCAAAGACGAAAACCAAGTTTTAGCACGATCTCTAAGGGAAAACGGGAATAGATTCAATTTAACAATATCATTATCCACATCTTTCTTATTTTGCATATCACACAAATCAACAAAGTTATTTAGATGGGTAGCAGCATCTTCACTAGGAAGGCCGGAAAACGGATCTTTCATGACAAGATTCAGCAAAGCAGCATTAATTTCACAAGATTCAGCATCGGTAAGAGGAGCAATCGGAGTGCTAATAAAATCATTATTGTTGGTATTGGGAAAATCACACAATTTAGTATTATCTTGAGACATCTTGACAAGCAAGCAATCTAACACACAAGAAAACAAGAAACAAGCAAAAAGAGGTGAATTGGAAAAGAGAAGGGGAACGGAAAAAGAGGGCGAATAAAATGGCAAGGGTGAAGTGGGGGAGAGGAAAACGAGAGGCAAATGGCAAATAATGTAATGCGAGGGATAAGAGTTTGTGATGGGTACTTGGTATGTCTTGACTTGTGTGTAGACTCCTCGGCAACGGCGCCAGAAATCCTTCTTGCTACCTCTTGAGCACTGCGTTGATTTTCCCTTGAAGAGGAAAGGGTGATGCAGC
Organism: Triticum urartu; assembly: GCF_056163025.1. Classification (NCBI taxonomy): domain Eukaryota; kingdom Viridiplantae; phylum Streptophyta; class Magnoliopsida; order Poales; family Poaceae; genus Triticum; species Triticum urartu. The sequence goes on along the minus strand of NC_141879.1, from coordinate 307,062,423 downwards.
AAAGTAGTGTAAGTATTTCCCTCAGTTTTTGAGAACCAAGGTATCAATCCAGTAGGAGGCCACACGCAAGTCCCTCGTACCTACACAAACAAATAAGAACCTCGCAAGCAACGCGATAAAGGGGTTGTCAATCCCTTCACGGTCACTTACGAGAGTGAGATCTGATAGAGATGATAAAATAATATTTTTGGTATTTTTATGATAAAGAGTAAAAGTAAAGATTGCAAAATAAAAGGTAATAGAAAGAGCTTATTGATGGAAGACTAATATGATGGAGAATACACCCGGGGGCCATAGGTTTCTCTAGTGGCTTCTCTGAAGATAGCATAAGTATTACGGTGGGTGAACAAATTACTGTCGAGCAATTGATAGAAAAGCGAGTAATTATGGGAATATCTAGGCATGATCATGTATATAGGCATCACGTCCGTGACAAGTAGACCGACTCCTGCCTGCATCTACTACTATTACTCCACACATCAACCGCTATCCAGCATGCATCTAGAGTATTAAGTTGATGTAGAGGCCCTCTATGATTGATGCCCCCTCCGGCAGAGGTCTAGAAAAGGCCCCAAGATGGGATCTCTTGGGTACAGAAGGTTGCGGCGGTGGAAATAGGGTTTCGTGGTGCTCCTGGATGTTTTTAGGGTATATGAGTATATATAGGAGGAAGAAGTAGGTCGGTTGAGCAACGAGGGGCCCACGTGGGGGGAGGGCATGCCCAGGGGGGTAGGCGCCCCCTGCCTCGTGGACTCATCGTTGTTTCTTGACGTCCACTCCAAGTCCTTTGGATAACGTTTGTTCCAAAAATCACGTCCCCGAAGGTTTCATTCCGTTTGGATTCCGTTTGATATTCCTTTTCTGTGAAACACCGAAATAGGCAAAAAACAGCAATTTGCACTAGGCCTTGGGTTAATAGGTTAGTCCCAAAAATAATATGAAAGTGTAAAATAAAGCCCATTAACATCCAAAACAGATAATATAATAGCATGGAACAATCAAAAATTATAGATACATTGGAGACGTATCACCCATCTTTCACCGGCGATGATTGAATAGTGAAATGATATTTGGGGAGCGAGCTAGTGTGCTTGAGACGCCGGCTGTGGACTGTAGCCGACGCAACTTCTCGCGTAAGCCATAGGCATACTATACACCAACGATGCTCCAGGTATTTTGTGCTGCATCTCACAAGGTTGCTGATAATAAACTATGTGCGATCTACTAGATTTTTAATCTTGATTTGAATTACATAACGGGGTCACAGCGGCAATGGACGGTGTTTGAATTGCTAGACCATCTATCTGGAGAGAACATGCAACTATATGCGTGTCGTAAAAGAATTGGAATTATTCAGGGTTCGTTTGAACATTTAATACATTAAATTGGATTTCTAGCCATTTAAGGTGAACAATTCAAATTTGAAATACATGCACATGCTCCAGTGCATATAAATTTGTCAAAAAATCAAATTTGTGTCCTTGGGTGCATGCTTAGGTCCCATGCAAGAAATGGGAATAAATTTCAAACACCAGGGCACCGTTGATTGCCGGAAAAACATTGGGATGCCTAGTTTTTAAATTCTAGTAAATCCAAAACTCATCTGAAATTCATGAAACTTGGCATGCTATCATGGAGCGGCATCAACATGCCGTGGTACAAATTTTGTCCCATTTGGGGAAGGTTTGGGTATACGCTTCTCACAAACTGGAGCTTCTCACAACAAGCATGATGGTCTTCGATAGGGAACGTCCCACCTTTGGGGACGAAACGATATCCATTGCCTCTTATTGCTTTCAATTTTTTTTTCTCGTGTCAACATAGAACAACAGGAGTGTTGTGTGAATTTTTGTGATTTTTCAGGGTTCGTTTGGACGTTTTATGCATTAACTGAGTTTTCAATACATTTATGTGCATAATTCAATTCTGAACTACATGCACATGCTCCATTGCATATAAATTGGTCGAAAAATCAAATTTGTGTCCTTGGGTGCATGCTTAGGTCCCATGCAAGAAATGGGAATCAATTTCAAACACCAGGGCACCGTTGATTGCCAGTAAAACATTGAGATGCCTGGTTTTTAAATTCTAGTAAATCAAAAACTCATCTGAAATTCATGAAACTGGGCATGCTATCATGGAGCGGCATCAACATGTCGTGGTAAATTTTTTGTCCCATTTGGGGCAGGTTTGGGTATATGCTTCTCACGAACCGGAGCCTCTCACAACAAGCATGATGGTTTTCGGTAGGGAGCGTCCCACCTTTGGGGACGAAACGATATCCATTGCCACTTATTGCTTTCAAATTTTTTTCTTGTGTCAACATAGAACAACAGGAGTGTTGTGTGAAATTTTGTGATTTTTCGGGGTTCGTTTGGACATTTTTATGCATTAACTGAGTTTTCAATGCATTTATGTGCATCATTCAAATTTGAACTAAATGCACATGCTCCAGTGCATATAAATTTGTTAAAAACTCAAATCTGTGTCCTTGGGTGCATGCTTTGGTCCCATGCAAGAAATGGGAATGAATTTCAAACACCAGGGCACCGTTGATTGCCGGCAAAACATTGAGATGCCTGGTTTTTAAATTCTAGTAAATCCAAAACTCGTCTGAAATTCATGAAACTTGGCATGCTATCATGGAGCGGCATCAACATGCCGTGGTAAAATTTTTATCCCATTTGGGGCAGGTTTGGGTATATGCTTCTCACAAACCGGAGCTTCTCACAACAAGCATGATGGTTTTCGGTAGGGAACGTCCCACCTTTGGGCACGAAATGATATCCATTGCCTCTTATAACTTTCATTTTTTCTCGTGTCAACATAGAACAACAGGAGTGTTGTGTGATTTTTTTATTTTTCGGGGTTCGTTTGGACATTTTTATGCATTAACAGAGTTTTCAATGCATTTATGTGCATAATTCAAATTTGAACTACATGCACATGCTCTAGTGCATATAAATTGGCCGAAAACAGAAATATGTGTCCTTGGGTGCATGCTTATGTCCCATGCAAGAAATGGGAATAAATTTAAAACACCAAGGCACCGTTGATTGCCGGCAAAACATTGAGATGCATGGTTTTTAAATACTAGTAAATCCAAAACTGGTCTGAAATTCATGAAACTTAGCATGCTATCATGGAGCGGCATCAACAAGCCATGGTAAAAAATTTGTACCATTTGGGGCAGGTTTGGGTATATGCTTCTCACAAACCGGAGCTTCTCACAACAAGCATGATGGTTTTCGGTAGGAAACGTCCCACCTTTGGGGACGAAACAATATCCATTGCTTGTTATTGCTTACAATTTTTTTCTCGTGTCAACAAAGAACAACAGGAGTGTTGTGTGAATTTTTATGATTTTTCGGGGTTCGTCTGGACATTTATGGATTAACAGAGTTTTCGATGCATTTATGTGCATAATTCAAATTTGGACTACATGCACATGCTCCAGTGCATATAAATTGGTCTCAAAATCAAATTTGTGTCCTTGGATGCATGCTTAGGTCCCATTCAAGAAATGGGAATGAATTTCAAACACCAGGGCACCGTTGATTGCTAGCAAAACATTGAGATGGCTGGTTTTTAAATTCTAGTAAATCCAAAACTCGTCTGAAATTCATGAAACTTGGCATGCTATCATGGAGCGACATCGACATGCCGTTGGTACGAAATTTGTCCCATTTCGTGTAGGTTTGGGTATATGCTTCTCACAAACCGGAGCTTCTCACAACAAGCATGATGGTTTTCGGTAGGGAACGTCCCACCTTTCGGAATATCCATTGCCTCTTATTGCTTTCAATTTTTTCTCGTGTCAACATAGAACAATAGGAGTGTTGTGTAAATTTTTGTGACTTTTCGGGGTTCGTCTGGACATTTTTATGCATTAACTGAGTTTTCAATGCATTTATGTGCATAATTCAAATTTGAACTACAAGCACATGCTCCAGTGCATATAAATTGGTTGAAAAATCAAATCTGTGTCCTGGGGTGCATGCTTAGGTCCCATGCAAGAAATGGGAATGAATTTCAAACACCAGGGCACCGTTGATTGCCGGCAAAACATTGAGATGCCTAGTTTTTAAATTCTAGTAAATCCAAACCTCGTCTGAAATTCATGAAACTTGGCATGCTATCATGGAGCAGCATCAACATGCCGTGGTAAAAATTTTGTCCCATTTGGGGCAGGTTTGGGTATGTGCTTCTCACAAACCTTAGCTTCTCACAACAAGCATGATGGTTTTCGGTAGGGAATGTCCCACCTTTGGGGACGAAACGATATCCATTGCCTCTTATTGCTTTCATTTTTTCCTCATGTCAACATAGAACAACAGGAGTGTTGTGTGATTTTTTGTGATTTTCCGGGGTTCGTTTGGACATTTTTATGCATTAACTGAGTTTTCAATGCATTTATGTGCATAATTAAATTTTGAACTACATGCACATGCTCCATTGCATATAAATTGGTCAAAAAATCAAATATGTGTCCTTGGGTGCATGCTTAGGTCCCATGCAAGAAATGGGAATGAATTTCAAACACTAGGGTACCGTTGATTGCCGGCAAAACATTGAGATGTCTGGTTTTTAAATTCTAGTAAATCCAAAACTCGTCTAAAATTCATGAAACTTGGTATGCTATCATGGAGCGGCACCAACATGCCGTGGTAAATTTTTGTCCCATTTGGGGCAGGTTTGGGTATATGCTTCTCACAAACCGGAGCTTCTCACAACAAGCATGACGGTTTTCGGTAGGGAACGTCCTGACTTTGGGGACGAAACGACATCCATTGCCTCTTATTGCTTTCAATTTTTTTTCTCATGTCAACATAGAACGACAGGAGTGTTGTGTGATTTTTTGTGATTTTTCGGGGTACTTTCAGACTTTTTATGCATTAACTGAGTTTTCAATGCATTTATGTGCATAATTCAAATTTGAACTTCATCCACATGCTCCAATGCATATAAATTGGTTGAAAAAACAAATATGTGTCCTTGGGTGCATGCTTAGGTCCCATGCAAGAAATGGGAATGAATTTCAAACACCAGGGCAGCGTTGATTGCGGGCAAAACATTGAGATGCCTTGTTTTTACATTCTAGTAAATCCAAACCTCGTATGAAATTCATGAAACTTAGCATGCTATCATGTAGCGGCATCAACTTGTCGTGGTAAACATTTTGTCCCATTTGGGGTAGGTTTGGGTATATGCTTCTCACAAACCGGAGCTTCTCACAAAAAGTATGATGGTTTTCGGTAGGGACGTCCCACCATTGGGGACGAAACAATATCCATTGCCTCTTATTGCTTTCAATTTTTTTTCTCGTATCAACATAGAACAACAGGAGTGTTGTGTGATTTTTCATGATTTTTTGGGGTTCGTTTGGACATTTTTATGCATTAACTGGGTTTTCGATGCATTTATGTGCATAATTCAAATTTGAACTACATGCACATGCTCCAGTGCATATAAATTGGTCTCAAAATCAAATATGTGTCCTTGGGTGCACGCTTAGGTCCCATTCAAGAAATGGGAATGAATTTCAAACACCAGGGCACCGTTGACTGCCAGCAAAACATTGAGATGCCTGGTTTTTAAATTCTAGTAAATCCAAAACTCGTCTGAAATTCATGAAACTTGGCATGCTATCATGGAGCGGCATCAACATGTCGTTGGTAAAAAAATTGTCCCATTTGGGGCAGGTTTGGGTATATGCCTCTCACAAACCGGAGCGTCTCACAACAAGCATGATGGTTCTCGGTTGGGAACGTCCCACCTTTGGGGACGAAACGATATCCATTGCCTCTTATTGCTTTCTATTTTTTTCTCGTATCAACATAGAACAACAGGAGTGTTGTGTGAATTTTTGTGACTTTCGGGGTTCGTTTGGACATTTTTATGCATTAACTGAGTTTTCGATGCATTTATGTGCATAATTCAAATTAGAACTACATGCACATGCTCCAGTGCATATAAATTTGTTGAAAAATCAAATTTGTGTCCTGGGGTGCATGCTTAGGTCCCATGCAAGAAATGGGATTGAATTTCAAACACCAGGGCACCATTGATTGCCGGCAAAACATTGAGATGCCTGTTTTTTAAATTCTAGTAAATCCAAATCTCATCTGAAATGCGTGAAACAGGGCATGCTATAATGGAGCGGCATCAACATGCCGTGGTAAATTTTAGGTCCCATTTGGGGCAGCTTTGGGTATATGCTTCTCACGAACCGGAGCTTCTCACAACAAGCATGATGGTTTTCGGTAGGGAACGTCCCACCTTTCGGGACCAAACGATTTCCATTGCCTCTTATTGCTTTCAATTTTTTTTTCTCATGCCAACATAGAACAACAGGAGTGTTGTGTGAATTTTTGTGATTTTTCGGGGTTCGTTTGGACATTTTTATGCATTAACTGAGTTTTAATGCATTTATGTGCATAATTCAAATTTGAACTAAATGCACATGCTCCAGTGCATATAAATTTGTTGAAAACTCTAATCTGTGTCCTTGGGTGCATGCTTAGGTCCCATGCAATAAATGGGAATGAATTTCAAACACCAGGGCACCGTTGATTGCCGGCAAAACACTGAGATGCCTGGTTTTTAAATTCTAGTAAATCCAAAACTTGTCTGAAATTCATGAAACTTGGCATGCTATCATGGAGCGGCATCAACATCCCGTGGTAAATTTTTTGTCCCATTTGGGGCAGGTTTGGGTATGTGCTTCTCACAAACTGGAGCTTCTCAGAAGAAGCATGATGGTTTTCGGTAGGGAACGTCCCACCTTTGGGAACGAAACGATATCCATTGCCTCTTATTGCTTTCAAATTTTTTTCTCGTGTCAACATAGAACAACAGGAGTGTTATGTGATTTTTTTATTTTTCAGGTTTTGTTTGAACATTTTTATGCATTAACTGAGTTTTGAATGCATTTATGTGCATAATTGAAATTTGAACTACATGCACATGCTGTAGTGCATATAAATTGGCCGAAAAATGAAATATGTATCCTTGGGTGCATGCTTAGGTCCCATGCAAGAAATGGGAATAAATTTCAAACACCAGGGCACGATTGATTGCCGGCAAAACATTGAGATGCATGGTTTTTAAATTCTAGTAAATCCAAAACTCGTCTGAAATTCATGAAACTTAGCATGCTATCATGGAGCGGCATCAACATGCCGTGGTAAAAATTTTGTCCCATTTGGGGCAAGTTTGGGTTTATGCTTCTCACAACAAGCATGATGGTTTTCGGTAGGGAACGTCGCACATTTGGGGATGAAACGGTATCCATTGCCTCTTATTGCTTTCAATTTTTTCTCATGTCAACAGAGAACAACAGGAGTGTTGTGTGAATTTTTATGATTTTTCGGGGTATTTTCGGACTTTTTATGCATTAACTGAGTTTTCTATGCATTTATGTGCATAATTCAAATTTGAACTACATGCACATGCTCTAGTGCATATAAATTGGTCTCAAAATCAAATGTGTGTCCTTGGGTGCATGCTTAGGTCCCATTCAAGAAATGGGAATGAATTTCAAACACCAGGGCACCGTTGATTGCCGGCAAAACTTTGAGATGCCTGGTTTTTAAATTCTAGTAAATCCAAAACTTGTCTGAAATTCATGAAACTTGGCATGTTATCATGGAGCAGCATCAACATGCTGTTGGTACAAAATTTGTCCCATTTGGAGCAGGTTTGGGTATATGCTTCTCACAAACCGGAGCTTCTCACAACAAGCATGATGGTTTTCGGTAGGGAACGTCCCACCTTTGGGGACGAAACGATATCCATTGCCTCTTATTGCTTTCAATTTTTTTCTCGTGTCAACATAGAACAATAGGAGTGTTGTGTGAATTTTTGTGACTTTTCGGGGTTCGTTTGGACATTTTTATGCATTAACTGAGTTTTCAATGCATCTATGTGCATAATTCAAATTTGAACTACAAGCACATGCTCCAGCGCATATAAATTGGTTGAAAAATCAAATATGTGTCCTGGGGTGCATGCTTAGGTCCCATGTAAGAAATGGGAATGAATTTCAAACACGAGGGCACCGTTGATTGCCGGCAAAACATTGAGATGCCTAGTTTTTAAATTCTAGTAAATCCAAACCTCGTCTGAAATTCATGAAACTTGGCATGCTATCATGGAGCGGCATCGACATGCCGTGGTAAAATTTTTGTCCCATTTGGGGCAGGTTTGGGTATGTGCTTCTCACAAACCTGAGCTTCTCACAACAAGCATGATGGTTTTCGGTAGGGAATGTCCCACCTTTGGGGACGAAACGATATCCATTGCCTCTTATTGCTTTCATATTTTCCTCATGTCAACATAGAACAACAGGAGTGTTGTGTGATTTTTTGTGATTTTCCGGGGTTCGTTTGGACATTTTTAAGCATTAACTGAGTTTTCAATGCATTTATGTGCATAATTCAATTTTGAACTACATGCACATGCTCCATTGCATATAAATTGGTCAAAAAATCAAATATGTGTCCTTGGGTGCATGCTTAGGTCCCATGCAAGAAATGGGAATGAATTTCAAACACTAGGGTACCGTTGATTGCCGGCAAAACATTGAGATACCTGTTTTTAAATTCTAGTAAATCCAAAACTCATCTAAAATTCATGAAACTTGGCATGCTATCATGGAGCGGCATCAACATGTCGTGGTAAATTTTTTGTCCCATTTGGGGCAGGTTTGGGTATATGCTTCTCACAAGAAGCATGACGGTTTTCGGAAGGGAACTTCCCGACTTTGGGGACGAAACGACATCCATTGCCTCTTATTGCTTTCATTTTTTTTCTTGTGTCAACATAGAACAACAGGAGTGTTGTGTGAATTTTTGTGATTTTTCGGGGTTCTTTTGGACATTTTTATGCATTAACTAAGTTTTCAATGCATTTATGTGCATAATTCAAATTTGAACTACATCCACATGCTCGAGTGCATATAAATTGTTTGAAAAAACAAATATGTGTCCTTGGGTGCATGCTTAGGTCCCATGCAAGAAATGGAAATGAATTTCAAACACCTGGGCACCGTTGATTGCCGCAAAACATTGAGATGCTTGGTTTTTAAATTCTAGTAAATCCAAAACTCATATGAAATTCATGAAACTTAGCATGCTATCATGGAGCGGCATCAACATGCCGTGGTAAATTTTTTGTCCCATTTGGGGTAGGTTTGGGTATATGCTTCTCACAAACCGGAGCTTCTCACAACAAGCATGATGGTTTTCGGTAGGTAACGTCCCACCTTTGGGAATGAGACGATATCCATTGCCTCTTATTGCTTTCAATTTTTGTTCTCGTGTCAACATAGAACAACAGGAGTGTTGTGTGAATTTTTATGATTTTTTGGGGTTCGTCTGGACATTTTTATGCATTAACTGAGTTTTCGATGCACTTATGTGCATAATTCAAATTTGAACTACATGCACATGCTCTAGTGCATATAAATTGGTCACACAATCAAATATTGTGTCCTTTGGTGCACGCCTAGGTCCCATTCAAGAAATGGGAATGAATTTCAAACACCAGGGCATCGTTGATTGTCAGCAAAACATTGAGATGCCTGGTTTTTAAATTCTAGTGAATCCAAAACTCGTCTGAAATTCATGAAACTTGGCATGCTATCATGGAGCGGCATCAACATGCCTTTGGTACAAAATTTATCCCATTTGGGGCAGGTTTGGGTATATGCTTCTCACAAACCGGAGCTTCTCACAACAAGCATGATGGTTTTCGGTAGGGAACGTCCCACCTTTGGGGACGGAACGATATCCATTGCCTCTTATTGCTTTCAATTTTTTTCTCGTGTGAACATAGAACAACAGGAGTGTTGTGTGAATTTTTGTGACTTTTCGGGGTTCGTTTGGACATTTTTATGCATTAACTGAGTTTTCAATGCACTTATGTGCATAATTCAAATTTGAACTACATGCACATGCTCCAGTGCATATAAATTGGTTGAAAAATCAAATCTGTGTCCTAGGGTGCATGCTTAGGTCCCATGCAAGAATGGGAATGAATTTCAAACACTAGGGCACCGTTGATTGCCGGCAAAACATTGAGATGCCTAGTTTTTAAATTCTAGTAAATCCAAACCTCGTCCGAAATTCATGAAACTTGGCATGCTATCATGGAGCGGCATCAACATGCCGTGGTACAAATTATGTCCCATTTGGGGTAGGTTTGGGTATATGCTTCTCACAAACCGGAGCTTCTCACAACAAGCATGATGGTTTCCGGTAGGGAATGTCCCACCTTTGGGGACGAAACGATATACACTGCCTCTTATTCCTTTCAAATTTTTTTCTTGTGTCAACATAGAACAACAGGAGTGTTGAGTGAATTTTTGTGATTTTTCGGGGTTCGTTTGGACATTTTTATGCATTAACTGAGTTTTAATGCATTTATGTGCATAATTCAAATTTGAACTAAATGCACATGCTCCAGTGCATATAAATTTGTTGAAAACTCTAATATGTGTCCTTGGGTGCATGCTTAGGTCCCATGCAATAAATGGGAATGAATTTCAAACACCAGGGCACCGTCGATTGCCGGCAAAACATTGAGATGCCTGGTTTTTAAATTCTAGTAAATCCAAAACTTGTCTGAAATTCATGAAACTTGGCATGCTATCATGGAGCGGCATCAACATCCCGTGGTAAATTTTTTATCCCATTTGGGGCAGGTTTGGGTATATGCTTCTCACAAACCGGAGCTTCTCACAAGAAGCATGATGGTTTTCGGTAGGGAACGTCCCACCTTTGGGAACGAAACGATATCCATTGCCTCTTATTGCTTTCAAATTTTTTTCTCGTGTCAACATAGAACAACAGGAGTGTTATGTGATTTTTTTATTTTTCAGGTTTTGTTTGAACATTTTTATGCATTAACTGAGTTTTGAATGCATTTATGTGCATAATTGAAATTTGAACTACATGCACATGCTGTAGTGCATATAAATTGGCCGAAAAATGAAATATGTATCTTTGGGTGCATGCTTAGGTCCCACGCAAGAAATGGGAATAAATTTCAAACACCAGGGCACGATTGATTGCCGGCAAAACATTGAGATGCATGGTTTTTAAATTCTAGTAAATCCAAAACTCGTCTGAAATTCATGAAACTTAGCATGCTATCATGGAGCGGCATCAACATGCCGTGGTAAAAATTTTGTCCCATTTGGGGCAAGTTTGGGTATATGCTTCTCACAACAAGCATGATGGTTTTCGGTAGGGAACGTCCCACATTTGGGGACGAAACGGTATCCATTGCCTCTTATTGCTTTCAATTTTTTCTCATGTCAACAGAGAACAACAGGAGTGTTGTGTGAATTTTTATGATTTTTCGGGGTACTTTCGGACTTTTTATGCATTAACTGAGTTTTCTATGCATTTATGTGCATAATGGAAATTTGAACTACATGCACATGCTCTAGTGCATATAAATTGGTCTAAAAATAAATGTGTGTCCTTGGGTGCATGCTTAGGTCCCATTCAAGAAATGGGAATGAATTTCAAACACCAGGGCACCGTTGATTGCCGGCAAAACATTGAGATGCCTGGTTTTTAAATTCTAGTAAATCCAAAACTTGTCTGAAATTCATGAAACTTGGCATGTTATCATGGAGCAGCATCAACATGCTGTTGGTACGAAATTTGTCCCATTTGGGGTAGGTTTGGGTATATGCTTCTCACAAACCGGAGCTTCTCACAACAAGCATGATGGTTTTCGGTAGGGAACGTCCCACCTTTGGGGACGAAACGATATCCATTGCCTCTTATTGCTTTCAATTTTTTTCTCGTGTCAACATAGAACAATATGAGTGTTGTGTGAATTTTTGTGACTTTTCGAGGTTCGTTTGGACATTTTTATGCATTAACTGAGTTTTCAATGCATTTATGTGCATAATTCAAATTTGAACTACAAGCACATGCTCCAGTGCATATAAATTGGTTGAAAAATCAAATATGTGTCCTGGGGTGCATGCTTAGGTCCCATGCAAGAAATGGGAATTAATTTCAAACACGAGGGCACCGTTGATTGCCGGCAAAACATTGAGATGCCTAGTTTTTAAATTCTAGTAAATCCAAACCTCATCTGAAATTCATGAAACTTGGCATGCTATCATGGAGCGGCATCAACATGCCGTGGTAAGAATTTTGTCCCATTTGGGGCAGGTTTGGGTATGTGCTTCTCACAAACCTGAGCTTCTCACAACAAGCATGATGGTTTTCGGTAGGGAATGTCCCACCTTTGGGGACGAAACGATATCCATTGCCTCTTATTGCTTTCATATTTTCCTCATGTCAATATAGAACAACAGTAGTGTTGTGTGATTTTTTGTGATTTTCCGGGGTTCGTTTGGACATTTTTAAGCATTAACTGAGTTTTCAATGCATTTATGTGCATAATTCAATTTTGAACTACATGCACATGCTCCATTGCATATAAATTGGTCAAAAAATCAAATATGTGTCCTTGGGTGCATGCTTAGGTCCCATGCAAGAAATGGGAATGAATTTCAAACACTAGGGTACCGTTGATTGCCGGCAAAACATTGAGATACCTGTTTTTAAATTCTAGTAAATCCAAAACTCGTCTAAAATTCATGAAACTTGGCATGCTATCATGGAGCGGCATCAACATGTCGTGGTAAATTTTTTGTCCCATTTGGGGCAGGTTTGGGTATATGCTTCTCACAAGAAGCATGACGGTTTTCGGAAGGGAACTTCCCGACTTTGGGGACGAAACGACATCCATTGCCTCTTATTGCTTTCATTTTTTTTCTTGTGTCAACATAGAACAACAGGAGTGTTGTGTGAATTTTTGTGATTTTTCGGGGTTCTTTTGGACATTTTTATGCATTAACTAAGTTTTCAATGCATTTATGTGCATAATTCAAATTTGAACTACATCCACATGCTCGAGTGCATATAAATTGTTTGAAAAAACAAATATGTGTCCTTGGGTGCATGCTTAGGTCCCATGCAAGAAATGGAAATGAATTTCAAACACCTGGGCACCGTTGATTGCCGGAAAACATTGAGATGCTTGGTTTTTAAATTCTAGTAAATCCAAAACTCATATGAAATTCATGAAACTTAGCATGCTATCATGGAGCGGCATCAACATGCCGTGGTAAAATTTTTGTCCCATTTGGGGTAGGTTTGGGTATATGCTTCTCACAAACCGGAGCTTCTCACAACAAGCATGATGGTTTTCGGTAGGTAACGTCCCACCTTTGGGAATGAAACGATATCCATTGCCTCTTATTGCTTTCAATTTTTGTTTTCGTGTCAACATAGAACAACAGAAGTGTTGTGTGAATTTTTATGATTTTTTGGGGTTCGTGTGGACATTTTTATGCATTAATTGAGTTTTCGATGCATTTATGTGCATAATTCACATTTGAACTACATGCACATGCTCCAGTGCATATAAATTGGTCTCAAAATCAAATATGTGTCCTTGGGTGCATGCCTAGGTCCCATTCAAGAAATGGGAATGAATTTCAAACACCAGGGCACCGTTGACTGCCAGCAAAACATTGAGATGAATGGTTTTTAAATTCTAGTGAATGCAAAACTCGTCTGAAATTCATGAAACTTGGCATGCTATCATGGAGCGGCATCAACATGCCGTTGGTACAAAATTTGTCCCATTTGGGGCAGGTTTCGGTATATGATTCTCACAAACTGGAGCTTCTCACAACAAGCATGATTGTTTTCGGTAGGGAACGTCCCACCTTTGGGGACGAAATGATATCCATTGCCTCGTATTGCTTTCAATTTTATTTCTCGTGTGAACATAGAACAACAGGAGTGTTGTGTGAGTTTTTGTGACTTTTCGGGGCTCGTTTGGACATTTTTATGCATTAACTGAGTTTTCAATGCATTTATGTGCATAATTCAAATTTGAACTACATGCACATGCTCCAGTGCATATAAATTGGTTGAAAAATCAAATCTGTGTCCTGGGGTGCATGCTTAGGTCCCATGCAAGAAATGGGAATGAATTTCAAACACCAGGGCACTGTTGATTGACGGCAAAACATTGAGATGCCTGGTTTTTAAATTCTAGTAAATCCAAACCTCGTCTGAAATTCATGAAACTTGGCATGCTATCATGGAGCGGCATCAACATGCCGTGGTACAAATTTTGTCCCATTTGGGGCAGGTTTGGGTATATGCTTCTCACAACAAGCATGATGGTTTTCGGTAGGGAATGTCCCACCTTTGGGGACGAAATGATAACCATTGCCTCTTATTACTTTCATTTTTTCTCATGTCAACATAGAACAACAGGAGTGTTGTGTGAATTTTTGTGATTTTTCAGGGTTCGTTTGGACATTTTTTGTGCATTAACTGAGTTTTCAATGCATTTATGTGCATAATTCAATTTTGAACTACATGAACATGCTCCATTGCATATAAATTGGTCGAAAAATCAAATATGTGTCCTTGGGTGCATGCTTAGGTCCCATGCAAGAAATGGGAATGAATTTCAAACACCAGGGTACCGTTGATTGCCGGCAAAACATTGAGATGCCTGGTTTTTAAATTCTAGTAAATCAAAAACTCATCTAAAATTCATGAAACTTGGCATGCTATCATGGAGCGGCATCAACATGCCGTGGTAAAATTTTTGTCCCATTTGGGGCAGGTTTGGGTATATGCTTCTCACAAACCGGAGCTTCTCACAACAAGCATGATGGTTTTCGGTAGGGAACATCCCACCTTTGGGGATGAAGCGATATCCATTGCCTCTTATTGTGTTCAATTTTTTTTTCTCGTGTCAACATATAACAACAGGAGTGTTGTGTGAATTTTTATGATTTTTCGGGGTTCTTTTGGACATTTTTATGCATTAACTGAGTTTTCAATGCATTTATGTGCATAATTCAAATTTGATCTTCATGCACATGCTCCAGTGCATATAAATTGGTTGAAAAATCAAATATGTGTCCTTGGGTGCATGCTTAGGTCCCATGCAAGAAATGGGAATGAATTTCAAACACCAGGGTACCGTTGATTGCCGGCAAAACATTGAGATGCCTGGTTTTTAAATTCTAGTAAATCAAAAACTCATCTAAAATTCATGAAACTTGGCATGCTATCGTGGAGCGGCATCAACATGCCGTGGTAAATTATTTGTCCCATTTGGGGCAGGTTTGGGTATATGGTTCTCACAAACCGGAGCTTCTCACAACAAGCATGATGGTTTTCGGTAGGGAACATCCCACCTTTGGGGATGAAGCGATATCCAATGCCTCTTATTATGTTCAATTTTTTTTCTCGTGTCAACATATAACAACATGAGTGTTGTGTGAATTTTTATGATTTTTCGGGGTTCTTTTGGACATTTTTATGCATTAACTGAGTTTTCAATGCATTTATGTGCATAATTCAAATTTGAACTACATGCACATGCTCCAGTGCATATAAATTGGTTGATAAATCAAATCTGTGTCCTTGGGTGCATGCTTAGGTCCCATGCAAGAAATGGGAATGAATTTCAAACACCAGGGCACCGTTGATTGCCGGCAAAACATTGAGATGCCTGGTTTTTAAATTCTATTAAATCCAAAATTTTGTTAACCATTCACGTGACAGCACGTGTCTTGGTTTTAATCGCTGTAGGAGGTGCCGTGCGGACAGCTGCTTGACCTTCACTGAACGGGAGGCGTGCGAGCGCCGTCCCGTGCGCAGACTGACTGGGAAGCATGCGAGCTGTACATTGCGCAGGCTCAGTGGGAAGCAAGCCCTTTGACTTCCATGACCGCCCGCCTTGCTCGCATCCTCTCCATTAATGGAGCCCAAGACACAGTTTAATTTGCTTTTAAATATAAAACACTCATCACAAACGTTTTAGTTAGAACACCCGTATGCAAACCGACAGCTTCCCCGGGAAGCCAAGAGAAAATGTGCCGAGCAGGATTTCTGCAGCTCTTGATCGCAAACGTTTTAGATAGAACACCCATATGCAAAGTGAGAGCAGCGCAGGATTTGTGCATCCCTTCAACGCAAACGGTTGTTTTGGATGACCCGTGTGCAACCACGTACAAACAATTTGGGATGGAGGGGAAAATGCGACGCAGGACTCGCCGGCCATGAGGGTTTTTATAGCAGGCCGGTAAGCATTGGGATTTTGGGGGATTTCACCGAGTCGGGCGGGAAGCTTGCGCAGGAACCTGCGAGGTTGTGCGGGAACAGGCTCACCGACAATTCATTGGCGCCACCGTTTGGCAAAAAGAATGCCCCCGCGCGCTGCGCATGCTTGCGTTGTAAGCCGTCTGCGGCAGCGGGGTGACAAGACGTGCGAGAGGAGGACGAAAGGCCATGTACACATACGGTTATTAAAAAAACGGTTGCGATTTAATTACCTACTATACCACCGTCTTGGTTTATAAGTATGATTTAACTAATAAAATACGAATGCATGTCACCAAAGATTATATAGTTGGATTTGTATTTGAACATAGTTTCCAATTATATAATTTTTAAAACATGCATTAACATTTTGTTGGTTAAATTTGAGGGAAAAGTATGGCACGGAATATAAAGGAGACTATAGACTAGACGGAGGTGGTACCACACGGCCGCTCTCTACGCAGCGACGCAACTGTCAGCCGGCTTGTAGGCAACCATTTCCTGCGTGTTCAACTGCTCTATGCATGTGGTTGCTTGCGGTTCAGGCGGCCGCGGCGTGCTCTGCTCGTGTCCCGCCGAGTGCGCTCTGCTCTCGCGTCCTCCCAGGTGCTCGGCGCACGATCACACATGTTCGTGTTCAAGCGGTTGCGCCAGGCGCGGCGCGACGATGCAGTTACCCGCTACAAAAACTGCCATGCGGATGCACCGGCAATCCATGCTGCCCAACCCCCTTTTATTCCTGCAGCCATTTACCTTCATCTCTCATCTCACATGACACAATAAGCACACCCACGAGGACACATACAGAGAGGACATCCAGCGGTTGCAATGGCGCTCCTCGTGGCTCCAATGGCTCCCAGCGGCTGACGACGACAACAGCGGGCAGTTCACACTACAAAAAAATACACTTCCGTGATGATACGTGTTTGTCACAGTAGGTCGCTTTTTTCTCATGCATGTACATCCATGACAAATTTATGACAGAATCAAGATAGTCATACCTGTGTTGTCGTAGAAGTGTTCCATGACATTACCAAAATTATCATCACGGAAGTGTCCACTTCCATGACGATAAATCGCGCGTCACAGAAGTGCTGTCGTCAAGGGTGACCGACACGTGGCATCCACCGTAACGGAACACCGTTAAGCTATTGGGTCGGGTTTTCGATCCGATAACCCGTTAACAGTCCCGACCAATGGGGATTTTCCACGTGTAAAATCATCATTGGTTGGAGGAAACACGTGTCGGCTCATCGTTGGGACAGATGTCAACCACTCATTGGACAGAAGGCGCCTATGATATGTCGACACATGGCACGGCCCAACAGAGGCCCATTCCTGTGAAAAGGCCGGCCCGTTTGACTTGGTCAAAAGGTGGCAGGCCGGCCCATGGAAAGCCTGTTAATGGCATGTTCGCATATAGCCCATTTATAGCCTGCTAACCCAAGGCCCATTACGCCCTATCCGAATTAGGCCCAGTAGCGTCATCTAGGCCATCCAATATGGTTCCAGCCCGTTTTCACTTCTGGCCCATGTATGGCCCATGACGTCTTTCGGCCCATATGAGGCCCTATGTAACTCTTGGCCTATTAACGGCCCGTGGTGAAACTGGCCCGTAATGAACAATGTATCACTCTACACCCATTAACGGCCCGTGGTGAAACTGGCCCGTAATGAACAGTGTATCACTTTATACCCATTAACAGCCCATTATTCCGTTGGGCTGTTTCCAGCCCATGTTATGGTGAGATTATGTAAGGAGATCATGCAGAAATTTAGAGTGATGGTAACAACCAGTGGATCGATGTTTTTCCGTTGAACCAAAATAGCCCTAATGGATCGACGTGAAGGTATAGTAATAAGTGATGCAACAAGTGTACAACCTCTTTGCCGTAGCCGTGTCGACCTCAACATCATTGGGTTGGTCGCTGAAGCAGTTGAGGCAGAGGTGGCTGTCGGAGGTGTGGAGGAAGATCTGAGGAGTCTGTAGACGGCGTCCAGGGCACTGCTCTATTGTGACGGATCGTAGCAGCTCCAGTGAGCCGTAAGACGTCAAGGCTGAAGCAGCACAAGATAGACATCGTCAATCTCAAGTGGGATTCTAATAGCATCTCCAATAGATGATGTAAAATGGATGTAAAATTTACATCACCAAAAACCACCTGACTACAACAGATGAGGTAAAAACTGTTGACTTTGAACTTAACTGTTGAAACTGAAATTTACTATGGAATCTGAATGCTACTGTCAAAACTGAACGCAATGGTAGCAGAGAGGCACTTGACATGTAGTTTAGGGAGGGCCTGCAGTTTATCTTCAACCTGCACCCCCTGAGCCGCCAGCCACCACCGGCCGAACCGCCGGCCCCAGCGCCACCTCGCCGCCCCGAAACAACCCGCCACCGCCGCCCCGGCCAGCCCTCTAGGCCCCCGCCCCCACCCTGAACCCTAAGATAGATAGTGGGGTACCTCTCCGGCGAGCCCCCGTCCCCACTGCGGGTGGCTCTTCCTTAACTCCGTGAGCCCCCCAACCCCTGAAAATCGACTGACCCAAAAGTCGATTCAGTCGACTGAAGTGTGGCTTAATCAGAGCAGAGCAGCAGCACGAGCAAAGGGGAGAGCAGCAGCAGCAGCTGGGCGAGCGAGCGACCGAGCGAGAGCCGGAGCAGCAGCAGCAGATCCGACTGGTATGGCCACCGCCGCCGAAGGGGCCTCGCACTGGGGGAGAGCCGCCATGGAGATGTCGCCCGCGGCGCCGGCTTCAAGGTTGTCGCTCCATGGGGGTGCGGGATGGAGCACCGTTGGCGCCGGGAGGTCGAGTTAAGGAGAAGGTGCGATGCGATGAGTGTACAACCTCTTTGGTGGCGCCGAGTAGGCCTCGGCTTCGTCCGAGGAGTCGGTGAGGATGCTGCGGTTCCGGTGGAGCAGGTTAAGGCGGCGCTGTGGGGATGGAGCAGCCGCGATAGACGAGGCAATCGTCGGAGCAGCTCCTTGGAGGTGGAGGACGGGGCAGCTGAACCGGCGGGACGGCGAGATGGAGGACGGATCCTCATCCAGGGAGGTGGACGAGGGACGTCGAGCTGTTGCGCTGGACGACGTCATCGGGGAAGAGGCTCCGGCTGGGTAGCGGTGACGTGGCAGACGAAGGAGGGTGGGGTTTCGCGGCTGGAGCGGAGAGGTTATGGCGGCCTGGGATTTCGAATGGCGAAAAGGGGGCGATGGGAGGGGGTGAAGCATGACTTAGGAACACGCTTGTCCAAAATGTAGGGTGTGTTACAAAAGTACCCCCCACCGATTCGAACTAGCGGCCCTTTTGGCTCAGGGTTAGAAGGGGGATTTCGCGTGTCGGGATTTGGCAGCTGGAGGGAGCTTTCACGCGCGTTGTAATTTCGGGATAGCAAGGCGCGGGTTGTGAAGGCGCCAGTTTTGGGAGCACAATATCTGAATTTTCGGGATATAACAAGACGCGGGTTGAATTTTAGGAACAAGCCTAACATGTAGTAATATTGTACTTGTACGTACCAAATCAATTTGCACTTCCCTCAACCAAAAAGAAAACGAAAAAAATAAAACTATTCACACCACACAAAGAGAGAGTCTTGCCCCGTTTTACTATACAAATGCTATTCAAAGCTACTCCCACCTTCCATCTATATAGGGCCTAATGCGTTTTTCGATGCTAACTTTGACCAAATATTAGAGCAATGATATATGACATGCAACTTACACAAAGCACACCGTTAAATTCGTCTGTGAAAGGTCATTGTGCATGTCATGTACTATTAATCTTGTCAATAGTCAAAGGCGGTCTTAAAAATCTCATTACGCCCTATATAGATGGAAGGAGGGAGTATGAATCCATGTTATGTCCGATTAATTTTTTTCGCTTGCTGTATAATGCATGTAACCTACTCATACCAACATTTTAGTGCATTCCAAATGTCTATACTACCGCTGCAATTCGAACTAAATTTGAATTCGTTTCTCTATTTCAATAAGAATCTACAATCATGATTGTTGCCAACTTCAACCATCATAGTTTCCTTGCTATCCGCCAGATATAAATCAGACGGCCTATAATGCAGGATGGCAGGCACACCATCATCAATAACTCCGTTTTTTTATAAGAGTAGAGATAAAACATATTAAATGTAGTATACCATGTTCATAACCACACCATGTGTATCACCGTTATATATATTCACACATCCGTCGGTTTGAAACACTATGATAAATTCTTCAAATATCCGAATTCGCTTTTTATAATGAAGTATATATGATCTCTATTCGTCTTTTACACCCACACTACCCTCTTATCTTTGTAGCTAGCGCTAAATTTCTCTTGTGCATGCACACGCCCGCATCCCTCTCACCCTCCCTCATCATTCTCTAGCTCCATCGCGCAAATTCGTCTTTTCACTTTAGGTCATTCACCCACGGTGTGTGTAGGCCCCCCAGCTCCTTTACGACACACATCGATCGATATGCCTCTCTAGCCAGGTGTGCCTAGCACAAACACAAGCTTCCACTCTTCTCTTGTCACCGTCCATGCCTCACTCCCACCACTCTTTTCATCGTTCTCGTACTCGCACACTCCTCCCCCTCGATATAGTATGCCTCTCGTACCACCTCCTACATGCATCCCTCTCTCTCTCTATCCTTCTCCTCGTGCCTCATTTGCTTCTAACACACACATGCATGTATACCGATCGATCTCCCAACATATACCTAGATCGACTTTAACTACCCCCCCATCGATCGACATACCTCACAAGTTATGTCTCTACTTTCTCTTACAAAGGGCGATTGATCTTCCTATGTAGTTACGTCTGCTTACCACAACCACATCGTCCCCCCTCATCATTCGTGCATGCCTCCTGACCCGTCTCTCACACGCACGTGCACAGTCAACAAGCAGCCATCTCCTCTCTTATTGATATTGCGGGCGTGCCCTCCGTTTTTCTAGCAAGCCTATTCCACCATTTGTTAGAAGCAACTCCACTACCACCCCCTCCAACACTCTAGCTCTGTCTCTCTCCCAACCTTATTCATCTCCTGCACATATGCATGGATGTCGATCGATCTCCCTTAATACATGAGGCAGATCTATCTCCTTAATACATGAGGTAGGCCTCTCTCCTCCTCCACACATATACCAGCCATTGTACCTCTATAGTTAATTGGGCCTCCCTCTTCCCCCACCACACACC
The DNA here is from genome assembly GCF_056163025.1 of Triticum urartu. Taxonomy (NCBI): domain Eukaryota; kingdom Viridiplantae; phylum Streptophyta; class Magnoliopsida; order Poales; family Poaceae; genus Triticum; species Triticum urartu. The sequence goes on along the minus strand of NC_141879.1, from coordinate 307,041,045 downwards.
GATAGTCGAACACTGCAGGTAGGTATCCATGCCACAGAGACAAACTGCACATGTCCCATCTCACGTTCCAGTAGGCCAACCACTCTTATATCTTTGACGTGGGCACACACAAATTCGATGGCACTCTTTATCGACCGCGCGCGTGCACACACTCACACACACACATCATCCCTCTCTTCGATTCTATGGACACCTCAAGCCGATGATACCTCCACTCTGTTCTCGTGGATCGCCCCCTCTATATATATGTTATATCGAGGACTCTATTTCGCACACATTGCATATGTTAAATTTTTTGATTGACCCCCCCCCCCCCCAAAAAAAAACTCTCAAGAACCCACACACTATATCTCCCTAGGTTTGTATCTCTCTCACACAACCCCACGCAGGTGGTGTACGTATACAAGAAGAGAATAGGTGCACCATGCACGTACTCACGCTTCGTGCCCAGCCACACCCGCGCGGGTACACGGTGGAGCTCATTTCTTTACAAAATGGCATCCCACGTGCTAATTTGAATGCCTGTAGCGGTTGTTTACCTAGGGAGGTCGTGTACCACGCGTGCACAAAACAAAGTTCGACTTGATGCGTTGCCGCGTTATTTTTAAATAAAGTTATAGCGCTCAATGGCACGTACACAGAATATAAAACGATTTTTATGGAGGAAAAGGTAGTCCGCTCTTCAGAGTATCTCACACAAGGCTCCGGTGGCCTCTCTCTCTCTCTCATCGTTGGTCACTGATCCGGCCGCATCCCGTCCGCCGGGGGAAAGGGAGTGTGGTGGCCTCTCTCTCTCTCTCACCGTTGGTCACTAATCCGGCCGCATCCCGTCCGCCGGGGGGAAGGGAGGAAGTGCATCGTTTCTCCGTTCGACGGCGCCGAGGCAGCACGTCCCGATCTACGGTACACGCCATTCTCTCTGACCAAGCTCCGGCGCGGCAGGGCCTACACCACCTGCTCGCAGATTCCGCCCGCCGCCGCTCACCTAGTTACATCCCGACAACCTCCAGGTATCCCCTCCAGCCTTGCTCCACTGCCCGTTTTCCCACGTCGCTGCATGTGGATCTTCCATAGTTCTTTGCCCAAAACGTCGCTCGTCCGACGTACTTTCCATATTGCATTCTCGTCCTCACACCGTTTTAGACAAACACAACCGTGTTGTTATCTTCCCTTAGGACAAGGAATATGCTTCTTTTTTGTCGTCACATGTGTCATCAACTGTTATTGGCCAGTAATTGTTTCCTTTCTACCTCTTTTTTGCAAACAGGGCTATCCATTTCACGTTGTTGCTATTGCGACCTTTTGGTGAACTGCACAAATCACTTTTTTCTTAAGAGTGTTTTGTGCAGTTGTACTAAAATGTCACACGGGCAACGTCTCTACATTTCAGTGCGACTACACAAAGGGAGATTGGTTTTGCTCTATCCTCCTCATCCAACTCCGAGCCTAATCTTCTCCAACTAGTTAGTCTTAAGAGAGACTGCAAAGGTGACCGGCTTCTATTTGTGTGTTTAGTGTTTCATCAGCAGTTCTCTATTATCGTAATCACACTTGATATCTTTGGAACAGGGACGCTTAGCTCTATTTTAGTGGAACTGCACAAAATGATCGGAATGTTGCATGCTCCAGACAGCTACTTTTTCCCCAACATGCCTTGTTGATTTAGACAGAGCTGGGGGGACGTTGCTGCCAATGAAAGAATGGATCAATTTTAATTTAACACCTTCTCACAACTTTGTCTTCAGTTGTGATGTAATTATTAGCTCCGATCTGCTAATAATTGACATGCATCAGCAAGGAAGTTAGTTTTTTATTGTTTCCGAAAGAGCATCGATGGCAAGACACGCGAAACAAAAGCTGAAAGCTCACACCATTGTACAATTTCATGTCGCTGGAAAATTATTTGTATAGTACGTCAATTATGTAAACAAATGATGGAAGCTTGATAGCATTGCCAGAAGCCTCTTCATCATCCGGGTCCATGTGCCATGCACAAAATTATACTCCTTCGTTCCTAAATATTTGTCTTTTAAAAAATTTCAAACGGGCATATTTTAGAGTGTAGATTCACTCATTTTGCTTCGTATGTGTACTCCCTCCGTTCCTAAATATTCTATTCGTCTTAACAGAGATTTCAACAAGTGACTACATACAGAGCAAAATGAGTGAATCTACACTCTAAAATATGTCTATATACATCCGTATGTGCCAGTCCATTTGAAATATCTAAAAAGACAAATATTTGAGAGAGAGAGAGAGAGTAGTCACTCGTTGAAATCTCTAGAAAGACAAATACTCCGGAGTATATTTAAGAACCGAGGGGGTAGTGCACAACCGCATGGGAGACTCAGCCTGGTCATTGCGCCGCATTAATAGTGAGTAATGAGCAGTCAAATCATAAGCCCCACCTTTCCCACTGTAAGTTGCTCTGAAGAAGCAACCATCAATACGCTCTTCTTTGAATCCGCTCATACTACTCCATCTGTCACTGTTTATACAGCGCGCTTCAGAAAAAAGAAAAAAATATGTGGGACCAAGGCGACTAGCGATCGGCCTGAAAAATAGCATTGGTAGTTATAGCACGGCGTCTATTACTAGAGGGAATAATGCGTACACACATGCATTCAGTGCTTCCACTCTGGGTACACACATGCATGCACTCCGTAGTAGTACAGTACATGGAGAGAAAATAATTGTGGACTTGATTGCGGTTACCATGCCCTAATTAATTGAGCATTATACCAAACGCGTCTAAAGTCTCTCTGGTGGTGGAAATGCATTGAGAGAAATGCATCATAATGAAGCGCGCCCTGTAAACTGTGACGGAGGGTGGAGTAGTATGAAGGTGCAAAACCAAGTACACGTACTACTGTGCTTGGCTCTTCGCCCCTTCGTGAAGTCGAACAATAATGGTACTCCGCATGTTGGGTACTACAGTGTATGCCTCTGACAATCTGACACCGAATGGAATGATGCATGTCCACTGAGGGTAGGTTGCATTAGTCAAAAGGCGTAAGCGAGCTTCACCTTGTCCTGCAAGCTTCTCCTCGTTTTGCGAGTTGACGGGACACACCAAAAAGTAGTGCTAGTCCATACTCCCTCCTTTCCGGTTAGTATGGCTTAATCTTTTTTGCGGGTAAATGAGAGAGCTTTATTCATATATAAGCATTCTTAGGACGATCAGCCAAGACACTGGTCACTAGGAAGCGAGGTACCCCACAAAAAAAGAAGTAGGAAGCGAGGTGTTTCATCAAGCCAGCTCTCGGCCACATTCAAAGTGCAGCAAGCACGGTTCGCACGAAGATGCGCCGCAAGGTTTGCTGACCTGTTTACATGCTGAATAACAAAAAAAGAGGAAATATTACCGAGCGCTACTATTTGTAACAAGATATGAGCCAGAATTAAGCGAGAATTGTGGCGAGTGTTCCATGCAATCAACTTCCATTATCACATGCGAGAACCCTCGAAGAGAAACAAATGTGTTGAAGATTTCTTTATCACATTTTAAAATTATAATAAGAGTGCAGACGCTCCTCCATCCGGTTCCTAGTACTAGTATAGTACATACCTTTATGGACTATAGTAGTAGTACTAGTAAACTTTGCGCTTGGCTGTTCGAGAAGTCGAACAATAATAGCACTAGTAGTATAGTGTATGCTTCTGGCAATCTGACACCAAATTAACTGTTGCACGTCCACCGCCTGAGCGAGGGAGAGCTTGCATTAGTCAAAAGTTTCTCCTTGTCCTGCGAGCCACCACGCGCAAGCTTCTCCCGCCCTGCAACCTTCTCCTCGTTCGGCAAGTTGATGGTGAAGGAAATATGCCCTAGAGGCAATAATAAAGTTATTATTTATTTCCTTATATCATGACAAAAGTTTATTATTCATGCTAGAATTGTATTAACCGGAAACATAATACATGTGTGAATACATAGACAAACAGAGTGTCACTAGTATGCCTCTACTTGACTAGCTCATTAATCAAAGATGGTTATGTTTCCTAACCATGGACAAAGAGTTGTTATTTGATTAACGGGATCACATCATTAGTTGAATGATCTTATTGACATGACCCATTCCATTAGCTTAGCACCCGATCGTTTAGTATGTTGCTATTGCTTTCTTCATGACTTATACATGTTCCTATGACTATGAGATTATGCAACTCCCGTTTGCTAGAGGAACACTTTGTGTGCTACCAAACATCACAACGTAACTGGGTGATTATAAAGGAGCTCTACAGGTGTCTCCAAAGTACATGTTGGGTTGGCGTATTTCGAGATTAGGATATGTCACTCCGATTGTCGGAGAGGTATCTCTGGGCCCTCTCAGTAATGCACATCACTTAAGCCTTGCAAGCATTGCAACTAATGAGTTAATTGCGGGATGATGTATTATAGAACGAGTAAAGAGACTTGCCGGTAACGAGATTGAACTAGGTATTGAGATACCGACGATCGAATCTCGGGCAAGTAACATACCGATGACAAAGGGAACGACATATGTTGTTATGCGGTCTGACCGATAAAGATCTTCGTAGAATATGTAGGAGCCAATATGAGCATCCAGGTTTTGCAATTGGTTATTGATCGGAGACGTGTCTCGGTCATGTCTACATTGTTCTCGAACCCGTAGGGTCCGCACGCTTAAGGTTTCGATGACAGTTATATTATGAGTTTATGAGTTTTGATGTACCGAAGTTAGTTCGGAGTCCCGGATGTGATCACGGACATGACGAGGAGTCTCGAAATGGTCAAGACATAAAGATTGATATATTGGACGGCTATATTCGGACACAGGAAGTGTTCCGGGTGATTTCGGAGAAAACCGGAGAGCCGGAGGGTTACCGGAACCCCCTTGGGAGAAGTAATGGGCCATATGGGCCTTAGTGGAGAGAGAGAGAGGGGCAGCCAAAGGTGGGCCGCGCGCCTCCTCCCCCCTGGTCCGAATTGGACTAGGAGAGGGGGGGCGGCGCCCCCCTTTCCCTCTCCCTCCCCACTTCCTTCCCCCTCCTAGTAGGAGTCCTACTCCTACTAGGAGGAGGACTCCTCCTTGGCGCGCCTATAGGGCCGGCCGGCCTCCTCCCCTTGCTCCTTTATATACGGGGGCAGGGGGCACCCCTAGAGACACAAGTTGATCCACGTGATCATATTCTTAGCCGTGTGCGGTGCCCCCTTCCACCATAGTCCTCGATAATATTGTAGCGGTGCTTAGGCGAAGCCCTGCGATGGTAGTACATCAAGATCGTCACCACGCCGTCGTGCTGACGGAACTCTTCCCCGACACTTTGCTGGATCAGAGTCCGGGGATCGTCATCGAGCTGAACGTGTGCTAGAACTCGGAGGTGCCGTGGTTTCGGTGCTTGATCGGTCGGGCCGTGGAGACGTACGACTACATCAACCAAGTTAACGCTTCCGTCGTTGATCTACAAGGGTACGTAGATCACACTCTCCCCTCTCGTTGTTATGTATCACCATGATCTTACGTGTGCGTAGGAATTTTTTTGAAATTACTACGTTACCGAACAGTGGCATCCGAGCCTAGGTTTTATATGTTGATGTTATATGCACGAGTAGAACACAAGTGAGTTGTAAGTCATACTGCTTACCAGCATGTCATACTTTGGTTCGGCGGTATTGTTGGACGAAGCGGCCCGGACCGACATTACGCGTACGCTTACGCGAGACCGGTTCTCCCGACGTGCTTTGCACATAGGTGGCTTGCGGGTGACAGTTTCTCCAACTTTAGTTAAACCGAGTGTGGCTACGCCCGGTCCTTGCGAAGGTTAAAACAGCACCAACTTGACAAACTATCGTTGTGGTTTTGATGCGTAGGTAAGATTGGTTCTTGCTTAATCCCGTAGCAGCCACGTAAAACGTGCAATAGCAAAGTAGAGGACGTCTAACTTGTTTTTGCAGGGCATGTTGTGATGTGATATGGTCAAGACATGATGCTAAATTTTATTGTATGAGATGATCATGTTTTGTAACCGAGTTATCGGCAACTGGCAGGAGCCATATGGTTGTCGCTTTATTGTATGCAATGCAATCGCGGTGTAATGCTTTACTTTATCACTAAGCGGTAGCGATAGTCGTGGAAGCATAAGATTGGCGAGACGAAAACGATGCTACGATGGAGATCAAGGTGTCGCGCCGGTGACGATGGTGGTCACGACGGTGCTTCGGAGATGGAGATCACAAGCACAAGATGATGATGGCCATATCATATCACTTATATTGATTGCATGTGATGTTTATCCATGCATCTTATCTTGCTTTGATTGACGGTAGCATTATAAGATGATCTCTCACTAAATTATCAAGAAGTGTTCTCCCTGAGTATGCACCGTTGCGAAAGTTCTTCGTGCTGAGACACCACGTGATGATCGGGTGTGATAGGCTCTACGTTCAAATGCAACGGGTGCAAAACAGTTGCACACGCGGAATACTCAGGTTATACTTGATGAGCCAAGCATATACAGATATGGCCTCGGAACACGGAGACCGAAAGGTCGAGCGTGAATCATATAGTAGATATGATCAACATAGTGATGTTCACCAATGAAACTACTCCATCTCACGTGATGGTCGGACATGGTTTAGTTGATCTGGATCACGTAATCACTTAGAGGATTAGAGGGATGTCTATCTAAGTGGGAGTTCTTTAAGTAATATGATTAATTGAACCTAAATTTATCATGAACTTAGTACCTGATAGTATCTTGCTTGTTTATATATGATTGTAGATAAATGGCTCGTGCTGTTGTTCCGTTGAATTTTAATGCGTTCCTTGAGAAAGCAAAGTTGAAAGATGATGGTAGCAATTACACGGACTGGGTCCGTAACTTGAGGATTATCCTCATTGCTGCACAGAAGAATTACGTCCTGGAAGCACCGCTGGGTGCCAGGCCTGCTGCTGGAGCAACACCAGATGTTGTGAACGTCTGGCAGAGCAAAGCTGATGACTACTCGATAGTTCAGTGTGCCATGCTTTACGGCTTAGAACCGGGACTTCAACGACGTTTTGAACATCATGGAGCATATGAGATGTTCCAGGAGTTGAAGTTAATATTTCAAGCAAATTCCCGGGTTGAGAGATATGAAGTCTCCAATAAGTTCTATAGCTGCAAGATGGAGGAGAACAGTTTTGTCAGTGAGCATATACTCAAAATGTCTGGGTATAATAATCACTTGATTCAAATGGGAGTTAATCTTCCAGATGATTGCGTCATTGACAGAATTCTCCAATCACTGCCACCAAGCTACAAGAGCTTCGTGATGAACTATAATATGAAAGGGATGAATAAGACTATTCCCGAGCTCTTCGCAATTCTGAAAGCTGCGGAGGTAGAAATCAAAAAGGAGCATCAAGTGTTGATGGTCAACAAGACCACTAGTTTCAAGAAAAAGGGCAAAGGGAAGAAGAAGGGGAACTTCAAGAAGAACAGCAAGCAAGTTGCTGCTCAAGAGAAGAAACCCAAGTCTGGACCTAAGCCTGAAACTCAGTGCTTCTACTGCAAGCAGACTGGTCACTGGAAGCGGAACTGCCCCAAGTATTTGGCGGATAAGAAGGATGGCAAGGTGAACAAAGGTATATGTGATATACATGTTATTGATGTGTACCTTACTAATGCTCGCAGTAGCACCTGGGTATTTGATACTGGTTCTGTTGCTAATATTTGCAACTCAAAACAGGGACTACGAATTAAGCGAAGATTGGCTAAGGACGAGGTGACGATGCGCGTGGGAAACAGTTCCAACGTCGATGTGATCGCGGTCGGCACGCTACCTCTACATGTACCTTCGGGAGTAATATTAGACCTAAATAATTGTTATTTGGTGCCAGCGTTAAGCATGAACATTATATCTGGATCTTGTTTGATGCGAGACGGTTATTCATTTAAATCAGAGAATAATGGTTGTTCTATTTATATGAGTAATATCTTTTATGGTCATGCACCATTGAAGAATGGTCTATTCTTATTGAATCTCGATAGTAGTAACACACATATTCATAATGTTGAAGCCAAAAGATGCAGAGTTGATAATGATAGTGCAACTTATTTGTGGCACTGCCGTTTAGGTCATATCGGTGTAAAGCGCATGAAGAAACTCCATACTGATGGACTTTTGGAACCACTTGATTATGAATCAGTTGGTACTTGCGAACCGTGCCTCATGGGAAAGATGACTAAAACTTCGTTCTCCGGTACTATGGAGAAAGCAACAGATTTGTTGGAAATCATACATACAGATGTATGTGGTCCGATGAATATTGAGGCTCGTGGCGGATATCGTTATTTTCTCACCTTCACAGATGACTTAAGAAGATATGGGTATATCTACTTAATGAAACATAAGTATGAAACGTTTGAAAAGTTCAAAGAATTTCAGAGTGAAAATCATCGTAACAAGAAAATAAAGTTTCTACGATCTGATCGTGGAGGAGAATATTTGAGTTACGAGTTTGGTGTACATTTGAAACAATGCGGAATAGTTTCGCAACTCACGCCACCCGGAACACCATAGCGTAATGGTGTGTCTGAACGTCGTAATCATACTTTACTAGATATGGTGCGATCTATAATGTCTCTTACTGATTTACCGCTATCGTTTTGGGGTTATGCTTTGGAGATGGCCGCATTCATGTTAAATAGGGCACCATCAAAATCCGTTGAGACGACGCCTTATGAACTATGGTTTGGCAAGAAACCAAAGTTGTCATTTCTGAAAGTTTGGGGCTGCGATGCTTATGTGAAAAAGCTTCAACCTGATAAGCTCGAACCCAAATCGGAGAAATGTGTCTTCATAGGATATCCAAAGGAGACTATTGGATACACCTTCTATCACAGATCCGAAGGCAAGACTTTTGTTGCTAAGTTCGGAAACTTTCTAGAGAAGGAGTTTCTCTCGAAAGAAGTGAGTGGGAGGAAAGTAGAACTTGATGAGGTTACTGTACCTGCTCCCTTATTGGAAAGTAGTGCATCACAGAAAACTGTTTCTGTGACACCTACACCAATTAGTGAGGAAGCTAATGATAATGATCATGAAACTTCAGAACAAGATACTACTGAACCTCGTAGATCAACCAAAGTGAGATCCGCACCAGAGTGGTACGGTAATCCAGTTCTGGAAGTCATGCTACTAGATCATGATGAACCTACGAACTATGAAGAAGCGATGGTGAGCCCAGATTCCGCAAAATGGCTTGAAGCCATGAAATCTGAGGTGGGATCCATGTATGAGAACAAAGTGTGGACTTTGGTTGACTTCCCAATGATCGGCAAGCAATTGAGAATAAATGGATCTTCAAGAAGAAGACTGACGCCAACGGTAATATTACTGTCTACAAAGCTCGACTTGTTGCAAAAGGGTTTCGGCAAGTTCAAGGGGTTGACTACGATGAGACCTTCTCACCCATAGCGATGCTTAAGTCTATCCGAATCATGTTAGCAATTGCCGCATTTTATGATTATGAAATTTGGCAGATGGATGTCAAAACTGCATTCCTGAATGGATTTCTGGAAGAAGAGTTGTATATGATACAACCGGAAGGTTTTGTCGATCCAAAGGGAGATAACAAAGTGTGCAAGCTCCAGCGATCCATTTATGGACTGGTGCAAGCCCCTCGGAGTTGGAATAAACGCTTTGATAGTGTGATCAAAGCATTTGGTTTTATACAGACTTTTGGAGCAGCCTGTATTTACAAGAAAGTGAGTGGGAGCTCTGTAGCATTTCTGATATTATATGTGGATGACATATTACTGATCGGAAATGATATAGAATTTCTGGATAGCATAAAGGGATACTTGAATAAGAGTTTTTCAATGAAAGACCTCGGTGAAGCTGCTTACATATTAGGCATAAAGATCTATAGAGATAGATCAAGACGTTTAATTGGACTTTCACAAAGCACATACCTTGACAAGATTTTGAAGAAGTTCAAAATGGATCAAGCAAAGAAAGGGTTCTTGCCTGTGTTACAAGGTGTGAAGTTGAGTCAGAGTCAATGCTCGACCACTGCAGAAGATAGAGAGAAAATGAAAGATGTTCCCTATGCTTCAGCCATAGGCTCTATCATGTATGCAATGCTGTGTACCAGACCTGATGTGTGCCTTGCTATAAGTCTAGCAGGGAGGTACCAAAGTAATCCAGGAGTGGATCACTGGACAGCGGTCAAGAACATCCTGAAGTATCTGAAAAGGACTAAGGATATGTTTCTCGTATATGGAGGTGACAAAGAGCTCATCGTAAACGGTTACGTTGATGCAAGCTTTGACACTGATCCGGACGATTCTAAATCGCAAACCGGATACGTGTTTACATTAAACGGTGGAGCTGTCAGTTGGTGCAGTTCTAAACAAAGCGTCGTGGCGGGATCTACGTGTGAAGCGGAATACATAGCTGCTTTGGAAGCAGCAAATGAAGGAGTCTGGATGAAGGAGTTCATATCTGATCTAGGTGTCATACCTAGTGCATCGGGTCCAATGAAAATCTTTTCTGACAATACTGGTGCAATTGCCTTAGCGAAGGAATCCAGATTTCACAAGAGAACCAAGCACATCAAGAGACGCTTCAATTCCATCCGGGATCTAGTCCAGGTGGGAGACATAGAGATTTGCAAGATACATATGGATCTGAATGTTGCAGACCCGTTGACTAAGCCTCTTCCACGAGCAAAACATGATCAGCACCAAGGCTCCATGGGTTTTAGGATCATTGCTGTGTAATCTAGATTATTGACTCTAGTGCAAGTGGGAGACTGAAGGAAATATGCCCTAGAGGCAATAATAAAGTTATTATTTATTTCCTTATATCATGATAAAAGTTTATTATTCATGCTAGAATTGTATTAACCGGAAACATAATACATGTGTGAATACATAGACAAACAGAGTGTCACTAGTATGCCTCTACTTGACTAGCTCATTAATCAAAGATGGTTATGTTTCCTAACCATGGACAAAGAGTTGTTATTTGATTAATGGGATCACATCATTAGTTGAATGATCTGATTGACATGACCCATTCCATTAGCTTAGCACCCGATCGTTTAGTATGTTGCTATTGCTTTCCTCATGACTTATACATGTTCCTATGACTATGAGATTATGCAACTCCCGTTTGCCAGAGGAACACTTTGTGTGCTACCAAATGTCACAACGTAACTGGGTGATTATAAAGGAGCTCTACAGGTGTCTCCAAAGGTACATGTTGGGTTGGCGTATTTTGAGATTAGGATTTGTCACTCCGATTGTCGGAGAGGTATCTCAGGGCCCTCTCGGTAATGCACATCACTTAAGCCTTGCAAGCATTGCAACTAATGAGTTAATTGCGGGATGATGTATTACAGAACGAGTAAAGAGACTTGCCGGTAACGAGATTGAACTAGGTATTGAGATACCGACGATCGAATCTCGAGCAAGTAACATACCGATGACAAAGGGAACGACGTATGTTGTTATGCGGTCTGACCGATAAAGATCTTCATAGAATATGTAGGAGCCAATATGAGCATCCAGGTTCTGCTATTGGTTATTGACCGGAGACGTGTCTCGGTCATGTCTACATTGTTCTCGAATCCGTAGGGTCCGCACGCTTAAGGTTTCGATGACAGTTATATTATGAGTTTATGAGTTTTGATGTACCGAAGTTAGTTCGAAGTCCCGGATGTGATCACGGACATGATGAGGAGTCTCGAAATGGTCGAGACATAAAGATTGATATATTGGACGGCTATATTCGGACACCGGAAGTGTTCCGGGTGATTTTGGAGAAAACCGGAGAGCCGGAGGGTTACCAGAACCCCCCCCCCCCCGGGAGAAGTAATGGGCCATATGGGCCTTAGTGGAGAAAGAGAGGGGCAGCCAAAGGTGGGCCGCGCGCCTCCTCCCCCCTGGTCTGAATTGGACTAGGAGAGGGGGGGCGGCGCCCCCCTTTCCCTCTCCCTCCCCACTTCCTTCCCCCTCCTAGTAGGAGTCCTACTCCTACTAGGAGGAGGACTCCTCCTTGGCATGCCTATAGGGCCGGCCGGCCTCCTCCCCTTGCTCCTTTATATACGGGGGCAGGGGGCACCCCTAGAGACACAAGTTGATCCACGTGATCATATTCTTAGCCGTGTGCGGTGCCCCCTTCCACCATAGTCCTCGATAATATTGTAGCGGTGCTTAGGCGAAGCCCTGCGACGGTAGTACATCAAGATCGTCACCACGCCGTCGTGCTGACGGAACTCTTCCCCAACACTTTGCTGGATCAGAGTCCGGGGATCGTCATCGAGCTGAACGTGTGCTAGAACTCGGAGGTGCCGTGGTTTCGGTGCTTGATCGGTCGGGCCGTGGAGACGTACGACTACATCAACCAAGTTAATGCTTCCGTTGTTGATCTACAGGGGTACGTAGATCACACTCTCCCCTCTCGTTGCTATGCATCACCATGATCTTGCGTGTGCGTAGGAATTTTTTTGAAATTACTACGTTACCCAACAGACGGGACACAGCAAAGTAATGCTAGTCCATGCTGCCTCCTCTCCGGTTAATATGGCTTAATTTCAAACGAGATAAATACACTATCTGTCACTGTATATTTGTAAAAATACGGTCAGTGGACTTCATAATACGCTCATTGCGCTCAATATATATATTTTCCGGTGTTCATACGGTCACTAGCTCACCCTGACCGAGTATGTGTGTGCATGCACGTGTAGGTTGAGCACTTGAGCGTGACCGTGTGTGTTCCGTCGTGTGCTCGAACATGCATGCATTAGGGCATCGCGCGTGTTTTTGCGTCTATGTGTGCGTGTGACTGTTGCATACACGTAGGGGGAGTACGTGTAGGGGCCACTAAGGAGCAGTCAAATCACACAGTAAGTTAGTCGGAAGAAGCAACCATCATTTCACTCTTGAATGACACGTACGCAATATAAAATGGTTGATATGGAGAGAAAAAGAAAACCACTATATATACACTAGCAGGAGCCTAAGCTACAAGCCTGCTTGCTTAGGTTGCTCTCTTCACAAGCATAGAACGACGGACCTGATCCCGCAGCTGGGGGAAGGGAACAATGTTCTGCGTAGACGCGGTCGACATCGGCGAGGGAGAAAACCCACAGTCGGTGCGTCCCAATCGGGGGTCACCGAGGTATGGGCTGATGCCGCGTCCCAACCGCCCTTCTAGTTACAGCCCGACGTCCCAGGTAGTCCATCTTCCTTTTGGATCCGGCTTGCTCCACTGCCGTAGCTCCATCTCCATGTCGATCTTTCTCTACTTCTACCGGCTTCTATGTGTGATGAGTTTATGTCTCTTGAACTAGTGCTAGTACTATTATTCTAATCACACTTCTTCAATATATTTGCCATCAGAGATGCTCAGGTCGATTTTAGTGGAACTACACAAAAGCATCGTATGATCCGAGGGTGCCAGCCGTCTTTCCTTCCCGACATGGAAAGTGCTATGGAACAAGAGGTACCGGAAGGTGGAGAACCAAAGAGTGCTACTTCTATTGTTGCTGACATTCTCACTAAAGAATCTCCCTCTAGCACATTCCTTCGACAGGTTCTACCTGGCCAGGAAAATAAATCATGTTCAGGGTTTAGGGTTTAAGTCGTAGTGACCCCATCAGTAGTTTTTCTATCGTACACGCTCTCACAACTTTTTTCTTTATTTGTGAAGTAAATATTGGCTATGATCTATGAATAATTGAAATGCATCAGCATGCGTGTTAGTTTTCCTTCGTATTTGATGGAATGTTGTAACGGGGCAACCTTGCAATAGGAATGAAAATGGAGTGGAAAAGTTTCTGTTTTTCCGGAGAAAAAAATGGAAACGGAGAGAAACCAATGTTTCGTTTCGTTGGATCGCGCCATCAAGTAAAACCAACGTTTAAATCACGTCTGTCGTGTTCGTGTCTCACCCTCCTCCACGGCTCGACCCCACATGGTCGCTCGGCATGCCACTCACCGCAAACCGAGTAGTATACCATAACTTTCCCGCCTGCTTGTCGATGGATCGCGCCATGGAGTACTAGCACTATTGGAAGAGATTGACGAGTTGGGGGAGGACAGCTAGCTGTAGCACGGACTCCCAAGAACTTACTACTGGAAGAGATCGCGCATGTTGTAGCCGGCTATTGCGACCTTTGAACGCGGAGCAGCCGCGTGCACCCAGAAGCGGCGCGGGCGACGCTCTCTTGGCCGGCGTGCCGCAATCAATGCCGGCGCCAGTGAGAGGTCGCGTCCGCTCTGGCCGGGCATGAATGCGGCACTGACCTTTTGGGCGGGAAGCACGCGCGGGTGATGAAGAGGGTTCGGGTTGGTCAGGATCGGCCGTGGCAGCGGTCTGGACGTGCGCAAACAAGAGATGTTGTACGTTAATATTGCTGCGTATATAATTAACAACGTAAATAATGTGCTAGTTGGACAAATATGATTGGAGATGGAGATGGAAATGGAATTTTACGTAAACACGGATATGCATGTCTATGTCTATGTGTGTGTGCGCGACGACTCTCGCGACCTGGAAGCGGGGGCGTGTTTTTGATCGAGTTTTCTTTCTTGGTACGTTAGAAAATCAGTTTGTCTAATTCACATCTAGATGTTATTTAAGGATATAACATCTAAGCTCCCACAAGTATATAATGTAGCAACAAGAAACAAAAAAACTAGGAAAAGACCACAAACAGAGTGGACATCAACTTATATGTGACATAGCTATGTCACATCTACATGTGTCCTAGACAGACCCTTAAAAAATTGTCCGCCAGTTTTCGTTTCTTTTTTCTGAGAACACGCGTATTCTATTTGAAACCACTACTATGGAGAGATTTTTTTACTCCATTATAGCCTCTTGTTTGATAGAGTTTCTCGCGTCTCGCTCTCTCACCCTCTCCATATCAAAACAAGATGACAGTGTCCACTCTATCTCTCTCCTCACCGGTGGTCACAGATCCGGCCGAATACCGTCCGCTGCGGGAAGTGAGGAGGTGTAGCGTTGACGTTGTCGCCGTCGGCAACGGAGGAAGCCGATGCGCACCGTCCTCTCGGAGCCGGCGCTGGCGCGGACGAAGATCCTCCGCGCCCTTGTTCGCTGCCGTCGTGTGGGCCGATCCCGCCCGCCCGCCTAAACGACATCTCGCCCACCTGAGGTATAACTTCTTGTACTGGTCCAGCTCCCCGGGTCGCTGCGTGCGGGATTTCTTCTATGCGACTACTCCCCAACTCCCCATGCATAGTAGCTAGGGTTCGTCGGCTGGTCCAACATCACCTACTAGTACTATTATAGAGGAAATGTCACTCAAAAAGTTGTCCTGATTTATGCCTCGATGGAGGTATACATGTTGTTTCGACAAAAAGTACATGGTGGTTGTGCGGTCATTGTCCATATGGTGGTAGTACTATCACTGGTTAAATGAAGAAATGCTTTTTTTCTCGGGTATCCTGGTTTAGTTCCCATCAAGATAATTATGATGCTTCTGTTTGTTGGTGTACTTTTCATTAATTCTTATTGACAATTGAGATGTCATTGATAACCCTTTTTTATATTTTTGGAAACAGCGACGCGTGTCTCCATACCCGGGCATGTCTTCCTCAATTTTAGTGGAACTGCACAAAATTGGATGGCCATTGTTGTTCCGCCTCACTGTCCTCTGCCACGTGGTTCTTCCTTCCTCGAGCTTGATTACTAAGAAGAAACAGACCACAGTGAGGATTTGTTGAACTTCTTAGGTGCCTCACCCAAACTTGATGCCAAATGGATGATGCATCACCAAGATGACCTATCAATGCTCATGGTTGCGCCTCATGGTTGCGTCGGCTGGTGAAGCTGATCGATTTTCGACGAAAAACAAGCTGTCTTCCATCCGTGCTCTTTGCTTGTTACGCACAAAGATGATATCCTTCGTCAGTTCACCTTGGTTGCGTTGGAGACGCAGTCGTCTTTCATGTTGGTGCAATTTTTGCTAGGGTTTTACGACAGGTGGGCCCAAAATGTGGCTGGCTGACCTGTCATACAGCCAAAAGCAGGTGCAGTGAAGGCACCGGAGCTCAGTTTGTACTACAGTAGTATATATATAAGCAGGAGCCTCAGCGCTTGTTCGCTAGGGTTTGCACTCTCCACACGCTCGCCGCACTACATATATGTTACTCCCTCCGTTCCGAATTACTTGTCTTAGATTTGTCTAGATACGGAGGTATCTAGCACTAAAATGAGTCTAGATACATTTGCTAGGGTTTGCTATATTCACAGTTTCTCACCCTCTCTTCACCAGATCTAAACAAGACTACGTTGGCCTCTTGTCTCTCTCTCCCCCCTCACAGCTGGTGAAGGAGGCATCCGTATCCCGTCGCACCGGGAAGGGGAGGAGGTGCAACGTTCACTCTATCGCCTTCGGCGAGGGAGGCAATCCACTATCGGCTGTGCTGTTCTCTTTCACCCAGCGCCTGTGCGGGAGGGCCACCGACCCCTTCTTCCTTGATGCCGTACTTAGTGTGGGCAGATCCGGCCTCCCGCCGCATGCCTTGGCACATTCCGACGACCCTAAGGTATAAGTTTCTTTGAAACCGTCGTTGCTCTAGCTGCATGTGGATCTTTTTCGATCTGTAGTCGAATCTAGGTCTTGGTTCAAAGAGGAATGAAGGGTGCGGTGGGCTGGAGCAAGAATCTAGGACGTGGTTCAATGAGGAAACGAGGGGCGGAAAGTAGTATAGACTGGCTATCCAGCCACTTTGTAGGTCGAAAAGGGAAAAAGGGGGTAACCCAATACACACATCTGTAAGGAACCGATCTCTTTGTTGAAAAGGGAAAGAAACTGGGGGGTCGGGTAGTTTGTGCACGACTAGATTTGATGCCCTCACATAGGAAGAAGGTTCAAAGAGAACAAATATGGGACCAGCACATATATGCTGCTTGGCTACATACTCTGCATCACCCATTTGTACGTGTGGACGCACATGGTGCTGGCATGTCCCATGCAGCTATTTTTCTGTTGTTAATCTCAGAATTAACTACTGATCTGTTTTAAAAGAATTTCTCTATTAATATGAATCAATGCAACCGTTTTAGAAATGCCACTGTCCTATACTTTGTTTTCCATCAAGATAAGGTAGATGCTTCTTTTTGTGGCCGCATGTTTCATCCTCCTTTATTCGCCAGTAATTGTTTTCTTTTTTGCCTCTTAAAACAGGGATATCTATTCAACTTGTTGCTATAGAAAACTTAAATGTCACACCGGCAACTTTGCTTGATTTTAGTGCAACTGCACAAAACTTGATTGGATTTCCTATTCATGTTGGTAGATTCGTATTTTATGTTGGTCATCTCATGAAAGGTCAGTATAGGCCTTCATCCACATGATTGTGCAGTGTGCTTTGAGATGCTGTGCTACGTGTATTGGTACTGTTTTAAATAAATGATGAATTGAAGCTATTGTATTGCTGCCTTTTCCCATTAAGTAGTGAACAAAAATGGGACCAACCCAGACATGATGCTTGTTGCTTTGTTACAACAAATTCAGCATCACCCCCTTTATAAGCTAGTAATTGATGCCACTCTCAGAATTAACTACTAAATCTTATTTCAAAACTGCAACACTTGTTAGGGATTGGCGGGATTACCATTTTTGTGGCCGCATGTTTCATCCTCCTTTATTAGCCAGTAATTGATTCTTTTTTTTGCCTCTGTTTATACAGGGATATCTATTCAATTTTTTGCTATTGTGACATTTTGCTTCGCTACACGAAACACTTTGCTTGATTTCAGTGCAACTACACAAAACGAGATTGGATTTCCTATTCGTGTTGGCAGATTCGTATGTGATCTTGTGTGCGTCATGACAGGTTGGTACTTGCCTTCATCCACATGATCGTGCAGTGTGTTTTGAGATGCTGTGCTACTTGTATTGGTACTATTTTAAATAAATGATGAATTGAAGCTATTGTATTGCTGTCTTTTCCCATTAAGTAGTGAACAAAAATGGGACCAACCAAGACATGATGCTTATTGCTTTGTTACAACAAATTCGGCATCACTCCCTTTATAAGCTTTGTCGTTCTTTATACATGTTGAAACAAGGCATTGTTAAGATAATGTCTCAGTCAATATAAATGAATCACACTGATGGAGAATTGCTACTCTCATGCTTTGTTTCCCATTAAGATAAAGTAGATCCGTAGATGCTTTTCTTCTGGGAGTACAAGTCATCAACCGTTATTTCTTAGTAATTGTTTCCCTTATACCTATTGTTGCTTACAGGGATATCAAAATTAATGCTCGGTTTTATTCCGACTTTGATTTTAGTTGAACTGCACAAAAGGAGCCAATGTGTAAGGCAAACTGCTGCATTACTGGGTCTAGTTGGTCGTTCCACTTTGCAGAAAGAAGCAGTCACTGTTTGCGCTACATTACAGAAGGAATGACCGAGAAGCTTTACCGAGTATTATTAGACACCGGTGACATGACTAGTATGCATGGACCATTGGCAATTTAACAATACGTGGAGTGCCCTGGGCAAAAAGTGCCCAAACAAGTATAAAAGCTACGACAGGACTCCAGGATCATAGGCATTACATATTTTGAATGGGAAAAGCTTGTCAAAGTTTAATCATTGATGTTAGCAAGAAGACGTTAGTTTAATATATTGGAATTGGAAAACCTTGTCAAAATTTGCTCATTGATGTTAGCCAGAAGACATGCATTTGATATTTTTGAGTGGGACGCCCTTGCTGTGAGCAGCGTCGAGTGTTTTTTCCTATTCCTGTGTTCAGTTTAGAAGTAAATAGTTACTCTGTTGCGATATTCCTGTGTTAAGAGTTTGTTCTGAATATTGTCTATGTAATGCCAGGCCTTGTGTTTGATTGCAAAGTTGAGCTTGGAATGTTGTGGCATGCGGCATCACGAGCTGTTCACCGTGCCTCCTGAGAATAATGCTTCGCATTGTTTTGCATGTCGATCTAATGCCAGTGATTTGCTTGTTAAGAAGATCATCCTCCTCTGTTGTTTCCGTGCTTAAGAAGTTCATCGTCTGATGTTTCATTCATAGCCTATACGACAAGTCGGGTAGGTTAGACGTGAAACCATATGATCTTCCGACCAACTCATGATATTAGGCCGTGATTGGATCGTCGTTTTCCAACCAAAACCGCTTGTAAAACTGACGCTTGTAAATTAAAGCAGATGGTCTCGGGCGAAGGCGCTTGGTTGGTCGATTTCGACTAGTAAAATATCGGAAGTACTTGACACACGATAAAAACGCTGAACGACACTTGGACGATTGCTAATCCAGCCATTAGCTGTTGTTTCAACCTTGCCCATAGATGGCATGATACGCACGTCATGCATGTATCGTCTGGTAATGTCGTCCATATAGCAGTGCTCATAAAATATACACTGGTCTCTCAAATTACTCGCGTAACCCGCCGGTTTTACTTACAGACCTCAAGCCCTCGGTTTCATTATGCCTGTATTTTACGCATTGTTTTCGATGACGAGTAAATTACACTTGTATGTTAATACATGTTTGAAATAACCAGAGCTCCCAAGCGTGGCCTTACCGTTTCATGCCGTCTCAGTTTCTCGAAGGTGCTCATAGGTGTCCGATGCTCCTGGCTTCCTGAATGAGTAGCGGGCGCTGTATCAGAGCATCCGTAGGGCCCGCGAGGCCCTCTCCATTGTCCTTCGAGTTGTTGCGCTCGCTGTGGCGCCGAGCATTGTTAACATCGTCAACGAACATGAGGATTCAGAAAATGACTTTATTTTGACTGGATGACACTAGGGACCCACTAGGGCAATAGCCGTACGTACGCAAGTGCCTCCTTATTATGTACAACTATATTTTTTTCTTTCTCCTGGTTTCGTGACATCACGGTCCCACACCATTGTCAACCTATGTAGTCAATATAAACGAGAGAATTGCACAAGGTGCGACCGACAGCTGGGACCAAGCAGCTTGAGCAGTATTTGTGTTTTTGAGGCATGAGCACTGTAGAGTTTTTCTTGGCGATGATTTCGTTGTTGTTCAGAGGAGAGCAGGGTATTAACTGGGCGGGCTGTGGCCCGTCTAGCCCATGCCAGATATCCAGCCCAGATACTAATTTTTTCAAGATGAAAATGGCTAGCCCAACTATACGTCTTTTTGAGGAATACCCAGGCAAGGTCAACTTGTTATTCTCCACCCCGCTGGGCTGCAAATCTTTCCTAGGAGGGATGCATTAGGCTTAACAGGAAAATGGGCTTTAAAAATAATAAATGGGATGTAATTATAAAACTGGGCAGTAACTATAAAAAAATGCACCAAACACGAAATTAGTTTATAAAATATTATTTATGGATTTTGAAAATCTTAAATTTTCATTGTTGCGCGCGCAATGTTTCGTTGGATTTTTACGTAATACAAATTTATATTTAATCTGACTAGAAATTTCGGGATAAAAATATTTCGGAGCCCATCAAAATGTGGGAAATTTTATTGAATTCTATCTTCAATGGTTGGCTGAAATTATTAATCATTGTCCTAGCTAGAAAATGGGCTGTACTTTTAACAAACCGTAAATGGGTTGTTGTAAATTCCATTAGAATTCCAAAATGGGTTGTACATTCTTACAAAATGCAAATGGGCTATAAGTTCTCTGCCACACACTTGTGAGCCTACTAAGTGACGCGTCCCCTAAAAAAATAAGTTGACGCGTATACAAGGCTTTGCCAACTTATTATAGTCAACACACGGTTCTAGCAGCAGTGGCCGTTGGATGTCTATCCAACGGATGTCGTGCTTCTTCTTCAATCTTGAATATTCTTAGCTTCGGCCGCCCAAAAAATGATTCCTCCCCCTGACATCTGGGGCGCACCGTTTCGGAGGCTGACCTGTGGGCCTACTAAGTTGGAGCGTACCAAGGGCTTTGTCAACTTAGTCAATAATAAACATTTCTAGCTTCAGTGACCGTACGTTGTCCATCCAACGGCCGTAGTGCTTCTTCAACCTCTGGTCTTCTTGGTCCAGCCGCCCAAAGCAGCGCCGGTCGTGCCGCCTGCTCCTGCCTCCCGTGGCCGGCTGTGCTACCGCGGAGGCCTCACCGCCCCCATACGACTCCCACCACTGGCCAGGCCATCCCTCCACTCACCCACACCCCCTGTTATTCTGCAGCGACGGTAGCCTCACACCGCAGCCGAACTAGTGAACCCTCGTACTCCTCTCCGCGCGGGCTTCCACTGTTGTGTCTTCCCCGGCTCCGCATCGTCCCCTTCCTAGGCCTCGCCGTCGTCCAGACCACCGCCCTGGTGCTCTCGGCGCGGCGTGTTCAACGTGGTCAACGATCGACTTCCATCGAAAGAGTACTGTACGTGGAGAGGCTGACAGCTAGGTCTAGGCGGCCACAAGGAAGTGCCTCCATATTACGTGCAAAATAATTATTCCTCCACCTTACAGCAGGGACCCACCGGACGGGCCACCTTATTTCACGAAAAAATGTTTTCCCCCTTGACTGCTCAGACCTACCGGACGGGCCAGCGTATTTCGTGAAAAAAACGTCCCCCCCCCCCCCCCGCTGTCAGCTCGGACCCATCGGAAGTGCCTCCTTATTATGCACAAAAAAATTAATACTCCCCCTGCTAGCTGGGACCCACCATGGTGGGAGGCTGACTTGTGGGCCAACTAAGTTGACTGGGACGGGGGCCTTTGTCAAATTTAGTCAATATGAACGATTCTAGCTCAAGTGACCATACGATGTCCATCCAACGGTCGTAGTGTTTCTTCAACCTCTGGTCTTCTTGCTCCAGCCGCCCAAAGCAGCGCCGGTCGTGCCGCATGCTCCTGCCTCCCGTGGCCGGCTGTGCTGCCGCAGATGCCTCATCGCCCCCTACTATTCCCACCACTGGCCAGGCCCTGCGGTGGCGGCAGCCTCACACCGCAGCCGAACCAGTGAACCCTCATACTCCTCTCTACGCGGGCTTCCACTGCCGCGTCTTCCCCGGCTCCCTATCGTCCCCTTCCTAGGCCTTGCCGTCGTCCACTGCCCTGGTGCTCTTGGCGCGGCGTGGTCAACGTGGTCAAGGAACGACTTCCATCGGACCTGGACTGTATGTGGAGAGGCTGACAGCTGGGTCCACGACCGCAGCAAGGAAGTGCCTCCTTATTACATGCAAAATAATTATTCCTCCACCTGACAACGGGGACCCACCGGATGAGCCACCGTATTTTGTGAAAAAAATGTTTCCCCCCTGACTGCTGGGACCCACCAGCAACACTTCGCACGCAAGGAAGTGCGTCCGGGCAAAAAAAACAAAACGATTCGCTCCCCTGACTGCTTGGGACCCACCAGCTACATCTTCGCACGCAAGGAAGTGCCTGACAGTCGGGACCCACTTGGTCGAAGCGTACATAGCATTGTCATTCTGGTCGCGAACGTGTACGTACATATATACTGGTCGATGTAGAGGCGCGCACGTGCCATAGTAGAGGCGCGCACGTAGCATGTACACGTACGTACAGCGGCCAGGGTGCAAGAAAGAAAATACGGCCACGTATGTGTACATACGGGCGGGGTCTCGAATGCCTACTCGCGCATACGTACGGCCAGGGCTCGTTTACATGGCTGGGTCGGAACGGAGAAACAGCGTCATCGTCGTGTTCATGGGGAGGCAACGGAATGCGTCGTGTTCATGGGGAGGCAACGGAAAGCGTCGTGTTCATCGGGAGGGCTTGGACGGAACAGGCGATGGAAACGAGGCCTGGCGTACCGCAGAACGGAGGAAACGGCCTTGTGTTCGACCGGCCATGTTCGAAACGGGACCCTGTTCATCGGGAGGGGTCTAGCGTACCGTAAAACGGAGGAAACGGACCTCCTACGGTCGAAACGGGGGTCCTGTTGATCGGGAGGGGTGTGGCGTACCGCAAAACGGACGAAACGGACTTGTGTTGGAGCGCTACGGTCGAAACGGGGGTTCTGTTCATCGGGAGGGGTGTGGCGTACCGCAAAACGGGACTCCACGGGATACTGTTCATCTCCATCGTCGACCCCCTCCAGCCTCCACGAGCTACTGTTCATCCACCGTCGACCTCCTCCAACCTCCACCTGCGACTGTTCATCCACGGGCTCCTGTTCATCCAGCCTCCACCGCGCGCTACTCCACCGGCTACTGTTCAACCACCCCTCTCCACGGGCTCCTGTTCAACCACCCCTTCACGGGCAACTGTTCATCCTGCCCTCCACCGTCTACTGTTCATCCTGCCCTCCACGGGGTGGTCCTGTTCATCCAGCCCTCCACAGGGTCATGTTCATCCAGCCCCAACCGGCTCGATCGATCGGGGTTCTGTTCATCCAGAGGCAACACCACGGGGTCCTGTTCATCCACCCCCACCGGGAACTGTTCATCCAACCCCCCCCCCCCCCGCAACGCTCACTGTTCATCCAGAGGCAGCATCGATCGGCTTCAGTTAGCAGCAGTAGCGAAGGAATCGCTCGATCGGGTTCAGTTAACAGCCATCGATCGATCGCTCGGGTTCAGTAACGCGTAGCATGCAGTGCAATCGCTCGTGTTCAGTTAGAGCCCAACGTCTCGCTCGGGTTCAGTTAGAGCCAACGCCTCGCACACACGCGCGTACGTGTACGAGAGAAACGCACATTGCTCGGCCCCTGACCTCCCACCGTAACCGGGAACTCCCTGAAATTTTCCTCCCCCTCGCTTCTACCACGGTTTTTTCCGTCATGGACGGCCCAAAGAATGTCATGCAGCTGCGTCTCCGGCCCGCCCAGGACGAAAAGCCCATTTTCTGTCATGATTTTTTGTCATAGAAGTAGGAGCCCACCACATCTATGATGATACCGGGTTTTGTCACAATTATCGTCATAGAAGTGTCATATGTATGACAGAAAAAAATTCGTTCGGCCCAAAATGTCACGGATGTGTGTTTTTTTTTGTAGTGTCACCATGCATCACATAGTGGACATCCACATGAGGGAGAATCCCCTCTCGGTGGTGTACACGAATGATCCGGTCTCAGTGGAGAGCTCCATCCAAACTATGGAGCAGTTCCTTGCCGAGGACAAGTACCGAGTGGTCGCCTTCAACCTCGAGTACACCATCAGTCGTGCCGGGCACGATCAGAAGGTTGCTGTCGCCTAGTTGTGCGTGTGACATGACATCCTTGTCTACCACTTCCACCTTGCCACAAGGCCTTACGAGCGTTTCTCCAGGTTTATCAAGAGCTCCGACTACATTTTCGCTACGATGGACACCACCAACAATCTAAAAGCGCTCAAGGTTTCGGACTTGAAATGCCCGTATCTTGTCAACATCCAGTGCCACTACAAGGTCTAGGGCAGCGACAAAAGCAAATTGAACTCCCTGGTTGACCTCGCCTCGCCCATCATCGATCCCTACTACGCAAAGATGAAGCAAGAGAGCAATGAGGACAAGAACGCCTGGCACAGTGTGTGGCATAAGAGACTGGATGAACAACATGTCAAGTACGCGCCATGGACGCGTACACAAGCTACGAGATGTGCAGGCGGATCATTGACATGAGGAACTATCTTCTTCTTGACAAAGACGAGGGATCGAGCCACATAGCAATGGCGGGAGCATCACAAGAAGTAGATGACTAGACGATCATTTCTCCTACTTTAGAATGCATGCAATTGTTTATTGAGGTGTGTGCGAATGATCTGTATAGTCACTTATGTAATTGGATGTTTATATCAGTTATATATATACATGTTATTCTACTGTAGACAGAGCAATTCACACGGCTTATTAGCAGCAATCGTCTGTGTTATTCTTGGTCTTCGCACACATTTTAGATTACTGACCTGTTTGCCGCGTATCACACACATCTTGTTCAGTTGATCCGTTTCCATTGTGTTGCCTAATCACACACAGTTCATCAATGAACCATATGTTGTATATCGCACACACCTTCATCTGGCTGCCCGTTTCTTTTGTGCCTCCTCATTCCAAACATTTAATTGAGCTGAACCGTATGCCCTACATCGCACACGCAACTAAATTCTGGACCGTGTTTGATGCATCTGTCATCGCAAATGTTTTGCACCTTTTTGACAGTTTTTTACACCACCGTTTGCGATTATGGCATCGCACACAGTTTCGTCGAAGGGTCTCTGATCGTAGTGTCGCGTTTGGACCATCCTGCAGTAGTGTATGCTGACAAAGGGCAAGAGGTACTGACAAGAGCGATGCAGTGCCCAGTATTGCTGTGAGATCCTATGATCCTTTGAGCAAGGAGATTCATCTGAAATTAGTTTTCATACAAGAGAGAAGGTAAGGCACATGCATAAATTTAGGAGTTCAAATTTTGAATTGATATCATAGACAGTACCTGACGCTGGGCTCTCTGCAACTCTAATAGGGGTTTGGCCAGTGGAGTAGGGGTAAAGTGTGGTACCGTTGGGCTTGTGTTTTATGTGGCTGCTGATCTATCTGATTTAATATGTATCACTACCTTTTACAAATACCTAGTTTGTACTCCTTGAGGATCTGCACTCACCCTCTTCCTTTTGGACATCTATTACGAAAGAACAACATTTGACTGGAAAAACATAGTATGATGACACATGTAATAGGTACAGAAAATGGATAGGTATGACATATACTCATATATGATGCTTAAACTAAGAAGATGGTGGTGTAACAAAGTAGAAGTAATGCAAGAGGTCATATGCAAAATATGTGCGACCAATACAACTTTGCCAAATTAGAGCAAGCACCTTGATGGGTGAATAAGATAGGCCATCCTCCACCATGCCAAGTTTGTTAGCCAGTGGATTGTTCTACAATATTCCTCTCGTGCGCCCATTCCCATATTCATTTTGATCATGTTCAATACCTGACATGCATGAAAACATAAAAACAAGTGAGATTATCTTTGTAATGCAAAAGTGATTCTAATACAATACTGCCTCCCTATAAACCCCTTTGTGCTATCTCTGCAATTCTTCTGAGAGATGTCATGCATGCTGTAATTTGGTGTGTGCATTAATATAATGTGGCCTACTACTTCGCAGATGACAGCTTCAACATATAGTAAAGAAGAACAAGTCGACCTGACCTGACAGATTCAAAATATACTAGGGAGAACAACTCGACTTGACCATTCAACCGCAAATGTCTCTGCCACTATTCCCGACAAGGAACATACTTATTAAAGAAGAGAAGAGGATCATGTTAAAGAAGAGCAGAAGAGCAAGCAGATTGAAGATATTACAAGTCTTTCTATACAATATCTGTTGCCCACCCATGATGAACCAGAGCGCAGAGAGAAATACTATTCCTTCCGGTCTCTCCATATGTGGCTCACATGCATTCCGAAACTAAAGTATGAACATTTAGCTGACCAATTAAACATGTCTCAGTTTTACTAATATCAGCATAATATCATATTCGAATTTGTACAACTAAACTTGATTAGCTCGATGGGTAGAGCAGTGCTATTACGACACGAACCATGTAGGTTGATCGTGGTCATCATAAAATGGAGAAACAGTAAGCAGGATGAGTATAGTGTTGATCATGGCAGTGGGATGGCAGATCTGAAGCTGCAAACCGCGCAAAGGGTAGTTAGCAACCGATGTTTGCTTTGAAATAACAACTAAGATTTGGTATGGACAAGAAAGTATAGTCAACAAGTGACAAAGAAATGCAATTCTATTCTCTCTCTATATGTCGCGACATGCATTTGGAAACACAAGTGGGACCTTTAGCTAACCAATTAAATGTGTCTGTTAACTAATATCAGTATCATATCACAATCATATTTTAACAACTAAGCTTTAGAATTATGAGTGCTGTGTTTTTTAGCTTGAAGGGTGGAGTACTACTAGTACGACAGAAAGCACCTACGCAGATCATAGTAGGGTAGATAAAAGGGGAAAACCCTAAGCATCAAGAGTAAAATCAGGAAAGTGGAACTAGCTGGATTATATGGGCTTGTATTGCCGGTATGGCCAGAAAGGGTTCGGAAAGGCTTCGGCCCCAAAAGGGGCAGCTCTATTCAACTGAAGGCACAATACTGTTACTATCAGTCTAGACTATCAAAGACGACATAGCTCTCGACATTTCTCGGATATTATGGCAGACCATCTAGAATCGTTGAAAGAGTCCATCTAAAGCGACCCAATAGACCTGTCGACTAAAATGTCCCTGCTCCACTTCCCGAGAAGGAAGATACTGTACTACTCCCTCTATTCTTAAATATAAATCTCTTAGAGATTCAAACGCGGACTACATAAAGAGCAAAATGAGTGAATGTAATCCTATGTAGTTCTTATTGGAATATCTAAAAAGACTTATATTTTACCAAAAAAGGCTTTCGCGCCGCTTTATAAATAAAGCAACGATGAACAACACCCGGTATAAACGCACACCACCACAACACATGCATGCACCCAAGGCCGATTAGGAACGGAGGGAGTAATATACTTATTAAGAAGAACATAAGAGGAACATGATAACAAAGAGCAAGCAAATTTCTCCACTTTTTTCTCTACTCTTATACTCTTGTCTCTATCTCTCTACTCTACTCTTATAAAAAGCAAAGTTGGTGATGATGGTGTGCCGGCCATCCTACAATATAGGCCGTCCGATCTATATCTAATGGATAGGAAGGAAACTATGACCATTTACCCGCACTCCTCTCCACATTTGGAGATAAGGCCTTCCCTCATTCATCCTTTTCTCCCACAAGATAAACTACTCATACAAATGCATCTTGACGATCTGTGCAACGCACGGGCATCTTGCTAGTTAGATAATACAATGTGTGTTGCCCACCCATGATGAACCAGAGCGCATAGAGAAATGCAAATTCCTGTTGTCTCTCTATATGTGGCGCACATGCTTTTCGAAACAAATATAGTAACATTACCCAACCAATTAAACGTTCTTTGTTTTAGTAATATGAGCATCATATTAGATTCGTATTTCAACAACTAAGCTTTGGATTTATGAGTGGCATGTTGTTTTGCTTGATGGGTTGAGGTCTTGAGGAGCAGTGCTAGCACGACACGAAGCACCTACGATGATGGTAGTGAATATAAAGGGGGGAAACCATAAGCTTTACGAGTATAGTGACCATGCCATGGCGGATCTGAAGATGCAAACCGAACGAAGGCTACTTCGCAACCAATGTTTGCTTTCAACTAGCCACTACGATTTGGTACAGTCAAGAAAAGTACAGTAAATAAGTTACGATATATTTTCTGGGTGAGATCAATAACTTAAGCAGATATGAAAGAGTACCACCTCTCTTGTGACGGCGTGTAGGCCCCTGCTGATACGTTGAGGGTGTTGCGGGTGCGATGGCTGTTGGCGGCGCGGAAGAAGACTTTAGACGGCAGATAGCCAGGTCGGGTGATAAGTCTTGTTGCCATGGACAAGGCGGACATAGGAGCGGCAACGACAAGGTGGACGACGACGCCGATGAAGCGAGAGGAGGCAATGAAAGGATCCTGGTCAAGCATCGTGCATAAAGACGTCCATCTCTTGAAGTGGACAACGGGGCAAGGGTAGCGGCTCCGGCAAGGTGGAGGATGGGGTGGCAGACGGAGGAGGCTGGCCGGAGTGGGGAGGTTGTTGTGGCGCCGACAGTGTATGAATGGGGAAATGGAGGGGGAGATCTCAAACTTTGGTATGCGCTTGTCTGAAATGTGGGAAAGTTACGAACTTTTTCCCCATTTGAAATTTCGGACATCTCGTCGATTGGGGATAGGACGGTAATCTCGCATCTCCCCAATATTTGCCGGTAGCGATTTCGGGTGAGGAGAGGGTGTTTTGCCGCCCATGGTTGGCGCCCACGGTGTATGAATGGGGCTGACCGGTAGGGCGGTTGTGTCACGTCTGAGGGAAGTTACACATCTGCCTCTATTGAAAATATTTGCCTGCATTGATTTCAGACGAGGAGAGTTTGTTTTGCCTCCCACCGTGTATGAATGGGGAAATGGAGGGAGAGACACATGTTCTTCGGATGAGCTTGAATCAAATGTGTTTGCCCGCCCACTTTTGGCACCCACCATGTCTGAATGGGCTTAGAGGCGGTAATGTCACGTCTGATTAAAGTTACTAGTCTACCCCCACCGACAGCAGTGGAAATTGGGTCGATTAGGATGTGAAGTGTCAGGGGTAGATAGTAATTTCCATCTCGAAAACACTTTCTTCGGGCAACCGACAAATGATAGTAGGTGTTTTGCTGCTTCTTTCAAAATTTGGGAGAATTAGTATTCACGTTTACCCTGGGCCCTGGCAACTAAATTCAAATCCAATTTGTATTCGATTATGAATATCCATACATCATTCTATGTTTTGTTATTTATTTCTTCAAAACCATGACAAAGATTTATTCCACCTTTACATATGAATATGATTTAGAAATGTCGTGATCTTCAAAATCAGTAGGTTGGATACACTTTGAGTCAAACAGTTATTTCATCCAATACAATATGCTCACAAGAAAAACACTTCACCTTATGTCAATCATACAAGTACCGGAGGATTACCTCGCCTAAAAAATTTAGATCATTACAACACATGGACAACATAGGGGGTCTTACAACATAATCCATTCAGAGACATGACACAACATGCAAGTATACTAATCTAATGACAATTTCAACTGGTATCTAAAGAAGAACTGGGATTACCCTGGGATTCAGATAGTAGAAGCAGTAGGACCTCCTCCCTCTTCAAATGCAACATTCTTACTTCCTCCAATTCTTAGGTTGCTTGCATAATGCATGCAGCTAATTGCATAATTTCCAGCCTCAAGATCAAGATTACCTCATTCATGGCAGCCACGCCATCTCTTTCTGCCTCTAGTAGAGCCTCAAGAACTATAATATATGTGCTCAGACTGCTCTCTAGCGGTGTTGCCTCTGAAATGCTACCATCTGGTAACATGGATGGTGCACTGCTTCCACAAATAGATTATGGGGTTGTACATTGTGTCCTAGTGTGAACGGCATCCTGAAAGGTTTCCGCTGGACATAAGTAAGAGATAGTTATCGCATGATCCAGGCAGTAAGATTACATGGTAAGTGACACACGAATTTTTGCCGAGCATGGCAAGCTATATTTAAATGGTTCAAAGTAGCATTAGCCGAAAAGAAATTAAAATGGTAAGATGAAACTAGGGATGTAAGTGGAAAATAAACGGCATCCGCCAGTCCCATCTAGTTAGTTTTTGCTAGCTCGCTAGTTCATTTTCCTCAAAAAACAAAAACTCTTTTGAACTATCATAGCACTAGTGGACTTTAATCGGGATTAAATGGGACCCAGTTGACATCCCTAGTTGAAAGAGAGTGTACCACCACTATATTTAAGTTGCCAAGGCATCTAAGTAGTTGAAATAATCTGAGAAAGCACTTAATAGTGTGGCCTCATATAAACTACGAAGGTAATCTTGTGATGAAGTTCATAGGAAAAGTTAAGGAGTCAAATGAACTAGGCATGCATTTTTTTACGATAGTACAGTAGGCACTGCTGACATATTGGTCAACTCAGGTATAGCCTAACAAGTAACAAACAAGAATTTGAATCAAGCAATACAACAAAGGAGACAACTGAACTATTTGTAATTCTGTAGGATTACAGGTTGAGGGCACAAGCCAAGAAAGCAGCCCACACGCATTACATTTCACATGTACTAAAACACACCGGCTTACCATATGTTGCCATGAAGTCTCGCTGCTGTTGCAATGTTCTTTGAAGATATCGTCAGCATCCCATGGTTGCAAATCTAGTTGTTGTAGTTTATTCTGCACCCTCTATTTAGGTAAAATTAATTTTATTCGCATGCACTGATTCGAATTGATCATCAGTGGTTCATCTAAACTAATGAAAGAAGGGTGTGTGCTTACACGGCAATATATGTGCTTCACTCTATTTTTATGCTTGTTCGAGGTGCCAGCCCCAAAAGAACAAATATTTAGCTTGATGAGGTTGGCAGCTCCATAATTAATAGAAGCATCAAATTAGTCATGCAACTTGGGAAGATCAAGAACGCACAAAAAAATAATGAACAGAGGCTCAGAGCAGTGATGTAATAGCTAGCATCAGAAAATGTTGGGTAAAACAAACAAAAAGCAGCGGAACCACATGTTAGTTTGCTGATGTGTAATTAAGCATAGAGAACATGAAGTATTCTGATGGAACCAACAGGTGGCATCAGAATAACACCATTATCATATATATAGCATGCAAGAAGTAAAATAGTAGGCAGTGATATCTAGGAAGTACAGTAATACTTAGGACAAAAAATAAAGCATTGTAACTATATGTGCACTGGTTTGTAATTTAGCACATGTAACATGTTCACTACCAGAAGTATGGCCCTACAGGTGCAAGAAGAATAACGCGTCTCATGAAAAATTGAATGATGCCCTGAAGAAATTCAAAGGTGAGGTGCTTATGCTAAGAAAGTGAATGTAGGCGCCAGCCGTTGGATAATAGTACCTGATTCTCGATGGCGTATGGGTATCATTGTCATACTTGATAGCTAAGGATCGTCGATGGTGCTTGTGTTGCGGTTGAGTTTGGGCCGGCTATCACCATTGCTGAAGCGGCTCTGGTGTTTCGATTGCGGCACCTGTCGACATACAAGAAAGCTCATCTGTGGTAAAGTGAACAGTTCAACGATAAAGAAGAGAAAAACCAAAGGAGTACAAATCGAAATAACTGATGAGGTTGCGGCGTCAGTAAAGCGGGGCCGGTGGAGTTGAATATGGCATTCGTGGAGCAGGTCCGATGTAGTGGACGAAGGCATCGGTGAAGCACATCTGGCATGGTGTATAGTGCTTTTGGTCAGGCGGACTGTTGCAGCGGACGAGGGCTTGTATGAAGGGCCAGCGATGGGGCTGATGAGGGAGTCGGTGAAGGGCCTAGACGAGGGCGCCGGTGAAGCAGATCCGGTGCGGTGGACCATGATGGCGGTCAAGGAGATTTGCAGCGGTGGACAAGCCAGTCACTGAAGCGGCTCCGGTGAAGGGGTGAGTTGGCTGTTGGGGATTCCAAGGTGCGGAAGGTAGATCCGGCGGGGTGTGAGGTCCACCGCTATGGCAGGGGACTAGATTCGGCGGCTTGGCGTGGTTGGGGGGCGGGGAGGTGAAGGGGAGGGGATCTTAGGAAGAATGTTGGGGGCAAAGAGGGGAAAACAATGGAGTTACCAAAGCAGCCCTTTTCCATTCATGTGGTAGGGTAAAACAGGAATATCGTAGGGCTAAACTTTTGGGCACGAGATATTTCGATGTGAGCGGGAAGTTTGAAAGCTTTTGGCGCCTGAAATTAAGTGTTCCACTCTTTAACGTCCGGCTATGATATCATGGTCGAGAATTTATTTGTTTTGCATACAAAAAGTGCAAGTTTCGAAAATCAATGTCTCCAACTCGAAACTTAGATTGTCCGTTTAATTCAACTATGGATTATTGAGCTAGTGGAAGCAAATACCATCATATGGTCCAATTCAAATGAAATTCCAAATCTGTTTATCCTAAATACGATGACAAAAACAAAAATGTGTATGTGTATGAATAAAGTGGATGATTATAAAGTTTGAACATGCCCGTATGTGTATATCTCTAGGTTTGATATATGAATTTGAAATCATGAAATCCTGTCTTAAAAATGTACCTTCGTTGAAATGAATTACAAAAGCGGATGATGGAGTCGAATTCCAAAATTCCAATCTTAGGTTTGTAATTCTGGTACTTCAAAGTATATCATGCATGTTCAAAAGTATTGTTATCTCATAGTCCAAACTGTGAAACAAATTAATCAACCATGGGTGCACACACTATTGACCATATATATATCTCAGTTACGCTAATGTCTCTCAAATATAGACACCTCACTCTTTATCTGAAGCCACCCACCCCGTCCCCCCACAAGTCGCTCTCTCCCCCAGACACAAACACAGGAGCACATTAACACCCCCCTCTCTTCTAAAGTCGGGACCCCAATATAGGTCTATATCACTTTGTCTCTCAGGCATGCACACATCTCTTCCCTCACTCTCTAGGTCTCCGGCATCTCTCTTTCCCAAGCACACGCACTATACAGAGTGTATCTTTCCCATACACACAAAACATCACCCAAACGTCTATCTCCCTAGTTATGTGGTTCTCGCACACTCACCTCACTCACCACCCCCACTGCAAGCAAGCACCCTTTGTCTCCTTGTGCACCACTCTCCTCTTTCTATCTCTCCCACATGTGGACCCGCCCCAGCTCCTTCCCTATATACATATATGTCGTGACTCTTTCCATAGCTCCCTAATGTATCATCGTTCTCAATCTCACACGTTGTTCTCTACACCATCTATTCTAGATCTCTCATGAAATCTCTATCACACACATGATGACTCGCTTCCCTTGCGTCTCCATACATAGGCCACTTTTGAACAACATCAATTGTCTCCCTATCTATACGCCAGTTCCGCACACAAACGACCCCTCTCTTCCTCTCTCTCTCTCTCTCCCCCTCACTAGCTCTCTCTCTCTCTCTCTCGCTCTCACACCCCTCTCCCACACACACTCGATGTCTCTTCCAAATAGTCTTCTCCCCGCCCGCACCCATGCTATCCCGCTACTACACATGCCTTTGTCTCTCTTTGATACACATGCCACACCATTTCCCCTTCCCTACTAGGTTTACATAATTAGTGGTCTCTCTTTTCCACATACACACATGAGCGCACAAACACACACAGACCCGCACAAACACCCATCTATCTGGATCCTTCTTTTAAGACACACACCCTTGCATATTCTCTCCAGCTCTAGGTATGTATATATCCCCCCTCTCTCTAGCACACATGCACACCAAAATTCTCCATCTCTCTAACTCACACATCTCTCCCCATGTCCGCATGTGTATCTCACACACTCATTCTCTAATTATGTCTATGTGTCTCCACGTTACACAACACAAAGCCCCATGCACATGTCTCTCTCTATCCTCCACACACAGAGACACAAAGAATCTCTTATCATTGCCTCAGTCTCTACACATATCACACATTCACGCCATCTCTCTCTCGCACACACGCTCAATAAAGGTTTTTCCCGTGAATAACTTACCGTCTATTCATCAACAGTTGTGGCAGTACGGCGAACACAAGACGTGAAAAAGAATAAATCTGCACGTGCGTAGACTGCTACCTCTTGAGCACTGCGTTGGTTTTCCCTTGAAGAGGAAAGGGTGATGCAGCAAAGTAGCGTAAGTATTTGCCTCAGTTTTTGAGAACCAAGGTATCAATCCAGTAGGAGATCACGCTCAAGTCCCACGCACCTACACAAAGAAATAAGAACCTCGCAACCAACACGATAAAGGGGTTGTCAATCCCTTCACGGTCACTTACAAGAGTGAGATCTGATATATATGATAAGATAATATTTTTGGTATTTTTATGATAAAGATGCAAAGTAAAATAAACGGCAAAATAAATAACTAAGTGTTGGAAGATTAATATGATGGAAGATAGACCCGGGGGCCATAGGTTTCACTAGTGGCTTCTCTCAAGAGCATAAGTATTATAGTGGGTAAACGAATTACTGTCGAGCAATTGATAGAATTGAGCATAGTTATGACAATATCTAGGTATGATCATGTATATAGGCATCACGTCCACAACAAGTAGACCGAAACGATTCTGCATCTACTACTATTACTCCACACATCGACCTCTATCCAGCATGCATCTAGAGTATTAAGTTCATAAGAACAGAGTAATGCTTTAAGTAAGATGACATGATGTAGAGGGATTAACTCATGTAATATGATATAAACCCCATCTTTTTATCCTCGATGGCAACAACACAATACGTGCCTTGCTGCCCCTGCTGTCACTAGGAAAGGACATCGCAAGATTGAACCCAAAGCTAAGCACTTCTCCCATTGCAAGAAAGATCAATCTAGTAGGCCAAACCAAATTGATAATTCAAAGAGACTTGCAAAGATAAACCAATCATACATAAAAGAATTCAGAGGAGAATCAAATATTGTTCATAGATAAACTGGATCATAAACCCACAATTCATCGGATCTCGACAAACACACCGCAAAAGAAGATTACATCAAATAGATCTCCAAGAAGATCAAGGAGAACTTTGTATTGAGATCCAAAGAGAGAGAAGAAGCCATCTAGCTAATAACTATGGACCTACAGGTCTGAAATAAACTACTCACACATCACCGGAGAGGCCATGGAGTTGATAAAGAGGCCCTCCGTGATCAATGCCCCCTCCGGCGGAGCTCCGGAAAAGGCCCCAAGATGGGATCTCTCGGGTACAGAAGGTTGCGGTGGTGGAATTAGGTTTTCGTGGTGCTCCTGGATGTTTGGGGGGTACGTAGACTTATATAGGAGGAAGAAGTACGTCGGTGGAGCAACGAGGGGCCCACGAGGGTGAAGGGCGCGCCCAGGGGGTAGGCGCGCCCCCTGCCTCGTGGCTTCCTTGGTTGTTTCTTGACGCCCACTCCAAGTCTCCTGGATCACATTTGTTGAGAAAATCATGTTCCCGAAGGTTTCATTCTGTTTGGACTCCGTTTGATATTCCTTTTCTCCGAAACCCTAAAATAGGCAAAAAAACAGCAATTTCGGTTGGGCCTCCGGTTAGTAGGTTAGTCCCAAAAATGATATAAAAGTGTAAAATAAAGCCTATTAACATCCAAAATAGATAATATAATAGCATGGAGATATCAAAAATTATAGATACGTTGGAGACGTATCAAGCATCCCCAAGCTTAATTCCAGCTCATCCTCGAGTAGGTAAATGATAAAAGAAGAAGTTTTGATGTGGAATGCTTTCTAACGTGTTTCTCAATGTATTTTTTCTTTATTGTGGCATGAATGTTCAGATCTGAAAGATTCAAGATAAAAGTTTAATATTGACATAGAAATAATAATACTTCAAGCATACTAACTAAGCAATCATGTCTTCTCAAAATAACATGGCCAAAGAAAGTTATCCCTACAAAATCATATTGTCTGGCTATGCTCTATCTTCACCACACAAAATATTTAAATCATGCACAACCACGATGACAAGCCAAGCAATTGTTTCATACTTTTGATGTTCTCAAACTTTTTCAATCTTCACGCAATATATGAGCGTGAGCCATGGATATAGCACTATATGTGGAATAGAATGGTGGTTGTGGAGAAGACAAAAAGGAGAAGATAGTCTCACATCAACTAGGCATATCAATGGGCTATGGAGATGCCCATTAATAGATATCAATGTGAGTGAGTAGGGATTGCCATGCAACGGATGCACTAGAGCTATAAGTGTATGAAAGATCAACAAAAGAAACTAAGTGGGTGTGCATCCAACTCGCTTTCTCATGAAGACCTAGGGCATTTTGAGGAAGCCCATCATTGGAATATACAAGCCAAGTTCTATAATGATAAATTCCCACTAGTATATGAAAGTGGTATCATAGGAGACTCTCTATCATGAAGATCGTGGTGCTACTTTGAAGCACAAGTGTGGAAAAAGGATAGTAGCATTGTCCCTTCTCTCTTTTTCTCTCATTTTTTTATTTAGGCCTTTTCTCTTTTTTGGCCTATTTTTTCTCTTTTTCTTATTTTTCGTCCGGAGTCTCATCCCGACTTGTGGGGGAATCATAGTCTCCATCATCCTTTCTTCACTTGGCACAATGCTCTAATAATGATGATCATCACACTTTAATTTCTTACAACTCAATACTTAGAACAAAATATGACTCTACGTGAATGCCTCCGGCGGTGTACCGGGATGTACAATGATGCATGAGTGACATGTATGAAGAATTATGAACGGTGGCTTTGCCACAAATACGATGTTAACTACATGATCATGGAAGCAATATGACAATGATAAAGAGCGTCATAATAAAGGAACGGTGGAAAGTTGCATGGCAATATATCTCGGAATGACTATGGAAATGCCATAATAGGTAGGTATGGTGGCTGTTTTGAGGAAGGTATATGGTGGGTTTAAGGTACCGGCGAAAGTTGCGCGATACTAGAGAGGCTAGCAATGGTGGAAGGGTGATAGTGCGTATAATCCATGGACTCAACATTAGTCATAAAGAACTCACATACTTATTGCAAAAATCTATTAGTTATCGAAACAAAGTATTACGCGCATTCTCCTAGGGGGATAGATTGGTAGGAAAGGACCATCGCTCGTCCACGACCGCCACTCATAAGGAAGACAATCAATAAATAAATCATGCTCCGACTTCATCACATAATGGTTCACCATACGTGCATGCTATGGGAATCACAAACTTCAACACAAGTATTTCTCAAATTCACAACTACTCAACTAGCATGACTCTAATATCACCATCTCCATATCTCAAAACAATTATCAAGTATCAAACTTCTCATAGTATTCAATGCACTTCTATGAAAGTTTTTATATTAAAGCAAATTTCCATGTTGTTCTAAAGGACTCTCAAAATAATATAAGTGAAGAATGAGAGATCAATTATTTCTATAAAATAAAACCACTGCCGTGCTCTAAAAGATATAAGTGAAGCACTAGAGAAAAAACTATATAGCTCAAAAGATATAAGTGAAGCACATAGAGTATTCTAATAAATTTCAAATCATGTGAGTCTCTCTCAAAAGGTGTGTACAGTAAGGATGATTGTGATAAACTAAAAAACAAAGACTCAAATCATACAAGATGCTCCAAGCAAAACACATATCATGTGGTGAATAAAAATATAGCTCCAAGTAAAGTTACCGATAGACGAAGACAAAAGAGGGGATGCCTTCTGGGGCATCCCCAAGCTTAGGCTTTTTGGTGTCCTTGAATTTTACCTTGGGGTGCCATGTGAATCCCCAAGATTAGTATCTTGCCACTCCTTGTTCCATAATCCATCAAATCTTTACCCAAAACTTGAAAACTTCACAACACAAAACTCAAAATAGAAAATCTTGTGAGCTCCGTTAGCGAAAGAAAACAAAACACCACTTCAAGGTACTGTAATGAACTCATTCTTTATTTATATTGGTGTTAAACCTACTGTATTCCAACTTCTCTATGGTTTATAAACTCTTTTACTAGCCATAGATTCATCAAAATAAGCAAACAACACACGAAAAACAGAATTTGTCAAAAACAGAACAGTCTGTAGTAATCTGTAGCTAACGCAAACTTCTGGAACCCAAAAAATTCTAAAATAAAATTATGGACGTGAGGAATTTATCTATTAATCATATTCAAAAATAATTAAATAAATATCACTTTTCAAATAAAAATGGAAGCAATTCTCGTGAGCGCTAAAGTTTCTGTTTTTTACAGCAAGATCAAAAAGACTTTCCCCAAGTCTTCCCAACGGTTCTACTTGGCACAAACACTAATTAAACACAAAAAACACAACCAAAATAGAGGCTAGATAAATTATTTATTACTAAACAGGTGCAAAAAGCAAGGAATAAAAATAAAATTGGGTTGCCTCCCAACAAGCGCTATCGTTTGACGCCCCTAGCTAGGCATAATAGCGAAGATAGATCTAGGTATTGCCATCTTTGGTAGGCAATCCATAAGTGGCTCTCATAATAGATTCATATGGTAATTTAATTTTCTTGATAGGAAAGTGTTCCGTGCCTTTCTTTAATGGAAATTGGAATTTAATATTCCCTTCCTTCATATCAATAATTGCACCTATCGTTCTAAGGAAAGGTCTACCAGGAATAATAGGACATGAAGGATTGCAATATATATCAAGAACAATGAAATCTACAGGCACATATTTCCTATTTGCAACAATAGGAACATCATTAATTCTTCCCATGGGTTTCTTAATAGTGGAATCCACAAGGTGCAAGTTTAAAGAACAATCATCAAAATCACGGAAACCTAGCAAATCACTCAAAGTTTTTGGGATCGTGCAAACACTAGCACCCAAATAACACAAAGCATAACACTCATGATATTTAATTTTAATTTTTATTTTAGGTTCCCACTCATCATAAAGTTTTCTAGGGATAGAAACTTCCAACTCAAGTTTTTCTTCATAAGATTGCATCAAAGCATCAACGATATGTTTAGTGAAAGCTTTATTTTGAATATAAGCATGAGGAGAATTTAGCACGGATTGCAACAAGGAAATAGAATCTATCAAAGAGAAATTATCATAATTAAATTCCTTTAAATCCAAAATAGTGGGTTCATTTCTACTTAAAGTTTTAACATCTTCAATCCCACTTTTAACAATTTTTGCATCAAGATCTAAAAACTCCGAATTTTTGGGACGCCTTCTAGGTAAAGGTGGCTCATCTTAAGTCCCATAATTATCAAGTTTCATATTGCAAAACAAAGATTTAATAGGAGACACATGAATAACTTTTAGATCTTCATATTTATTATCATGAAAATTAGAAGAACACACCTTCACAAAGCAATCTTTCTTAGCACGCATCCTAGCGGTTCTTTCTTTGCACTCATCAATGGAAATTCTCATGGCTTTGAGAGACTCATTGATATCATGATTAGGTGGAATAGATCTAAGTTTCAAAGAATCAACATCAAGAGAAATTCTGTCAACGTTACTAGCCAACTCATCAATCTTAAGCAATTTTTCTTCAATCAAAGCATTGAAACTCTTTTGCGAAGTAATAAATTCTTTAATATTAGATTCAAAATCAGAGGGCATCTTATTATAATTTCCATAAGAATTGTTGTAGGAATTACCATAATTATTAGAGGAATTACTAGGAAACGGCCTAGGATTAAAATTACCTCTATACACGTTATTACCAAAATTGTTCCTACCAACAAAATTCACATCCATAGATTCATTATTATTCTCAATCAAAGTAGACAAAGGCATATCATTAGGATCAGTAGGAGCACTCTTATTAGCAAACAATTTCATAAGTTCATCCATCTTTCCATTCAAAACATTAATTTCTTCTATCGCATGCACTTTTTATTAGTAGATCTTTCGGTGTGCCATTGAGAATAATTAACCATAATATTATCTAGGAGTTTAGTAGCTTCTCCTAAAGTGATTTCCATAAAAGTGCCTCCCGCGGCCGAATCTAAAATATTTCTAGAAGCAAAATTCAATCCGGCATAAATTTTTTCTATAATCATCCAAAGATTCAAACCATGTGTATGGCAATTATGTATCATCAATTTCATCCTCTCCCAAGCTTGTGCAACATGTTCATGATCAAGTTGCTTTAAATTCATAATATCATTTCTAAGAGAGATGATTTTAGTGGGAGGAAAATACTTAGAGATAAAAGCATCTTTGCACTTATTCCATGAATCACTACTATTTTTAGGAAAAAACGGAAACCAAGCCTTAGCACGACCTCTAAGGGAAAAAGGAAATAGCTTCAATTTAACAATATCATTGTCCACATCTTTCTTCTTTTGCATATCACACAAATCAACAAAGCTATTTAGATGGGTAGCGGCATCTTCACTAGGAAGGTCAGCGAATTGATCTTTCATGACAAGATTCAACAAAGCATCATTAATTTCACAAGATTCAGCATCGGTAAGAGGAGCAATCAGAGTGCTAAGAAAATCATTGTTGTTGGTATTGGTAAAGTCACACAATTTAGTATTATCTTGAGCCATCATGACAAGCAAGCAATCCAACACACAAGCAAATAAGAAATAGGCAAAAAGGCAAATAGAAAAAAGGAGAAGGGGAACGGGGAAAGAGAGGGCGAGAGGAAAAGAGGGCGAATAAAATGGCAAGGGTGAAGTGGGGGAGAGGAAAACGAGAGGCAAATGGCAAATAATGTAATGCGAGGGATAAGAGTTTGTGATGGGTACTTGGTATGTCTTCACTTGACTTGACTTGGCGCGAATCTTTCCAGCAACGGCGCCAGAAATCCTTCTTGTTACCTCTTGAGCACTGCGTTGGTTTTCCCTTGAAGAGGAAAGGGTGATGCAGCAAAGTAGTGTAAGTATTTCCCTCAGTTTTTGAGAACCAAGGTATCAATCCAGTAGGAGATCACGCTCAAGTCCCACGCACCTACACAGACAAATAAGAACCTCACAACCAACACGATAAAGTGGTTGTCAATCCCTTCAGGTCACTTACAAGAGTGAGATCTGATAGATATGATAAGATAATATTTTTGGTATTTTTATGATAAAGATGCAAAGTAAAATAAACAACAAAAGAAGTAACTAAGTGTTAGAAGATTAATATGATGGAAGATAGACCCGGGGGCCATAGGTTTCACTAGTGGCTTCTCTCAAGAGCATAAGTATTACGGTGGGTAAACGAATTACTGTCGAGCAATTGATAGAATTGACCATAGTTATGAGAATATCTAGGTATGATCATGTATATAGCATCACGTCCGCGACAAGTAGACCGAAACGATTCTGCATCTACTACTATTACTCCACACATCGACCGCTATCCAGCATGCATCTAGAGTATTAAGTTCATAAGAACAGAGTAATGCTTTAAGTAAGATGACATGATGTAGAGGGATTAACTCATGCAATATGATATAAACCCCACATTTTTATCCTCGATGGCAACAATACAATACGTGCCTTGCCGCCCCTGCTGTCACTAGGAGAGGACACTGCAAGATTGAACCCAAAGCTAAGCACTTCTCCCATTGCAAGAAAGATCAATCTAGTAGGCCAAACCAAACTGATAATTCAAAGAGACTGCAAAGATAAACCAATCATACATAAAAGAATTCAGAGGAGAATCAAATGTTGTTCATAGATAAACTGGATCATAAACCCACAATTCATCGGATCTCGACAAACACACCGCAAAAGAAGATTACATCAAATAGATATCCAAGAAGATCGAGGAGAACTTTGTATTGAGATCCAAAGAGAGAGAATAAGACATCTAGCTAATAACTATGGACCCGTAGGTCGAAATAAACTACTCACACATCACCGGAGAGGCCATGGAGTTGATGTAGAGGCCCTACGTGATCAATGCCCCCTCCGGCGGAGCTCCGGAAAAGGCCCCAAGATGGGATCTCTCAGGTACAGAAGGTGGTGGCGGTGGAATTAGGTTTTCGTGGTGCTCCTGGATGTTTGGGGCGTACGTGGACTTATATAGGAGGAATAAGTACGTCGGTGGAGCAACAAGGGGCCCACGAGGGTGGAGGGCGCGGCCAGGGGGTAGACGCGCCCCCCTGCCTCGTGGCTTCCTCGGTTGTTTCTTGACGCCCACTCCAAGTCTCCTGGATCACGTTTGTTGAGAAAATCACGTTCCCGAAGGTTTCATTCCGTTTGGACTCCGTTTGATATTCCTTTTCTTCGAAACCCTAAAATAGGCAAAAAAAACAGCAATTTGGGCTGGGCCTCCGGTATTAGGTTAGTCCCAAAAATGATATAAAAGTGTAAAAGAAAGCCTATTAACATCCAAAATAGATAATATAATATCATGGAGCAATCAAAAATAATAGATACATTGGAGACGTATCATAGACCACCTAGTATGACTACTAGGACTAGAGCAAGCCAAAAGCGTGCCGCCGTCACCCCCTCCTTATCGGCGACGGGAAAATCTTTGTTTTACACAGTGAGAATTCATCGTGCTAAGGCCCCACATGCTCAGCCGTTGAATAGAATGTAGATCCAAGTTTATGGAAACAAGTATCGATAATACGTTTGTATCTCCATACTTATGCCTCTTCTCTTATAGGAAAAACCGAGTTGGTTATGATGGTATGCCTGCCATCTTGCAATATATACAGTCCGATCTATATCTGACGGATAGAAATTAAACTA
Source organism: Triticum urartu (assembly GCF_056163025.1). Lineage (NCBI taxonomy): Eukaryota > Viridiplantae > Streptophyta > Magnoliopsida > Poales > Poaceae > Triticum > Triticum urartu. The sequence goes on along the minus strand of NC_141879.1, from coordinate 306,998,324 downwards.
AAAGATACCCGCACCTCTCCGCACATTTGCAGACAAGGCCTTCGCTCGTTCATCCTTATCTCCTACAACCTCATTGTTGAGCAATTAAAAAAGGAAGCCTCTGGAACAAACTGGCATGGTGGTCACTACCGGCGTTGTCCATCCCCATGCCTCCGCTCAGTTCGACCACCAATCACCACCACGCCCCACTCCTGCTCACCTTATATCTCCTCTTTCTCGATATATCATTAGTTTTTACACATGGGATTACTCCCGCATGGGTCAATCACAATAGGTATTTTATAAAAAATGCATCTTGATGTTCCATGCAATGCACATGCATCTTGCTAGTACTCCTACAGAAGACTTAGTTGATGATGATGGTGTGTCTACCATTCGTCATTTCTGACCATTAGATCTACATCTAACGACTGTGAGGTAAGTTGTTGCCTTTTCTCAACAACATCCCACTTCTCTACAGTTTGCAGCAAACCCCTTAATTAGTATCTTAAAACAAACCACATTCCTCCCTCAACTCACCAAAACAGCCCAAGGAATATATTCTGATTGAAACATAATATATTTCTAGTGATATATGTATATCAAAATTAGAGTGTTTCTTAATCCGTGCCAAAAATTACTACCTAGTGCTGATTAGGCTCATTTAAACCCGTTTATGATAGGGTTGGCCCACACGTCCGTGCTGATGAGGCATCTTAAACCAACACATTTTGTTTGACCGTTGACACGAGGGACCCACATCTGACCTTCTATCCTGTTCTTCCTCCTCCAATCATTATTTTTCCTGAACATTACTTCAAACAGTTCATATGCGTGTTCGTCGGTGCCGCTGGTGATGAGCGAGCTGGCCACCGCTCCGCCGGACGGGCCGGACACCGTGCTGGCCTTCGCACAGGTTGGCTGGCTGGCCCGAGCGTGGCTCACGCGCGAGCAAGCCGCCGCGCTGGCCTTCGCTCGAGCCAGATGGCTGGCCTTAGCGCGGTGCCCGTGAGCAAGCCGCCGCACCGCCATGCCAACCTAGCTAGCAAACCTTGCAGACAAGCAGCTGGATGCATCCAGCAGGGTGTGTGCTATCTTGGCTAGCTAGCGGCCGCGAGGGCCGGACGGAGCTGGCATCTAGGCTGCCGCAATATGGGCTCTGCGCCGCCGACGCTTTTGACCTCGTCTTCTGCCAGCGGCGGTAGCTGCATCCCATGGGCAAGGATGACTAGGTGGACGGGCCGGAGGTAGGAGGTCACTCTCGGATTTTTGTCCAGACTGACATGTAGGTCCCACAAGTCATAACGCCTAACTTGTAGGTCGAATAGAAGGCGTTGACTTAAGGGCGACATGGGTTGAAACGTGCCTATAACGGCACTTTGTAGAGTAGTTGTTTCTTGATAGGGATGGTTAGTAAAGTGGTAGAGTAGTCATTTCTTGGTAGTATTAGTGGTTTCTTGTAAGGAACAATGTACTAGCGACAAAAGGAGATTCTAGGTTGCGTTGTACTCCAATGAGTACTACTAGTGGTCGCGGGAGTGTATAGCTCGTTTTGTGGGTTCGATCCCGGCCGAACGCACGACGACCTTTTTTTAAATAGTAACCTCGTTGCGAGCCAATATTGTACACTGGTAGTTTGACTTTTGAAGTCGAACGGACGTGTCGCATGACAATCTGGGTGCACTGGATAGCCCAGGCACGTGAACGACTTTTCCCTCCCATCATCTCGTGGCTCGCGTACTAGAGTAGTACTAGTCCTATATATCAATTCACACCATGCAAAGTTTCTCACCTGTGTGCTCACCCTAGCCGCATGTCGCTTGCAGCTTCCTCATCAGCTACCACATTTAAACTAGCGACTCCCAATTAAGCCCAAGGAGCCGGAAAAGCCTGGCACGGCATTGGGAACTGTGCAATATGGCTCTGTACGTAAAGTGCTACTCTACTACTCTGTAGCTTGTGCCATTGCACACATGGACTTCGCTCCATTATCGTCTCTATAAAAAAATTCCTCTTGACGTGATTTTTTTGAAACGGAGGAAAGAGCTTTGCTTCATCTCATTCATAAAGAAGGAACTAACAAATTTCGACGAGATCCATTAAACCTCCACAAATGAAAGCGAAAAGCCTAGTCTCGCTGTATCAAAGAACTCAAATGTTCTGCCCCCGCAGTAACCGTCACTAATAAATAGGCTGCTAGCATGTGCGTGAGAGGAGCGGCTGAGTAGGCCAGCTACGCGCTTGAATAGAGCATGGAGTGTATGCACTACGCAAGTGTACTTTCCCTGCATTGATAGTACATCGATGGTTCTAGAGAACAATAGTACCCTCCACTTGCAACTGTAGCTCCTTGGCCTTGGGATTCAAGAGTTCAAAACTGGTGCACTATAGAAGTACAATACTTCGCACTACTAGTTGAGAAAGTAGTACTACTACTGCTATAGTACGAGTACATAGTAAATAATTGTTGGGGAACGTAGTAATTTCAAAAAAAATTCCTATGCACACGCAAGATCATGGTGATGCATAGCAACGAGAGGGGAGAGTGTGATCTACGTACCCTTGTAGATCGACAACGGAAGTGTTTGGTTGATGTAGTCGTACGTCTCCACGGCCCGATCGATCAAGCACCGAAACTACGGCACCTCCGAGTTCTAGCACACGTTCAGCTCGATGACGATCCCCGGACTCTGATCCAGCAAAGTGTCGGGGAAGACTTCCGTCAGCACGACGGCGTGGTGATGATCTTGATGTATTACTGTCGCAGGGCTTCGCCTAAGCACCGCTACAATATTATCGAGGACTATGGTGGAAGGGGGCACCGCACATGGCTAAGAATATGATCACGTGGATCAACTTGTCTGTCTAGAGGTGCCCCCCTGCCCCCGTATATAAAGGATCCAAGGGGGAGGGGGTGTCCGGCCAGGAGGAGGGCGCAGGAGGAGTCCTACTCCTACCGGGAGTAGGACTCCCCCCCCCAATCCTAGTTGGAATAGGATTCCCCGAGGGGGAAAGAGAGAGGGGGGCCGGCCACCTCTCCTTGTCCAAATAGGACTAGGGGAGGGGGGAGGCGCGTGGCCCACCTTGGGCTGCCCCTTTTCTCCTTTCCACTAAAGCCCACTAAGGCCCATATAGCTCCCGGGGGGCTCCGGTAACCTCCCGGTACTCCGGTAAAATCTCGATTTCACCCGGAACACTTCCGATATCCAAACATAGGCTTCCAATATATCAATCTTTATGTCTCGACCATTTCGAGACTCCTCGTCATGTCCCCGATCTCATCCGGGACTCCGAACTCCTTCGGTACATCAAAACTCATAAACTCATAATATAACTGTCATCGAAACCTTAAGCGTGCGGACCCTACGAGTTCGAGAACAATGTAGACATGACCGAGACAGGTCTCCGGTCAATAACCAATAGCGGGACCAGGATGCCCATATTGGCTCCTACATATTCTACGAAGATCTTTATCGGTCAGACCGCATAACAACATACGTTGTTCCCTTTGTCATCGGTATGTTACTTGCCCGACATTCGATCGTCGGTATCCAATACCTAGTTCAATCTCGTTACCGGCAAGTCTCTTTACTCGTTCTGTAATACATCATCCCGCAACTAACTCATTAGTTGCAATGCTTGCAAGGCTTAAGTGATGTGCATTACCGAGAGGGCCCAGAGATACCTCTCCGACAATCGGAGTGACAAATCCTAATCTCGAAATACGCCAACCCAACATGTACCTTTGGAGACACCTGTAGAGCACCTTTATAATCACCCAGTTACGTTGTGACGTTTGGTAGCACACCAAGTGTTCCTCCGGCAAACGGGAGTTCCATAATCTCATAGTCATAGGAACATGTATAAGTCATGAAGAAAGCAATAGCAACATACTCAACGATCGGGTGCTAAGCTAATGGAATGGGTCATGTCAATCAGATCATTCAACTAATGATGTGATCCCGTTAATCAAATAACAACTCTTTGTCAATGGTTAGGAAACATAACCATCTTTGATTAACGAGCTAGTCAAGTAGAGGCATACTAGTGACACTTTGTTTGTCTATGTATTCACACAAGTATTATGTTTCCGGTTAATACAATTCTAGCATGAATAATAAACATTTATCATGATATAAGGAAATAAATAATAACTTTATTATTGCCTCTAGGGCATATTTTCTTCAGTCTCCCACTTGCACTAGAGTCAATAATCTAGTTCACATCGCTATGTCATTTAACAGCAATAGTTCGCATCACCATGTGATTAGCACCCATAGTTCACATCGATATGTTATCAACACCCAAAGGGTTTACTAGAGTCAGTAATCTAGTTCACATCGCTATGTGATTAACACCCAAAGAGTACTAAGGTGTGATCATGTTTTGCTTGTGAGATAATTTTAGTCAACGGGTCTGTCACATTCAGATCCGTAAGTATTTTTCAAATTTCTATGTCAACAATGCTCCACACGGAGCTACTCTAGCTTATTGCTCCCACTTTCAATATGTATCTAGATCGAGACTTAGAGTCATCCAGATCTGTGTCAAAACTTGCATCGACGTAACTTTTTACGACGAACCTTTTTGTCACCTCCATAATTGAGAAATATTTCCTTATTCCACTAAGGATAATTTTGACCGCTGTCCAGTGATCTACTCTTAGATCACTATTGTACTTCCTTGCTTAACACAGTGTAGGGTATACAATAGATCTGGTACACAGCATGGCATACTTTATAGAACCTATGGCTGAGGCATAGGGAATGACTTTCATTCTATTTCTATCTTTTGCCGTGATCGGGCTTTGAGTCTTACTCAATTTCACACCTTGCAACACAGGCAAGAACTCTTTCTTTGACTGTTCCATTTTGAACTACTTCAAAATCTTGTCAAGGTATGTACTCATTGAAAAAACTTATCAAGCGTCTTGATCTATCTCTATAGATCTTGATGCTCAGTATGTAAGCAGCTTTACCGAGGTCTTTCTTTGAAAAATTCCTTTCAAACACTCCTTTATGCTTTGCAGAATAATTCTACATTATTTCTGATCAACAATATGTCATACACATATACTTATCAGAAATGATGTAGTGTCCCACTCACTTTCTTGTAAATACAGGCTTCACCGCAAGTCTGTATAAAACTATATGCTTTGATCAACTTATCAAAGCGTATATTCCAACTCCGAGATTCTTGCACCAGTCCATAGATGGATCGCTGGAGCTTGCATATTTAGTTAACACCTTTAGGATCGACAAAACCTTCTAGTTGCATCGTATACAACTCTTCTTTAGTAAATCCATTAAGGAATGCAGTTTTGTTTATCCATTTGCCAGATTTCATAAAATGTGGCAATTGCTAACATGATTCGGACAGACTTAAGCATAGATACGAGTGAGAAAATCTCATCGTAGTCAACACCTTGAACTTGTCGAAAACCTTTTGCGACAATTCTAGATTTGTAGATAGTAACACTACTATCAGCGTCCGTCTTCCTCTTGAAGATCCATTTATTTTCTATGGCTTGCCGATCATCGGGCAAATCCATCAAAGTCCATACTTTGTTCTCATACATGGATCATATCTCAGATTTCATGGCCTCAAACCATTTCGCAGAATCTGGGCTCATCATCGCTTCCTCATAGTTCGCAAGTTCGTCATGGTCTAGTAACATGACTTCCAGAATAGGATTACCGTACCACTCTGGTGTGGATCTCACTCTGGTTTACCTACGAGATTTGGTAGTAACTTGATCTGAAGTTACATGATCATCATCATTAGCTTCCTCACTAATTGGTGTAGTAGTCACAGGAACAGATTTCTGTGATGAACTACTTTCCAATAAGGGAGCAGGTACAGATACCTCATCAAGTTCTACTTTCCTCCCACTCACTTCTTTCGAGAGAAACTCCTTCTCTGGAAAGGATCCATTCTAAGCAACGAATATCTTGCCTTCGGATCTATGATAGAAGGTGTACCCAACATTTTCTTTTGGGTATCCTATGAAGACGCACTTCTCCGATTTGAGTTTGAGCTTATCAGGATGAAACTTTTTCATATAAGCATCGCAACCCCAAACTTTAAGAAACGACAACTTTGGTTTCTTGCCAAACCATAGTTCATACGGTGTCGTCTCAACAGATTTAGATGGTGCCCTTTTAACGTGAATGCAGCTGTCTCTAATGCATAACCCCAAAATGATAGTGGTAGATCGGTAAGAGACATCATAGATCGCACCATATCTAAAAAAGTATGGTTATGACGTTCGGACACACCATTACATTGTGGTGTTCCAGGTGGCGTGAGTAGTGAAACTATTTCACATTGTTTTAAACTGAAGGCCAAACTCGTAACTCAAATACTCTTCTCTACGATCAGATCGTAGAAACTTTATTTTCTTGTTACGATGATTTTTCACTTCACTCTGAAATTCTTTGAACTTTTCAAATGTTTCAGACTTATGTTTCATCAATAGATATACTCATATCTGCTCAAATCATCTGTGAAGATCAGAAAATAATGATACTTGTCGCGAGCCTCAATATTTATCGGACCACATACATCAGTATGTATGATTTCCAACAAATCTGTTGCTCGCTCCATTGTTCCGAAGAACAGAGTCTTAGTCATCTTGCCCATGAGGCATGGTTCGCAAGCATCAACTGATTCATAATCAAGTGATTCCAAAATCCCATCAGCATGGAGTTTCTTCATGCGCTTTACACCAATATGACCTAAACGGTAGTGCCACAAATAAGTTGCACTATCATTATTAACTTTGCATCTTTTGGTTTCAATATTATGATTATGTGTATCACTACGATCGAGATCCAACGAACTATTTTCATTGGGTGTGTAACCATATAAGGTTTTATTCATGTAAACAGAACAACAATTTATTCTCTTACTTAAATGAATAACCGTATTACAATAAACATGATCAAATCATATTCATGCTTAACGCAAACACCAAATAACACTTATTCAGGTTCAACACTAATCCCGAAAGTATAGGGAGTGTGCGATGATGATCATATCAATCTTGGAACCACTTCCAACACACATTGTCACTTCACCCTTAACTAGTCTCTGTTTATTCTGCAACTCCCGTTTCGAGTTACTAATCTTAGCAACTGAACTAGTATCAAATACTGAGGGGTTGCTATAAACACTATTAAAGTACACATCAATAACATGTATATCAAATATACTTATGTTCACTTTGCCATCCTTCTTATCTGCCAATCACTTGGGGTAGTTCCGCTTCCAGTGACCAGTCCCTTTGCAGTAGAAACACTTAGTCTCAGGCTTAGGACCAGACTTGGGCTTCTTCACTTGAGCAGCAACTTGCTTGCTGTTCTTCTTGAAGTTGCCCTTCTTCCCTCTGCCCTTTTCTTGAAACTAGTGGTCTTGTCTACCATCAACACTTGATGTTTTTCTTGATTTCTACCTTCGCCAATTTCCGCATTACGAAGAGCTTGGGAATCGTTTCTGTTATCCCTTGCATATCATAGTTCATCACGATGTTCTACTAACTTGGTGATGGTGACTAGAGAATTCTGTCAATCACTATCTTATCTGGAAGATTAACTCCCACTTGATTCAAGCGATTGTAGTACTCAGACAATCTGAGCATATGCTCACTAGTTGAGCGATTCTCCTCCATCTTTTAGCTATAGAACTTGTTGGAGACTTCATATCTCCCAACTCGGGTATTTTCTTGAAATATTAACTTCAACTCCTGGAACATCTCATATGCTCCATGACGTTCAAAACATCTTTGAAGTCCCGATTCTAAGCCATTAAGCATGGTGCACTAAACTATCAAGTAGTCATCATATTGAGCTAGCCAAACGTTCATAACGTCTGCATCTGCTCCTGCAATAGGTCTGTCACCTAGCGGTGCATCAAGGACATAATTCTTCTGTGCAACAATGAGGATAAACCTCATATCACGGATCCAATCCGCATCATTGCTACTAACATCTTTCAACACAATTTTCTCTAGGAACATATCAAAATAAACACAGGGAAACAACAACGCGAGCTATTGATCTACAATATAATTTGCAAAATACTACCAGGACTAAGTTCATGATAAATTTAATTTCAATTAATCATATTACTTAAGAACTCCCACTTAGATAGACATCCCTCTAATCCTCTAAGTGATTACGTGATCCAAATCAACTAAACCATGTCCGATCATCACGTGAGATGGAGTAGTTTCATTGGTGAACATCACTATGTTGATCATATCTACTATATGATTCACGCTCGACCTTTCGGTCTCCGTGTTCCGAGGCCATATCTGTATATGCTTGGCTCATCAAGTATAACCTGAGTATTCCGCGTGTGCAACTGTTTTGCACCCGTTGTATTTGAACGTAGAGCCTATCACACCCGATCATCACGTGGTGTCTCAGCACGAAGAACTTTCACAACGGTGCATACTCTGGGAGAACACTTCTTGATAATTAGCGAGAGATCATCTTAAAATGCTACCGTCAATCAAAGCAAGATAAGATGCATAAAAGATAAACATCACATGCAATCAAAATATGTGACATGATATGGCCATCATCATCTTGCGCCTTTGATCTCTAACTCCAAAGTATCGTCATGATTTCCATCGTCACTGGCATGACACCATGATCTCCATCATCTTGATCTATATCAATGTGTCGTCACATGGTCGTCTCGCCAACTACTGCTCTTGCAACTATTGCTATCGCATAGCAATAAAGTAAAGCAATTATTTGGCTCTTGCATCTTATGCAATAAAGAGACAACCATAAGGCTTCTGCCAGTTGCCGATAACTTCAACAAAACATGATCATCTTATAAAACAACTTATATCTCATCATGTCTTGACCATATCACATCACAACATTCCCTGCAAAAACAAGTTAGACGTCCTCTACTTTGTTGTTGCAAGTTTTACGTGGCTGCTACGGGCTGAGCAAGAACCGTTCTTACCTACGCATCAAAAAACCACAACGATAGTTTGTCAAGTTGGTGCTGTTTTAACCTTCGCAAGGACCGGGCGTAGCCACACTCGGTTCAACTAAAGTTGGAGAAACTGTCACCCGCTAGCCACCTTTGTGCAAAGCACATCGGGAGAACCGGTCTCGCGTAAGCGTACGCGTAATGTCGGTCCGGGCCGCTTCATCCAACAATACCGCCGAACCAAAGTATGACATGCTGGTAAGCAGTATGACTTATATTGCCCACAACTCACTTGTGTTCTACTCGTGCATATAACATCAACACATAAAACCTAGGCTCGGATGCCACTGTTGGGGAACGTAGTAATTTCAAAAAAAATTCCTATGCACACGCAAGATCATGGTGATGCATAGCAACGAGAGGGGAGAGTGTGATCTACGTACCCTTGTAGATCGACAACGGAAGTGTTTGGTTGATGTAGTCGTACGTCTCCACGGCCCGATCGATCAAGCACCGAAACTACGGCACCTCCGAGTTCTAGCACACGTTCAGCTCGATGACGATCCCCGGACTCCGATCCAGCAAAGTGTCGGGGAAGAGTTCCGTCAGCACGATGGCGTGGTGACGATCTTGATGTATTACTGTCGCAGGGCTTCGCCTAAGCACCGCTACAATATTATCGAGGACTATGGTGGAAGGGGGCACCGCACACGGCTAAGAATATGATCACGTGGATCAACTTGTCTGTCTAGAGGTGCCCCCCTGCCCCCGTATATAAAGGATCCAGGGGGGCGGCCGGCCAGGAGGAGGGCGCAGGAGGAGTCCTACTCCTACCGGGAGTAGGACTCCCCCCCCCCAATCCTAGTTGGAATAGGATTCCCCGAGGGGGAAAGAGAGAGAGAGGGGGGCCGGCCACCTCTCCTTGTCCTAATAGGACTAGGGGAGGGGGGAGGCGTGCGGCCCACCTTGGGCTGCCCCTTTTCTCCTTTCCACTAAAGCCCACTAAGGCCCATATAGCTCTCGGGGGGTTCCGGTAACCTCCCGGTACTCCGGTAAAATCTCGATTTCACCCGGAACACTTCCGATATCCAAACATAGGCTTCCAATATATCAATCTTTATGTCTTGACCATTTCGAGACTCCTCGTCATGTCCCCGATCTCATCCGGGACTCCGAACTCCTTCGGTACATCAAAACTCATAAACTCATAATATAACTGTCATCGAAACCTTAAGCGTGCGGACCCTACGGGTTCGAGAACAATGTAGACATGACCGAGACACGTCTCCAGTCAATAACCAATAGCGGGACCTGGATGCCCACATTGGCTCCTACATATTCTACGAAGATCTTTATCGGTCAGACCGCATAACAACATACGTTGTTCCCTTTGTCATCGGTATGTTACTTGCCCGAGATTCGATCGTCGGTATCCAATACCTAGTTCAATCTCGTTACCGGCAAGTCTCTTTACTCGTTCTGTAATACATCATCCCGCAACTAACTGATTAGTTGCAATGCTTGCAAGGCTTAAGTGATGTGTATTAGCGAGAGGGCCCAGAGATACCTCTCCGACAATTGGAGTGACAAATCCTAATCTCGAAATACGCCAACCCAATATGTACCTTTGGAGACACCTGTAGAGCACCTTTATAATCACCCAGTTACGTTGTGACGTTTGGTAGCACACAAAGTGTTCCTCCGGCAAATGGGAGTTGCATAATCTCATAGTCATAGGAACATGTATAAGTCATGAAGAAAGCAATAGCAACATACTAAACGATCGGGTGCTAAGCTAATGGAATGGGTCATGTCAATCAGATCATTCAACTAATGATGTGATCCCGTTAATCAAATAACAACTCTTTGTCAATGGTTAGGAAACATAACCATCTTTGATTAACGAGCTAGTTAAGTAGAGGCATACTAGTGACACTTTGTTTGTCTATGTATTCACACAAGTATTATGTTTCCAGTTAATACAATTCTCGCATGAATAATAAACATTTATCATGATATAAGGAAATAAATAATAACTTTATTATTGCCTCTAGGGCATATTTCCTTCAGTCTCCCACTCGCACTAGAGTCAATAATCTAGTTCACATCGCGATGTGATTTAACAGCAATAGTTCGCATCACCATGTGATTAACACCCATAGTTCACATCGATATGTGATCAACACCCAAAGGGTTTACTAGAGTCAGTAATCTTGTTCACATCGCTATGTGATTAACACCCAAAGAGTACTAAGGTGTGATCATGTTTTGCTTATGAGATAATTTTAGTCAACGGGTCTGTCACATTCAGATCCGTAAGTATTTTTCAAATTTCTATGTCAACAATGCTCTACACGGAGATACTCTAGCTTATTGCTCCCACTTTCAATATGTATCTAGATCGAGACTTAGAGTCATCCAGATCTGTGTCAAAACTTGCATCGATGTAACTTTTTACGACGAACCTTTTTGTCACCTCCATAATTGAGAAATATTTCCTTATTCCACTAAGGATAATTTTGACCGCTGTCCAGTGATCTACTCTTAGATCACTATTGTACTTCCTTGCTTAACGCAGTGTAGGGTATACAATAGATCTGGTACACAGCATGGCATACTTTATAGAACCTATGGCTGAGGCATAGGGAATGACTTTCATTCTATTTCTATCTTTTGCCGTGGTCGGGCTTTGAGTCTTACTCAATTTCACACCTTGCAACACAGGCAAGAACTCTTTCTTTGACTGTTCCATTTTGAACTACTTCAAAATCTTGTCAAGGTATGTACTCATTGAAAAAACTTATCAAGCATCTTGATCTATCTCTATAGATCTTGATGCTCAGTATGTAAGCAGCTTTACCGAGGTCTTTCTTTGAAAAACTCCTTTCAAACACTCCTTTATGCTTTGCAGAATAATTCTACATTATTTCTGATCAACAATATGTCATACACATATACTTATCAGAAATGATGTAGTGCTCCCACTCACTTTCTTGTAAATACAGGCTTCACCGCAAGTCTGTATAAAACTATATGCTTTGATCAACTTATCAAAGCGTATATTCCAACTCCGAGATTCTTGCACCAGTCCATAGATGGATCGCTGGAGCTTGCATATTTAGTTAACACCTTTAGGATCGACAAAACCTTCTAGTTGCATCGTATACAACTCTTCTTTAGTAAATCCATTAAGGAATGCAGTTTTGTTTATCCATTTGCCAGATTTCATAAAATGCGGCAATTGCTAACATGATTCGGACAGACTTAAGCATAGATACGAGTGAGAAAATCTCATCGTAGTCAACACCTTGAACTTGTCGAAAACCTTTTGCGACAATTCTAGATTTGTAGATAGTAACACTACTATCAGCGTCCGTCTTCCTCTTGAAGATCCATTTATTTTCTATGGCTTGCCGATCATCGGGCAAATCCATCAAAGTCCATACTTTGTTCTCATACATGGATCATATCTCAGATTTCATGGCCTCAAACCATTTCGCAGAATCTGGGCTCATCATCGCTTCCTCATAGTTCGCAAGTTCGTCATGGTCTAGTAACATGACTTCCAGAATAGGATTACCGTACCACTCTGGTGTGGATCTCACTCTGGTTTACCTACGAGATTTGGTAGTAACTTGATCTGAAGTTACATGATCATCATCATTAGCTTCCTCACTAATTGGTGTAGTAGTCACAGGAACAGATTTCTGTGATGAACTACTTTCCAATAAGGGAGCAGGTACAGTTACCTCATCAAGTTCTACTTTCCTCCCACTCACTTCTTTCGAGAGAAACTCCTTCTCTGGAAAGGATCCATTCTAAGCAACGAATATCTTGCCTTCGGATCTATGATAGAAGGTGTACCCAACATTTTCTTTTGGGTATCCTATGAAGACGCACTTCTCTGATTTGAGTTTGAGCTTATCAGGATGAAACTTTTTCATATAAGCATCGCAACCCCAAACTTTAAGAAACGACAACTTTGGTTTCTTGCCAAACCATAGTTCATACGGTGTCGTCTCAACAGATTTAGATGGTGCCCTTTTAACGTGAATGCAGTTGTCTCTAATGCATAACCCCAAAATGATAGTGGTAGATCGGTAAGAGACATCATAGATCGCACCATATCTAAAAAAGTATGGTTATGACGTTCGGACACACCTTTACATTGTGGTGTTCCAGGTGGCGTGAGTAGTGAAACTATTTCACATTGTTTTAAACTGAAGGCCAAACTCGTAACTCAAATACTCTTCTCTATGATCAGATCGTAGAAACTTTATTTTCTTGTTACGATGATTTTTCACTTCACTCTGAAATTCTTTGAACTTTTCAAATGTTTCAGACTTATGTTTCATCAAGTAGATATACTCATATCTGCTCAAATCATCTGTGAAGATCAGAAAATAATGATACTTGTCGCGAGCCTCAATATTTATCGGACCACATACATCAGTATGTATGATTTCCAACAAATCTGTTGCTCGCTCCATTGTTCCGAAGAACAGAGTCTTAGTCATCTTGCCCATGAGGCATGGTTCGCAAGCATCAACTGATTCATAATCAAGTGATTCCAAAAGCCCATCAGCATGGAGTTTCTTCATGCGCTTTACACCAATATGACCTAAACGGTAGTGCCACAAATAAGTTGCACTATCATTATTAACTTTGCATTTTTTGGTTTCAATATTATGATTATGTGTATCACTACGATCGAGATCCAACGAACTATTTTCATTGGGTGTGTAACCATATAAGGTTTTATTCATGTAAACAGAACAACAATTTATTCTCTTACTTAAATGAATAACCGTATTACAATAAACATGATCAAATCATATTCATGCTTAACGCAAACACCAAATAACACTTATTCAGGTTCAACACTAATCCCGAAAGTATAGGGAGTGTGCGATGATGATCATATCAATCTTGGAACCACTTCCAACACACATCGTCACTTCACCCTTAACTAGTCTCTGTTTATTCTGCAACTCCCGTTTCGAGTTACTAATCTTAGCAACTGAACTAGTATCAAATACTGAGGGGTTGCTATAAACACTAGTAAAGTACACATCAATAACATGTATATCAAATATACTTATGTTCACTTTGCCATCCTTCTTATCTGCCAATCACTTGGGGTAGTTCCGCTTCCAGTGACCAGTCCCTTTGCAGTAGAAACACTTAGTCTCAGGCTTAGGACCAAACTTGGGCTTCTTCACTTGAGCAGCAACTTGCTTGCTGTTCTTCTTGAAGTTGCCCTTCTTCCCTCTGCCCTTTTCTTGAAACTAGTGGTCTTGTCTACCATCAACACTTGATGTTTTTCTTGATTTCTACCTTCGCCAATTTCCGCATTACGAAGAGCTTGGGAATCGTTTCTGTTATCCCTTGCATATCATAGTTCATCACGATGTTCTACTAACTTGGTGATGGTGACTAGAGAATTCTGTCAATCACTATCTTATCTGGAAGATTAACTCCCACTTGATTCAAGCGATTGTAGTACTCAGACAATCTAAGCATATGCTCACTAGTTGAGCGATTCTCCTCCATCTTTTAGCTATAGAACTTGTTGGAGACTTCATATCTCCCAACTCGGGTATTTTCTTGAAATATTAACTTCAACTCCTGGAACATCTCATATGCTCCATGACGTTCAAAACATCTTTGAAGTCCCGATTCTAAGCCATTAAGCATGGTGCACTAAACTATCAAGTAGTCATCATATTGAGCTAGCCAAACGTTCATAACGTCTGCATCTGCTCCTGCAATAGGTCTGTCACCTAGCGGTGCATCAAGGACATAATTCTTCTGTGCAACAATGAGGATAAACCTCATATCACGGATCCAATCCGCATCATTGCTACTAACATCTTTCAACACAATTTTCTCTAGGAACATATCAAAATAAACACAGGGAAACAACAACGCGAGCTATTGATCTACAGTATAATTTGCAAAATACTACCAGGACTAAGTTCATGATAAATTTAAGTTCAATTAATCATATTACTTAAGAACTCCCACTTAGATAGACATCCCTCTAATCCTCTAAGTGATTACGTGATCCAAATCAACTAAACCATGTCCGATCATCACGTGAGATGGAGTAGTTTCATTGGTGAACATCACTATGTTGATCATATCTACTATATGATTCACGCTCGACCTTTCGGTCTCCGTGTTCCGAGGCCATATCTGTATATGCTTGGCTCGTCAAGTATAACCTGAGTATTCCGCGTGTGCAACTGTTTTGCACCCGTTGTATTTGAACGTAGAGCCTATCACACCCGATCATCACGTGGTGTCTCAGCACGAAGAACTTTCACAACGGTGCATACTCTGGGAGAACACTTCTTGATAATTAGCGAGAGATCATCTTAAAATGCTACAGTCAATCAAAGCAAGATAAGATGCATAAAAGATAAACATCACATGCAATCAAAATATGTGACATGATATGGCCATCATCATCTTGCGCCTTTGATCTCTAACTCCAAAGTATCGTCATGATTTCCATCGTCACTGGCATGACACCATGATCTCCATCATCTTGATCTATATCAATGTGTCGTCACATGGTCGTCTCGCCAACTACTGCTCTTGCAACTATTGCTATCGCATAGCAATAAAGTAAAGCAATTATTTGGCTCTTGCATCTTATGCAATAAAGAGACAACCATAAGGCTTCTGCCAGTTGCCGATAACTTCAACAAAACATGATCATCTTATACAACAACTTATATCTCATCATGTCTTGACCATATCACATCACAACATTCCCTGCAAAAACAAGTTAGACGTCCTCTACTTTGTTGTTGCAAGTTTTACGTGGCTGCTACGGGCTGAGCAAGAACCGTTCTTACCTACGCATCAAAAAACCACAACGATAGTTTGTCAAGTTGGTGCTGTTTTAACCTTCGCAAGGACCGGGCGTAGCCACACTCGGTTCAACTAAAGTTGGAGAAACTGTCACCCGCTAGCCACCTTTGTGCAAAGCACATCGGGAGAACCGGTCTCGCGTAAGCGTACGCGTAATGTCGGTCCGGGCCGCTTCATCCAACAATACCGCCGAACCAAAGTATGACATGCTGGTAAGCAGTATGACTTATATTGCCCACAACTCACTTGTGTTCTACTCGTGCATATAACATCAACACATAAAACCTAGGCTCGGATGCCACTGTTGGGGAACGTAGTAATTTCAAAAAAATTCCTACGCACACGCAAGATCATGGTGATGCATAGCAACGAGAGGGGAGAGTGTGATCTACGTACCCTTGTAGATCGACAACGGAAGCATTTGGTTGATGTAGTCGTACGTCTCCACGGCCCGATCGATCAAGCACCGAAACTACGGCACCTCTGAGTTCTAGCACACGTTCAGCTCGATGACGATCCCCGGACTCCGATCCAGCAAAGTGTCGGGGAAGAGTTCCGTCAGCACGACGGCATGGTGACGATCTTGATGTATTACTATCGCAGGGCTTCGCCTAAGCACCGCTACAATATTATCGAGGACTATGGTGGAAGGGGGCACTGCACACGGCTAAGAATATGATCACGTGGATCAACTTGTCTGTCTAGAGGTGCCCCCCTGCCCCCGTATATAAAGGATCCAAGGGGGAGGGGGCGGCCGGCCAGGAGGAGGGCGCAGGAGGAGTCCTACTCCTACCGGGAGTAGGACTCCCCCCCAATCCTAGTTGGAATAGGATTCCCCGAGGGGGAAAGAGAGAGAGGGGGGCCGGCCACCTCTCCTTGTCCTAATAGGACTAGGGGAGGGGGGAGGCGCGCGGCCCACCTTGGGCTGCCCCTTTTCTCCTTTCTACTAAAGCCCACTAAGGCCCATATAGCTCCCGGGGGGTTCCGGTAACCTCCCGGTACTCCGGTAAAATCTCGCTTTCACCCGGAACACTTCCGATATCCAAACATAGGCTTCCAATATATCAATCTTTATGTCTCGACCATTTCGAGACTCCTCGTCATGTCCCCGATCTCATCTGGGACTCCAAACTCCTTCGGTACATCAAAACTCATAAACTCATAATATAACTGTCATCGAAACCTTAAGCGTGCGGACCCTACGGGTTCGAGAACAATGTAGACATGACCGAGACACGTCTCCAGTCAATAACCAATAGCGGGACCTGGATGCCCATATTGGCTCCTACATATTCTATGAAGATCTTTATCGATCAGACCGCATAACAACATACGTTGTTCCCTTTGTCATCGGTATGTTACTTGCCCGAGATTCGATCGTCGGTATCCAATACTTAGTTCAATCTCGTTACCGGCAAGTCTCTTTACTCGTTCTGTAATACATCATCCCGCAACTAACTCATTAGTTGCAATGCTTGCAAGGCTTAAGTGATGTGCATTAGCGAGAGGGCCCAGAGATACCTCTCCGACAATCGGAGTGACAAATCCTAATCTCGAAATACGCCAACCCAACATGTACCTTTGGAGACACCTGTAGAGCACCTTTATAATCACCCAGTTACGTTGTGATGTTTGGTAGCACACAAAGTGTTCCTTCAACAAACGGGAGTTGCATAATCTCATAGTCACAGGAACATGTATAAGTCATGAAGAAAGCAATAGCAACATACTAAACGATCGGGTGCTAAGCTAATGGAATGGGTCATGTCAATCAGATCATTCAACTAATGATGTGATCTCGTTAATCAAATAACAACTCTTTGTCAATGGTTAGGAAACATAACCATCTTTGATTAACGAGCTAGTCAAGTAGAGGCATACTAGTGACACTTTGTTTGTCTATGTATTCACACAAGTATTATGTTTCCGGTTAATACAATTCTAGCATGAATAATAAACATTTATCATGATATAAGGAAATAAATAATAACTTTATTATTGCCTCTAGGGCATATTTCCTTCAATAATAGCCTCACCATCATGGGGCACTAGGCACTACCACTATGCATGCCTGCATTACTTCCTTATCTCCTCCTCGCCAGTTCCCCTCCCCCCGAAGAGACCAAGGCAGTTCATCGCTGCTCCCATGGATTCGCTAGGTGGTTCTCCTCCTCGTTGGGACTGGGAGACCTTGGACGATGATCCTCTGGGAGAAGTCGCACGCCGCTCCGACTTCCTCACCGCGGCAAGACTAGGTGCTTCCTGCACCAACTATTTTAAGACGGTGACTAAACATGCTTGGGAAAAGGCCATGCTTATTGGTCTTCCATGCGTCCTCGAGGAGAAGGTTATTCTATGGGACAATCCATCAAATAGTCCACCGCTCCCTGGCCATGGTTGCACATTGACTCCGCTAGAGTTGCCGATGTTGAGAGGTAGTCGGATTTTGTCCGATGCGCAGGCCAGTCATGGAGTTTGATCATGTAGTGTATATTCTAAATATAGTACTTAGTTATTCCATCCCGTAATTTCTCCCCTTCCCACCATCTTATATATAGGTCTGGGTTGGTGCCAATGAATATTGTCTTGCATACCTCCGGCCAGATACCACCATCATTTTGAACAATATCCACAGCAGTGCAGCCGTTCCCGTAGACCCCTTCTCTACCATTGGGATCGGCCTTCCAGACTGGCTGGGCTTGAATACATATGATGATGCCTACATGAGATTGAAGAAGATAGTAATTGCAGAGCCGCCGACAAAGCAACGCGGCTACAACGATTACTATCTCATCGCGGTGTTCGACATAAGGATTGCCATCAATACAAGAGGCAGTAACGGAAGAGGCTGGCACATGTTGGCCGTGGCAGATTTGTACCCCTACACGTTCGAAGACGCTGTGTGCCATGTAAGCCACATCTTCACGGTGACAAGCTAGGGGACTTGTTTCATCTAGTTGCCATCCTATGGTATGGGAGATTACAAACAAAATGTACAAACCATCATTTACATCCCTAACGGTACTCCATTATTTTGCAGGGACCAGTCATCCCCCGATCAAAATAAGATCGCCGATCCTGGATGTGCATTTGCATCTGCGATTTGGTCTAACCTGGAACCTTGTAGCTGACTTTGGCATATTGGGATCAACTATCTTAGCAGCCATTACCCATGGTACCACTGATGTGCAACATGGTCGCACAATCTACCATGATCGGACCGTCACCATCTACCCAGGTATTCCATTTTCTCATTGTTGTGTGTTAGAGTAGTAGTACTTGTTAGTTATTTTATTTTCTTGACTGGGACATGTTTACTGTACTAGTACTACAATTTAGTATTATATTTTTTAACCCTCTCGCCTTCTCTTTCATTGTAGTACTACTTAGTACTAGTACTTTTTACCTTGGAGGACGCGTATAGCTAGCTAGGCCCTTGAAGACTTGAACCCACTAGCTCCCACCATTTTTGTTTTTCCATGTCTTACTATCTCATCCATGTAGCCAAGAGTGGCTATATATAATAAGCCGGTTATTTTACTTCCTCTGTACCGGAGTAGTACTATTTGCTGCACAATATTACTGACTGCCATATTTGAGCACAACATTATTATGCATGGACCTTGACCATGTATGTCACCATGTGTCCAGATCTTAGATGCCGCGTGTACCAGATGAATGGCACCGAGTTCGACCCCCGTGATGCTATGTGGGTGCCAAGGAACACTCTTGGAGAGTACTCGCTTTTCATTGGGGACAGCTACCCCATTGTGAAGCAGATGCCACCTTCTGTGCACGACACCGAAGGCCTGCCATTCATGAAGCATGGTTGTGTCTTCAGTGCGCACCATCGGATGAACGACATGCTGGGACATGCTATCCCTGATTTATGCCACTTCAGCTTGGATGAGTGTCCATCGTGTGGAACCAGACTAGAAAGCTGCGACAATGATTCCCGTAGCCCACCGCTGTGGATTGTGCCATCTATGAAGAACACCTGGGACTGGAACCTGGAGGAGGACATGGATCCCATCTATAACATGTAAGTGGAGTATGGTAAATTGTGAATGGTGACGTTGTGAATATATGTAGACTAGCCGTGCATAGATTTATCACATGCAGTGGAGATGAACTTGTGTGGCTGTTGCATAGGCTCCAACACGCTCTGTGAGAAAAAAGGTGGCACGACTTTGGATATAGGTGACATGGCGACATCATACAGTAGCATCGTTCGCTAGTTGTACTCCTATTGGGACGACAACTCCTATAAAACCATGCGCTTGGTTGTTTGCCTCTTCGAGAGGTTCAACAGTTCATACTCCTGTGAACCTTACACTTGGCTCTTCGCCTCTTCGGAAGGTCCAACAATGATGATACTACAATACAATATGCTTCTGGCAATCTGACATTGAATGAACTGTTGCATGTCCACCGCGAGGGCGAGGGAGAGGGAGAGGCTGTTGTAGGTTAAACCCTCTCCTCGCTCTATGAGCCACCGCACGCGTGGGTGAGGGAGAGGGTGTAGGCGTACGTAGTAAGCAAGCTTCTCCTTGTCATGTGAGCCACCGCGCGTGCGCGAGGGAGAGGGCGTAGTAAGCAAGCTTCTCCTCATTCGGCGAGTTGACGGGACACATCAAAGTAGTAGTACTAGTCCATAATGCATCCTTTCCGGTTAATATGGCTTAATTTGAAACGAGAAAAATACACTGGCGGTCAATGTATGTAACAATACGCTCATTACGATCACTATATAGTTTTGCGGTGATTATACGGACACTAGCTCACCATAGAGCACCGTATTGCACCCTACTGACCGGCCACATAGTCGACATGGCACTTTCTTGACTGGTTAAATTGACACCTGGTTTCTGGGTCCCACCTGTCAGTTGGCAGAGCAAAGAAATCAGTTAAATAAAAATTTACGCAGGCGTGACAAGACTCCAACCCTTGAGCGTGAACCACCCTAGCTATGTATGTGAGTACATGCACGTGTACTCCCTTGGCCGTGAAAAACTGTACTCCATCTAGCATTAGAAAATTTCCCAACAAAGAGTGTACATCTACACTTCCAATGCACTTAACCTTTAATCTAATCGATATTGATTGACTAATGCACCAACTTGTGCTCTAGCTATAGGCTACATGTCTATCCTTAATTACAGCATGCAACAACCTTCATTTAATCTTCTTCTCTCAATGGTCGCATGCACACGTAAGTATGCTACTTTTGGGCGTTAATTATTCCATGAAGTTCCGGTTCCTCTTGGTCAATGTGTAAATCTCTATATGTACATTCTTTCACGGACGGAGGGAGTAGGTTAAGGTCTTGAGCGCGAGCGTCTGTGTTGCGTCGCGTGCTGTGTGCCACATGGATGCATAAGTGTTGTGTGTGTGCATGTGTACGCGTGAGTGTTGCATGTTGCATGCATGCATGCTTGAGGATTTTACTCCCTCCCATTGACATGTTCATATTTCAAGCTTCATTAAAACATTGCATGCAAGAATTAAGAGAAAACTCACCAATGCATGTAAAAGTTCTAGTCATTTGTTCATCACGCATGCATTCTAGTTAATAAGTTTGCAAACACAATTTTCTTGAGGAAAACGAGCCCATTATTGAGTACTTTTGAAAAATAATCTTCGAGCACTCATCATTTACTACTACCTTGGTTGATGATTTTTTATTGACCTGTATATAAAGCTCCATCCTGGTTTAATGGTCCCCTTCGTACTTAGTGTAAAATTTTGACCATAAATTTAACTAACAATGCATGTCATAAAAAACTATACTATTAAAAACTATGTTCAAATACGAATTCAGTGATATGATTTTTGGTGATATGCATTAACATTTTATTAGTTAAATAAATGATCAAAGTTTGACACAAAATACTACTAGTACTCCTACATTATTGGCGCCAGGTGCCTTGGCCAATGTTTCATCTTGTTGGACAGGATGAGAGTAGAGGCATAGGGATACTATAGATAGGAAGTCTTGGCGATCCATTATTCCCCATCTCGGGCAGAGAGAACTATTCAACTAGTCTTCACATTGAAGTGACAATACACGCTACAGCAAATGGGGCACTTAATTAATAAGCTGAACTAGTGTGTTCCTGTTACTAAATCAGGCTTACCCAATACTGCCATCATGTTTGCCAGTGGAGCATGCTTCCGCAAATACGCCTGCGCACCTCTCTCTTGCTTGAACTGACATATGGGCCCTCTTGAGGTAGACCCACATGTCATCGGCTTAAATATTTACACTCTGAAGGATGGTATATCTTGGAAGTAGTACTAGTATAATTGAGATTTATTGCACTTTCTTCCCCGTCTTTCCCTCTTCTTCCTCCTCTCTTCCCCATCGTCGGCCGCACACCATTTCCCCCCGCTCACTGCTCGCCCACCTGCGCCATCTTCCTTGGTAGCTCGCGTGTACCATACCCCCCCCCCGCACACTGCTCGGCCACACACGCCATCTTCTTTGCTCGCCCGCCCGAATCCAATATCCCACTTGCTCGCAGGCACCGAAAACCCCAATCACTTAGCGCCTTAAAAAACCCTATGGAAGAGCCAAATGACACGCAGAGCCGCAATTGGAATTCCCTCCCTGATGTTCTCTTCGAGCAAATATGTAATCGTATGGACCTGATCAGCACCATGCGTCTGGCCGCATGCTCGGTGTCTTTGTACAGTCTACTCGTCTGCAACTGGCCGACCCTTTTCAAGACACACTTCTTGTTGATGCCCGATCCTCGCAGGTGCCTAGGCACCGAATTGACGATCCTACGGAGGTTGCCATGGTGCCCCTTGACAGGCTACCACTACCCGTCCACCTATCCTTCATGCGCGGCCACTACTGGGCGGGCATGAAGGCCAACTGGATCGTCCTCATCCACCAATCTGGTAGTCCGTGGCGTCTCATGGATATCTACACCTAGCGAGAGATCGCCCTTCCATCGTTGGAGACCGCCGCCATCGAGCCTCGCGGCCTGCCGGACACTCCTGCCTACTACGCACGAGACGCGTCGAGCTTTTGGTGCAACCTCAGTTTGCTGAAGGTTTTAATCCGCGAAGTGCCCACACCATCATAAGACTACATGGATTACAAGCTCATTGCCTTGTTCGACATAGGATTAGTCTATCTGGAATCTAGTCGCCATACATGGTTATGGCTCATCATCAATCCTGTCGAGCCTCCATTCCAGTCTGATGCGATAGTGCATGATGGCATCGTTTACGCGGTCGCCGCACAGATTGGCTGCCTATACTGGGGGAATCTATCGTCGTGTAATTGTTCTATCTCATCTCATCTTTACCTTATGAATACGACTGCCTGTTGATTGTTAGAAATTTAGAATAGGTAGTATGTCTATAACCACATCATTGCTATATGTTCCACTCATTTCCTAGATTTTTATGTCCACACATGTTATTGTTAGAGTTGATATGAGAACAATTGGCATCTAATGATTGTTAGAATAGATATTATGAGTATAACCTCATGATTGCTATATG
Source organism: Triticum urartu (assembly GCF_056163025.1). Classification (NCBI taxonomy): domain Eukaryota; kingdom Viridiplantae; phylum Streptophyta; class Magnoliopsida; order Poales; family Poaceae; genus Triticum; species Triticum urartu. The sequence goes on along the minus strand of NC_141879.1, from coordinate 306,974,993 downwards.
TTACTCTCATTTCCAAGATTTTTATAACCACGCATGTTATTGTTAGAGTTGATATGAGAACAGTAGTAACTGCTATGGTAGAATATGAGTAGGCCCTGTTATAGTTGTTTTCCTCTCATTTTTACATGATGTTTGAACCATGACATATTGCTAGAATATGAAAGCCATTGGATTGATTTTTTAAATTGGCGTATGATTATGACCACAACATTGCAATTCTCTGTCTATGATATGTGTCACTGTTATAATAATATTAATTCCACAGATACTCTGAACATGATTGTATGTTTTTGTCCTTTTGGTCTCCAATTTGATTTGTTGCAGCAGACACAAATGCGTTGGCCTTCATGATTCCAGGACCTGGAAATATAGAAGTCAATGGGTGGTGATTTATTGCTCCTTCAACCAACCGCGGTCATCCGATGCTCATTCGCATGTACCAAATTGACCAAATCATTTCATCAAACCAAATGTAATACAATGCCTGGGGCATTCGTGACTATGATGGCTATGGTTGCTTCGTGTTAGAGAAAGATCCCAGCTCCGTTGGGCCAGGCATATTCAACTGGAGGTGGGTTTACAACCTCGGCGACCACTCCATGTTCCTCTGGCTCAATTATCCGCATCCAACCAATCATCGATCATATCACCGGCGATGATTACCATGCTATGCAACTTCCATTCGCTAGGGGGGACTGTGTTTACACATCGTACCACGGTATTCATGAATCACCATATCCAGAGATTCGTCGACATAGCTCGTTGCTAGATAATCTTCAGTGTGTGAAAGGCATCAAGCTTCCATGCGATGAATGGCTTTTGCAAACCTGACGTGCAGCGATGTGGTTCATGCCAACAACAAATATGCACAACTTGATTCGTAGTGATATCTAGACTGAGCCATGTATCCCGTTGCTGTAGCATGACTCTCTTTTGTTGGATATTATGCATTGTAGTTAGTTTGAAGGATAGATACCTTTCTGGGATCAAGTGCATCCTAACTCACCTGCATAGGATGTACTGATAATGATGATGGAGATGTTGTGCAGAAGCCATATATATAGTCAGTTGAATACGCCTGGCACAATGATGATGGAGATGCTTTGTTAGTTAAATTTATGGTTAAAATGTGACACTAAATACGACTAGTAAGTTGTACAGTGGTAGTACTAGTATACGTCGGTCAAATTATTCATCATGTCCTCACATTGAATTGACGTGACAACACGCTTCGTGTGAGGTGACACAAGAGTCCCGACGGTGTCTTTAGTTCACCAAGGTGACACAAGAGTCCCCTCTCATACTACAACAACACTCTCGCATTCTCTGCAAAATCACTCTCCCATTCTCTCCCGGTCTCCCCGCCTCCCAACTGCCGCCTTGTTGCGATCCATTTGGTATGATGAGCGATGAGCTACTTGAGTTGCTATACTTCATTGCAAGTAGTCAAAAGGAAGACGCTGAAAAAATTGATCTCAACAAGGATGCTCTTCAAGCTAGCCGGATGAAGGAAGGAACCAGCGAGGCTACTCCTGTGAGTATTCATCCCGTCGCCCTGTATTATGATTTCGATCTTTATGGGGTTTTTCAAGCCATTAGAGTCTACATGTAGTAAAGAAGCCGAGACCCCAGTTTGTTCGGGTATTGTGGACTTCAGATTTGGAGTACCACTTATCTGTCGAAATCTTTCATCATTTACTTAAAACAGTTGATTGATCATACATTGAGTACCATTTAACTAGAATTAACCGATGCAAGTCCAAGAAGGATTGGCCGATGCTGCCAGCTGGCGTCAAGTTTGATCCCACGGATCAGGAGCTGATCGAGCACCTTGATGCCAAAGTGAGTGCTGACAGTGCAAGATTTCACCCTCTCATAGATTTGTTCATACCAACCATCGACAACAAGTATGACATATGCTACACCCATCCTGAGAAACTTCCAGGTGAGACACCGATCGGCCGTTTACTTGCACAAACATATTCCTTTGTTTATAGCTCTATTTTTGTTTTTAGACACAGACCTAGTGAATCAATTACAATTTGACAGTTAATAAAAAGTGAAACAAGTGACTACAGCATGCCAAAGATGTTATGAAAATGCCAACTACGTACACTAAAACCTGTATTGGACAATACTGGAGGTATCATACTGATTGGCCTAAGCAAGCATTTCTTTCAGCGCAACTCCAGGGCATTCAAAAGGGGCATGCAGACGCGTCGCAAGATACAGTCGGAGTGCGGCATGCACGCGATGTGGCACAAGACCGACAATACCTTGTCAGTGATGGTCAACGGCCGGCGGACGGGTAGCAAAAAGGTTCTGGTGCTGCACACCAAGAAGAACTTCGACCAGTAGAGGACCAACTGGGTGATGCACCAGTACCACCTCAAGGGCCTGGAGCAAGAGAAGGAGCGAGAGTTGGTCCTCTGCAAGATTTTCTACCCGACGAACACTAGGGCCAGGACTAAAAAGATTATAAGTTAGTTTGGTATTGGTACTTGTACTACCTAGTCATCTGCAAGTTGGTATTGTTGTTAAGGATCTTTCGGTATGAAATTGGCATTTGCTTCCAACCATCATGTCGAGGGTCGACGTGGATATAAAGCTGAATCATTTGTGTCGAAACGAATTTTCAAGCACCTGATTTTTATTTGATGGGTAGCATAAGCACCTGCTGTTCAAATCCCCAGTTCTCCAGAAAAATTACATCTTCGAAGTACGCAGGGGATCCATCCAGTTTCACGGGCTGATAGTTAGACACAGCACGTCGGAACTGGGTTGTGGCATGCCAAGCCCAGATGCAAATTGTTAAAAGAGAGGAGCGATGGATTTGGGCCTTTGAGACCTCGATCGTGACGCACCTCCCATAGACTAAAAAAGGCCTAGTCCATTATTATTAGTTGAAATATGTAAAATATTCCATAATGAAAATAAATATGTAAAATGCAATGAATTTAGTCTACTTTCACTGAAAACCATCCGATTTGTATGAAATTCGTCAGCGGAACCACAAGACGGTTGTCCATACTGAGCCTAACCATACAGAACCAACAGGTCCATGGACGCACGCAATCAAGTGCATGCACTTATTATCACGATGGAAAAATAATGCTGGCGTCTGAGATGGTGAAACCCATGAATTTTTCAACATAGTCAAAAACGAGAGAATTCTGCAAGTACAGACTGATAGCTGGGATCCAGCAGGTATATTGTTTTTTCAGGTCGACCAAGTTTCAACTAGGTTGTAGACTGCACATGCTTGGCTTTGTTTTCAACAGGCCCAACCCATGACGACAACGGGGCACAAAGATCTAGCAGGTATCAACTGGCCTCTGGCCTGCCATCCTTAGTTATATTTTCTCTTAGAACATCCGTAGGCAGCTTTTTTACTGAATCAAACACACAGCCCAGTTCTATTTTCCTCTTGAAACACCATGCCCTACTTCCGTTTTCTAACCTCTACCTATAGTTTTACTAGTTCATATACACGTATTATTATATTGAAAATACATAAAGTTCCCTTTTCATCTTTACATCCTTATTTTTTTTGTTGTTGTTTTCCCTCCCAGCGCTGATTTTTTACCACTGGTTTTCCCTAAAACCAACTCAATTGTCCCATGTCTTATTAGCTTACAAAAACAAAACAATTTTTTATTTGGAAAATCAATGAGTTCTTAAAAAATAAATGTTTATCATTTCTGGATTAAAACAGTTCGGACTCCACCGAAATATGCAATATAAGGTTGAACTCTTTGACCGTGGTCCTGGGTAGAAAATGGGTTGTAATAAATTCCTTAAGAATTAGCAAATGGGCTGCAAATTATTAAAAAAATAGCAAATGGGCTCTATGTTGTCTACCACAGATTTGGAGGCTGACTTGTGGGCCTACTAAGTTCATGCGTACACAAGGTTTATCAAAAAAATAAACTTAGTCAACAATCGACTCTACCAGCGTCAGACCGTTAGATGTCAATCTAACGGCAATCGTGCTTCTTCAGTCTCTGATCTTCCTGCTCCAGCCGCCCAAACCAGCGCCGACGAAACCGCCTACTCCTGACTCCCGTGGCTGGCTGTACTGCTGGGCATGCCTCACGGCCCCACCATACTCGCATCCCTGGCCTGGCTACCCCTCTACTCACCCACACCTCTTGTTATTCTCCGGCAACGGCAACCTCACACTACGGCTGAACAAGTAAACCCTCGTACCCACTAAATGTGGGAAACAACTGTCGAGTCTTGCTCGGCTCCAGGTCGTTCCCTTACTTGTCCTCGCCATCGTCCACCGCCTTGGTGCTCTCGGCACGACATGGTCAACGAACGACATCCATCAGAAGAGGACTATACGTGGAGAGGCTAACAGCTGGGTCAACAGCCACACGCAAAGAAGTGCCTCCTTATTACGAGCAAAATAATGATTCCTCCTCCTGACAGCTGGGACCAACCGGAAGGGCCTCTGTATTTCTTCAAAAAAAATCCCCCCCCATCGGCTGACAGCTCGGATCCACCAGCTATTACGCACAAAAATAATGAATACCCCCGCTGCTAGGTCGGTCCCACCAAATTTGGAGGCTGACTTGCGGGCCTACTAAGTTGACGCGGATGTAGGGCTTTGTCAACTTAGTCAATATAAACGATTCTAGCTGCGGTGACCGCACGATGTCCATCCAATGGTCGTCTGCTTCTTCAACCTCTGGTCTTCTTGCTCCAGCCGCCCAAACTAGCGCCAAGCATGCCGCCTGCTCCTGCCTCTCGTGGTCGGCTATGCTGCCACGTAGGCCTCACCGCCCCACCCTACTCCCACCGCTGGCCAGGCCTTCCCTCTACTCACCCACACCCCCTGTTATTCTCTGGCGACGGTAGCCTCAAACCGTAGCCGAAGCAGTCAACCCTCGTACTCCCCTTCGCGTGGGCATCCACTGCTGCGTATTCGCCGGCTCCGGGTCATTCCCTTCCTAGGTCGCGCCATCGTCCACCAACATGGTGCTCTCGGGCGGTACGGCATCGTCAACGCGGTCAACGAACGACAGCCATTAGAAGAGAACTATAAGTGGAGAGGCTGACAGCTGGGGCCATGGCCGCACGTAAGGAAGTGCCTCCTTATTACACGCAAAATAGTGATTCCTCCACCTGACACCTCGGACCTACCGAAAGGGCCTCTATATTTCTCGAAAAAACGTTCCCCCTGACAGCTGGGACCCACCGGCTTTATCTTCACAGTGAAGGAACTGCCTTCTTACCCCCTGACAGCTGGGACCCACCAGGTTGAATCGAAGGTAGCGTTATCTGTCCAGCCGCAAACGTGTACATACATAGCGGTCAACCGGTCTCTCTGCAGCGATGTACTGTGGCCGAGTAAGGAGCAGCACGTGTCGTAGTAGAGGCGCGGACATAGCATGTCACCCAATCCCGTCTATACCATGTACACGTATGTACATCCAGGGTGCAAGAAAGTAAATACGGCCACGTATGTACATACGGGTGGTGTGTCGAACGCCTACTCGCGCATACGTACGGCCAGGGCTCGTGTACATGGAGAGGCAGCGGAGGGCAGCAACAGCGTCCTGTCCATCGGCAGCCAACTGGCTGGGTCAGAATGGAGAAACTGCGTCGTGTTCATCAGGAGGCAACGAATGCATCCTGTTCATCAGGAGCCAACCGGCTTGGCCGGAACAGCCGAAACGAGGCCCGCTGTACCGCAGAACGGAGGAAACGGCCTTCTGTTCAACCGCCTATGGTCGAAACAGGATCATCTTCATCGGGAGGGGCCTGGCATACCGCAAAACGGAGGAAACGAACTTCTCTTGGACCTCCTATGGTCGAAACGGGGTCCTGTTGATTGGGAGGGGTGTGGCATACCGCAAAACGGAGGAAACAGATTTCTCTTCGACCTCCTATGGTCAAAACGGGGTCCTGTTCATCGGGAGGGGTGTGGCGTACCGCAAAATGGGACTCCACGGGCTATTGTTCATCCATCGTCTACTGCCTCGCTCCAACCTCCACGGGCTACTGTTCATCCACCGTCGACCTCCTCCAGCCTCCACTGCGATTGTTCATCCACGACATCTCCCTCCTGCCTCCACCAGCTACTATTCAACCAGCCCTCCACGGGGTCATGTTCATCCAGCCTCCACCGGCTACAGTTCAACGAGCCCTCCATGGGGTCCTGTTCATCCACCCCAACCGGCTCGGTCAGGGTCCTGTTCATCCAGTGGCAACAGCCTCTACTACCATGGGGTCCTGTTCATCCAACCCCCATCAGGAACTGTTCATCCAAACCCCAACAACGCTCACTGTTCATCAAGAGGCAGCAGGTTCGATCGGCTTCAGTTAGCAGCAGTAGAGAAGGAATCGCTCGGTCGGGTTCAGTTAACAGCCAGGGATCGATCGACCGCTCGGGTTCAGTAATGCGTAGCCAGTGCAATCACTCAGGTTCAGTAAGCGAACGCCTCGCTCGGGTTCAGTTAGAGCCCAATGCATCGCACACATGCACGTACGTGTACGAGAGAAACACGCAAACCTCCGTGCATCGCTTGGCCCCGACCACCCACCGTAACCAGGAACTCCCTGATATTTTGCTCGTCCTTGCTTCTACCATGGTTTTTTCCATCATGGACGGCACAAAGAATGTCATGGAGCTGCGTCTCCGGCCTGCCCAGGACGAAAAGCCCATTTTCTGTCTTGATTTTTTGTCATAGAAGTAGGAGACACCACATCTATGATGATACCGGGTTTTGTCACAATTATCGTCATAGAAGTGTCATAAGCATGACAGAAAAAAATTCATTCAGCCCAAAATGTCACGGATATGTCGTTTTTCGTAGTGCTCATGGAAGACGAGCGGGATGATTCCGATGTTGACCTATCATCGGGCGCCAGACTGCTAGCGGAATTGTTGTGCTCGTTGTTTCTTGACTTGGCTACAGTCATATAAAAACCGCGAGAAAGCGAGATTGGAGAGTGTGTGCAACTATGTAGCACGGCCGGCCAGGGACGATGAAGATGGTGGACACTTAAGTGGGGTATGCAGAGAATAGGAATGCCAATTGAAGCGGGGGGTTGATGTATTATCTAATTGCTAATATAATCAACCGCAATTATTTGTACCCAGCCGCTCCAAATTCCTGGGGTTGCACTGTTCTCAATGTGATAATTAATTACGCACACGCGTTGGAGCGTCCAAATATTAAACAAGCATTTTTCGTAGTACTACTCCCTCTGTACAGGCGGCCTAGCTAGGTGGGGGAGAAACGAGAGAACTTGATGATTATTTGATAAACAATACCATTGCATGCAGAGAATTAACCATTGCATGTTATGCTAAGTAGTCTAGAGTCATTGAATGCATATTAGCCGCAGGACTCCTATTGGTTGATTTCTTTTTTCAGGACAAAAACAAGGAACAATTTTTGGGATTTTTTGGTTTCGTAATGTGACTTATGCACCGGTAAGAACGGAGTAGGACAGTTGGCAAGCAATACATTGAGCTCTTCTTATTGATGAAGCCAGTAATAATTAAACTACAAAGGAAAAGAAAAAAGACAAAGGAAAATATCTACACGAATCTTCGCGTAACATCAATGGCATAGGACCTAGATGTGCATTACTTAGAGCACATCTAGATGTGCTTTAGCAATACTGTCAAACAAAACCCCTAATCATCATTGCAAACAACACATAGAACATGGCTAATGTGACAACCACAACTACACATGCTAGTTCCTTCTTGTCTCTTGATTTCATTTGTTGCCTGTGATTGATTCTTTCTTGCTTCATCGTACTGATTGTACATTTCAGATCAACCAGTTTCTTCTTCAGCTCTACGTTATCTTTTGTGAGCTTGGTGATAACACTCTGAGCCCTGCCATGCCATTCTTCATCCAGCCAGTTAACAAAGGCACAAGCCTCATATCTCTGCCAATGTTAAATAGTATTCAGGATGAGCGGTGGCATTAACTCAAGTAAAATGATGAACTTAGCACTAACCTCTAAGGGGCAACTGAGAAACCTCCTGCCAATGTCTAATCCCTCCATGCATACACGTTGAGCGGGAGTGTGCCCGTGCACACAACTCAGCTTTTGGTACTTCTTAGTGGCGCAAAACTTGCAGTTGAACTTGTTTTGCGGGAGTCTGGAGTCATGCTCTGGATCGGGTGACAGATTGCTTTCCTGGGGGGGGCATTCAGGACGGATTCAGCAGGGAGCTACTTTGGACATGCTAAAAAAGATCAGGATAGATTGGAACCTGACAGGATGATTCAGATCTGTAGTACACCTGCCTTCTTATGACCTTAGGCAAGTGCTCAGCGGTGACCGCCGTCGTGGCGGCTGATGACCCACAAGTATAGGGAATCTATCGTAGTCCTTTCGATAAGTAAGAGTGTCGAACCCAACGAGGAGAAGAAGGAAATGATAAGCGGTTTCCAGCAGGGTATTCTCTGCAAGTACTGAAATAAGTGGTAACAGATAGTTTTGTGATAAGATAATTTGTAACGAGCAACAAGTAACAAATGTAAATAAGGTGCAGCAAGGTGGCCCAATCCTTTTTGTAGCAAAGGACAAGCCTGGACAAACTCTTATATGATGTAAAGCGCTCCCGAGGACACATGGGAATATCGTCAAGCTAGCTTTCATCACGCTCCTATGATTCGCGTTCGGTACTTTGATAATTTGGTATGTGGGTGGACCGGTGCTTGGGTGCTGCCCTTACTTGGACAAGCATCCCACTTAGGGATGGCAATGGGTCGGGTTTGGGGCGGGTGGAGCTGGTCCAAATCCAACCCGTGACCCATCTTCCTACCCTCTGCCCATCCATCAAATTATCCATGGGCACAACTTGTGCCCATGCCCAAACCCGCTGGATACCCACATACCCATGGAGCTCCATGGGCATAGAAAAGTCAGCATGAAGCCTTCCCAAAGATCAAATTAGCTCATTGTCATTCACTCAAAAATGATAACATAAGCTACATGCATAAGTAGGCAACAAGTAATATGATGAGTCCTTAAGTGTGACATACTAGAGGTTGATTCTACAGCATATATCTTATGGCACCAGTTGCATATTTCCTTCCATTTCCCATTGATTCGCTCTTTCTACTATCACTGGCATATGGCCTCACATGACGTACAGGTATCCATTGGATATCCATGGAGCACAAACTATAACCGTGCCCACCCCAGCTGTTCGTGGGTATCCATATCCATGGACCCATGGGCAAAAATGAGCTCCACACCCTTGCCCAACCGGGTCGGGTATCCATGGGTATCCAGATCCATGGATAAAATTGCCATCCCTAATCCCACTTATGATTAACCTCTATTGCAAGCATCCGCAAATACAACAAAAGTATTATGGTAAACCTAACCATAGCATGAAACATATGGATCCAAATCAGCCCCTTACGAAGCAACGCATAAACTAGGGTTTTAAGCTTCTGTCACTCTAGCAACCCATCATCTACTTATTACTTCACAATGCCTTCCTCTAGGCCCAAACAATGGTGAAGTGTCATGTAGTCGACGTTCACATAACACCACTAGAGGAGAGACAACATACATCTCATCAAAATATCGAACGAATACCAAATTCACATGACTACTAATAGCAAGACTTCTCCCATGTCCTCAGGAACAAAAGTAACTACTCACAAAGCATAAACATGTTCATAATCAGAGGGGTATTAATGTGCATATAGGATCTGAACATATGATCTTCCACCAATTAAACCAACTAGCATCTACTACAAGGAGTAATTAACACTACTAGCAACCTACTAGCACCAATCCCAGACTTGGAGACAAGAATTGGATACAAGAGATGAACTAGGGTTTTGAGATGAGATGGTGTTGATGAAGATGTTGATGGAGATTGCCCTCTCCCGATGAGAGGAGCATTGGTGATGACGATGGCGATGATTTCCCCCTCCGGGAGGGAAGTTTCCCCGGCAGAACAGCCCCGCCAAAACCCTAGATTGGTTCCGCCAAGGTTCCGCCTCGTGGCGGTGGAGTTTCGTACGAGAAGATGGCTTATGATTTTTCCCATCGAAGAAGTCCATATAGCAGAAGATGGTCACCGGAGGGCCACTAGAGGGCCCACGAGGTAGGGGGCGCGCCCCCCACCCTCGTGGGCATGGTGTGGCCCGCTGGTGAAGTTCTTGCGCTCAACGTTTTTTATATATTTGGAAAACATCATGTGTGAAGTTTCAGGACTTTTGGAGCTGTGCAGAATAGGTCTCTAATATTTGCTCCTTTTCCAGCCAGAATCCCAGCTACCGGCATTCTCCCTCTTTATGTAAACCTTGTAAAATAAGAGAGAATAGGCATAACTATTGTGACATAATGTGTAATAACAGCCCATAATGCAATAAATATTGATATAAAAGCATGATGCAAAATGGACGTATCAACTCCCGCATGCTTAGACCTCGCTTGTCCTCAAGCAAAAAGCCGAAATCGAAAAATATGTCCACATGTTTAGAGATGAAGGTGTCGATAAAAATAAAATACGGACATGAGGGCATCATGATCATTCTTAAAGCAGCAACTTACATAATTCTTGTCATATGATATCTTATGCTACAGTAATAATTCAATCACAATATCAAGTATGAATTGTAAACTTCATTGAAAACTAACAAACTATAATCTCAGTCATTGAAGCAATTGCAGTTTATCATAACATAGGAAAGAGTCAATGTATAAGAGCTTTTCAGCAAGTCCACATACTCAAATATCATATAATCTTTCACAATTGTTGACACTCATGCAATACTTATGTTTATGGAGTTTTAATCGGACATAGAGAAAGATAGGGGCTTATAGTTTTTGCCTCCCAACGTTTTACCTCAAGGGTAATGCCAACAGTAATAGTTCCTGAAAACCCACATCTAATTAGCCATATATACCAGGATCTTTCCAACATATTGCGCTTGCCAAAGGATAAAATGTAAAAAGGAAGGGTGAAGATCACCATGACTCTTTTGCAGTATAGGAGGTAAAAGTAAAAGGTAGGCCCTTCGCAGAGGGAAGCAGAGGTTGTCATGCGCTTTTATGGTTGGATGCACAAAATCCTAATGCGAAAGAACATCACTTTATATTGTCACTTGTAATATGGACCTTTATTATGCAGTTTGTCGCTTTTATTACTTCCATATCACACGATCGTATAAAGCTTATTTCTTCCACACCAATCAATCATACATATTTAGAGAGCAATTTTTATTGCTTGCACCGATGACAAATTACTTGATGGATCTTACTCAATCCATAGGTAGGTATGGTGGACTCTCGTGGCAAAACTATTTTAAGGGTATTTGGAAGCACAAGTAGTATCTCTACTTGGTGCAATGAATTTGGCTAGCATGAGGGGGAAAGGCAAGCTCAACATGTTGGAGGATCCAAGACAATATAATTTATCTTAGATGTAAGAAAAAATAACCCATTACGTTGTCTTCCTTGTCCAATGTCAACTCTTTAGCATGTCATATTTTAATGAGTGCTCACAATCATAAAAGATGTCCAAGATAGTATATTTATATGTGAAGACCTCTCTTTATATATTACTTCCTATTAATTGCAATGATGACCAAAACTATGTTTGTCAACTCTCAACAACTTTTATTCATCATACTCTTTCTATGTGAGCTCATTACTCTCCATAAGAGTCACATGATCTCTTTGTTTCTTTTTATTTCTTTCTCTTTTCTTTTATTCACTTTGGATCATGGCAAAAATAATCAAGCCCTTGACTCAACACTAATCTTTATTATATAGCTCACGGACTCGATTACATAGAAGGACAATAAGGCAAAACTCACAACTAGATCATACTAAGAACTTTTATTCTACTAGATCAAGATATTACCAAAAGGATCGAACTAAGAAAAACGGTAAAGATAAAAGTGATGGTGATACGATACCGGGGCACTCCCCCAAGCTTCGCAGTTACCAAGTGGAGTGCCCATACCAGATACTCAATTCTTCTTTGTTGGTGGAGACGGTGGTGATTTTGTTGATGGTGTAGGCTTGTCGTCCTTCTTCCAAGGCATAGGTTCACCATCATAGAAGGATGACCGAGTCTCCGGGATCCTCAAATCTATAGCCAAACTCATCCTTTTGAATCTGTATTCATACTCACAGTTTTGGTTTTGCAGGTCATAGATCTGAGCTTGAAGGTGCTCGGTTTTCTCATGAACCTTGAAGATGGTCTCCCCGATGTTGTCGGCATCCAGCTTGTGTTTGTTGATGAACTCTGCGATCATCATGTAGTTGGAGTTGAGTCCACGCTCCACCATCCCTTGACACTTGAAAACTTGTTGCTCCATTGCTTCGAGCCTCGTCTCCATGCTTCCGTTCCCCTTTGGTCCCTCAGCATCACGGATGTGCAGCAACCCATCACACGTCTCAATGGTTTGAGGGTGTCGCTGCACCTCCGCGAGATAAGGGTTGATGACCTTCTCGAAGAACTTGTCCTTGGGAGCACTTGGAGACGTCATGATAATCTAGATCTGTCAGAAAAACAGCTCGAAACAAAGACATGAGATTTTTGCGTGATACGGGAGTCAAAACCCCCGGGAGGTTATATAATGAATTTTTACCGACCAAAATATGTGTCCTGTAAGAAAATGGAGTCCGGAGAGCACACGAGGTGCCCACGAGGTAGGGGGCGAGCTCTCCACCCTCGTGGGGCCCTCGTGTCCTTTCCGGACTACTACTTATTTTTCTCTTTTTCTAAATATTCCAAAACGGAGAAATATTGCCTTAAAAACTGTTTTGGAGTCGGTTTACTTACCGTACCACATACCTATTCCTTTTCAGAGTTTGAAACATTCCGGAAAGTGTCGTTTTTGTATTCCTCCGGGGTTACGGTTTCAATAACATTGGTTTCAACATTTATGGGATTACCTGAGATATAGTTTTTGATTCTTTGACCGTTCACCACCTTCAGATTTGTGCCTTCGAAGTTGTTGATTTTTATGGCACCAGAACGATAGACCTCCTTGATAACGTAAGGGCCTTCCCATTTAGAGAGAAGTTTTCCTGGAAAAAATCTTAAACGAGAGTTGTATAGCAATACATAATCACCTACGTTAAACTCACGCTTTTGTATCCTTTTATCATGCCATCTTTTAACTTTTTCTTTAAACAACTTGGCATTTTCGTAAGCTTGGGTTCTCCACTCATCAAGTGAGCTAATATCAAATAACCTCTTTTCACCGGCAAGTTTAAAATCATAATTAAGTTCTTTAATAGCCCAATAAGCCTTGTGTTCTCATTCAAGAGGTAAGTGACATGCTTTTCCATAGACCATTTTATATGGAGACATGCCCATAGGATTTTTATATGCAGTTCTATAGGCCCATAATGCATCATCAAGTTTCTTGGACCAATTCTTTGTAGACTTATTAACAGTCTTTTGCAAAATTAATTTGAGTTCCGTATTACTCAATTCTACTTGACCACTAGACTGAGGGTGATAAGGAGATGCAATTCTATGATTAACATCATATTTAGCAAGCATTTTACGGAAGCACCATGAATAAAATGTGAGCCACCATCAGTCATTAAATATCTAGGGACTCCAAACCTTGGAAAAATAACTTCTTTAAGCATTTTAATAGAAGTGTTATGATCAGCACTACTAGTTGGAATAGCTTCTACCCACTTAGTAACGTAATCAACAGCAACTAAAATATGTGTATAACCATTAGAGGAAGGAAAAGGTCCCATATAGTCAAAGCCCCAAACATCAAATGGTTCAATAACAAGTGAATAATTCATAGGCATTTCTTGATGTCTACTAATATTACCAATTCTTTGACATTCATCACAAGATAAGACAAACTTACGGGCATCCTTGAAGAGAGTAGGCCAATAAAAACCATATTGCAGTACCTTATGTGCAGTCCTATCTCCAGCATGGTGTCCTCCATAAGCTTCGGAGTGACACTTGCGTATGACCTGTTCCTGTTCATGCTCAGGTACACAACGTCTAATAACACCATCTACTCCTTCTTTATAAAGATGTGGGTCATCCCAAAAGTAATGCCTCAAATCATAAAAGAACTTTTCTTTTGCTGGTATGTGAAACTAGGTGGTATAAACTTAGAAACAATGTAATTAGCATAATCAGCATACCATGGAGCAGTATGAGAAGTATTTATGACATTTAATTGCTCATCAGGAAAGCTATCATCAATAGCTATTGGTTCATCAAGCACATTTTCTAGCCTAGACAAGTTGTCTGCAACGGGGTTCTTAGCTCCTTTTCTATCAACAACATGTAAATAAAATTATTGTAGCAAGAGAACCCATCTAATAAGTCTAGGTCTAGCATCTTTCTTTTCCATAATATATCTAATAGCAGCATGATCCATGTGAATAGTTACTTTAGAATCAACAATATAAGGTCTGAACTTATCACAAGCAAATACAACTGCTTAGAATTCTTTTTCAGTGGTAGCATAATTTCTTTGAGCATTGTCTAGAGTTTTACTAGCATATTGAATAACACTTAGTTTCTTATCAACTCTTTGTCCTAGAACAACACCTATAGCATAATCACTAGCATCACACATAATTTCAAAGGGTAAATTCCAATCAGGTGGCTGAACGATAGGTGCAGAGATCAATGCTTTCTTAAGTATTTCAAATGCTTCTACACAATCATCATCAAAGACAAATGGTATATCTTTTTGTAATAAATTAGTCAGAGGCCGAGAGATTTCTGAGAAGTCCTTAATGAACCTCCTATAAAAACCGGCATGACCAAGGAAACTTCTTATACCTTTGATGTCCTTGGGACATGGCATCTTTTCAATAGCATCAACCTTGGCTTTATCAACTTCAATACCTCTTTCAGAAACTTTATGCCCCGGGACAATACCTTCATTAACCATAAAGTCGCACTTTTTCCAATTCAAGAAAAGATTAGTTTCTTCACATCTCTACAAAACTCGATCAAGGTTGCTCAAGCAATCATCAAAAGAAGATCCATAGACGGAAAAGTCATCCATGAAAACCTCACAGATCTTTTCACAAAAGTCAGAGAATATAGCCATCATGCATCTTTGAAAGGTAATAGGTGCATTACATAAACCAAAAGGCATACGTCTATAAGCAAAAGTACCAAAAGGGCATGTAGAAGTAGTCTTTGATTGATCTTTGGCTGACACAGGTATTTGAGAGAAACCGGAATAACCATCTAGAAAGCAAAAGTGTGTATGTTTGGATAATCTTTCTAGCATTTGATCGATAAAAGGTAAGGGGTAATGATCTTTTTAGTAGCCTTATTTAATTTGTGGAAATCAATTACCATCCTATAACCAGTAATAATTCTTTGAGGAATCAATTCATCTTTATCATTAGGAACTACAGTAATACCTCCCTTCTTGGACAATGGACAGGACTTACCCACTTACTATCAACAACGGGATAAATTATACCTGCCTCAAGGAGCTTTAGTATCTCCTTTCTTACCACTTCTTTCATTTTAGGATTCAGTCGGCATTGATGACCGCGAACTGGTTTAGCATCTTCTTCCAAATTAATTTTATGTTGACACAGAGTGGGACTAATGCCCTTAAGATCGTCAAGAGTATACCCAATACCAGAATGGTGCTTCTTCAGAGTTTTTAATAATCTCTCTTCTTCATGTTCTGAAAGGTTAGCACTAATAATAACAGGATATATCTTTTTCTCATCAAGATAAGCATATTTAAGAGTATCAGGTAACGGTTTAAGCTCAAACACGGGATCACCCTTGGGTGGCGGAGGATCCCCTAGGATTTCAATAGGTAAATTGTTTTTCAGAATAGGTTCATGTTTAAAGAATACTTCATCTAATTCGCTTCTTTGATTCATAAACATATCATTTTCATGGTCTAGCAAATATTGTTCTAAAGGATCACTAGGAGGTACAGCAATAGAAGGAAGACCAATAATTTCATCCTTACTAGGTAATTCTTCTTCACGGTGTTGTCTACTAAATTTAGAAAAATTAAATTCATGAGTCATATCATCTAAACCGACAGTAACAACATCCCTTTTGCAATCTATGGTAGCATTAACAGTATTTAAGAAGGGTCTACCAAATATAATGGGACCAAAACTATCTTGTGGGGAACCAAGAACAAGAAAATCAGCAGGATATTTAATTTTCCCACACAAGACTTCAACATTTCTAACAATTCCCATTGGTGAAATAGTATCGCAATTAGCAAGTTTAATTGTAACATCAATATCTTCTAACTCAGCGGGTGCAATTTCATGCATAATTTCTTTGTATAAGTCAATAGGTATTGCACTAGCACTAGCACCCATATCACACAAGCCATGATGACAATGATCTCCTATTTTAACAGAAATAACAGGCATGCCTACCACAGGTCTAGGTTTATCTGTATCACGAGGTTTAGCAATTTTAGCAGTTTCATTACAGAAATAAATAACATGCCCATCTATATTATCAGACAAGAGATCTTTAACAATAGCAATATTAGGTTCAACTTTAACTTGCTCAGGAGGTGTACATGTTTTAATATTGCTTTTACGAACCACAGTTGAAGCTTTAGCATGATCCTTTATCCTAACAGGGAAAGGTGGTTTCTCAACATAAGAAGTAGGAACAATAGGATCATTATAAGTAATAGCCTTTTCTTCAACTTTAATAGGTGCAACTACTTTTACTTCTATTCGAGGATGATATTTAAACCACTTCTCCATGGGGAGATCAACATAAGCAGCAAATGATTCACAGAAAGAAGCTACTATCTTCGAGTCAAGTCCATATTTAGTGCTAAATTTACGAAAAATATCGGTATCCATAAAAGATTTAACACAATCAAAACTAGGTGTTATACCTGACTCCTTACCATTGTCGAGGTCCCAATCTTCAGAGTTGCGTTTGATTCTTTCCAATAAATCCCATTTGAATTCAATAGTCTTAATCATAAAAGAGCCAGCACAAGAAGTATCAAGCATGGTGTGATTGTTACCAGAAAGCCGAGCATAAAATTTTTGAATAATCATTTCTCTTGAGAGATCATGATTGGGGCATGAATATAACATTGACTTAAGCCTCCCCCAAGCTTGAGCAATGCTTTCTCCTTCGCGAGGCCAAAAATTATATATATAATTGCGATCACGATGAACAAGATGCATAGGATAAAACTTTTGATGAAATTCCAATTTCAATCGTTTGTAGTTCCAAGACTCCATATCATCACATAGCCTATACCATGTCGATGCATCTCCCCTCAAAGATAAAGGGAAGACCATCTTCTTAACAACATCTTTGGGTACACCTGCAAGCTTAAATAATCCACAAACTTCATCCACATATATTAGATGCTCATCAGGATGTTTTGTTCCATCTCCTAAAAAAGGATTAGCTAGCAGTTTTTCTACCATACCCAAAGGAATTTCAAAGCAAGCATTTTCATTTTCAGTAGGTTCAGTAGGTTGAGGAGCAACTCTTTGCTCTACTAGTTGGGGTGAAGATACCCCGAACAAGCCCCTCAGAGGATTACTTTCCATAGTAACAAGTGACAGTAAATTTCAGCACACTATATAAATTTTTCTTTACCAAATTCCACCTACCAAAGGCGCTTCACTCCCCAGCAACGGCGCCAGAAAAGAGTCTTGATGACCCACAAGTATAGGGGATCTATCATAGTCCTTTCGATAAGTAAGAGTGTCGAACCCAACGAGGAGCAGAAGGAAATGATAAGCGGTTTCCAGCAAGGTATTCTCTGCAAGTACTGAAATAAGTGGTAACAGATAGTTTTGTGATAAGATAATTTGTAACAAGCAACAAGTAACAAAAGTAAATAAGGTGCAGCAAGGTGGCCCAATCCTTTTTGTAGAAAAGGACAAGCCTGGAAAAACTCTTATATGATGTAAAGCGCTCCCGAGGACACATGGGAATATCGTCAAGCTAGTTTTCATCACGCTCATATGATTCGCGTTCGGTACTTTGATAATTTGGTATGTGGGTGGACCTGTGCTTGGGTGCTGCCCTTACTTGGACAAGCATCCCACTTATGATTAACCTCTATTGCAAGCATTCGCAAATACAACAAAAGTATGAAGGTAAACCTAACCATAGCATGAAACATATGGATCCAAATTAGCCCCTTACGAAGCAACGCATAAACTAGGGTTTAAGCTTCTGTCACTCTAGCAACCCATCATCTACTTATTACTTCCCAATGCCTTCCTCTAGGCCCAAACAATGGTAAAGTGTCATGTAGTCGACGTTCACATAACACCACTAGAGGAGAGACAACATACATCTCATCAAAATATCGAACGAATACCAAATTCACATGACTACTAATAGCAAGACTTCTCCCATGTCCTCAGGAACAAAAGTAACTACTCACAAAGCATAAACATGTTCATAATCAGAGGGGTATTAATGTGCATATAGGATCTGAACATATGATCTTCCACCAATTAAACCAACTAGCATCAACTACAAGGAGTAATTAACACTACTAGCAACCTACTAGCACCAATCCCGAACTTGGAGACAAGAATTGGATACAAGAGATGAACTAGGGGTTTGAGATGAGATCGTGCTGATGAAGATGTTGATGGAGATTGCCCTCTCCCGATGAGAGGAGCGTTGGTGATGACGCTGGCGATGATTTCCCCCTCCGGGAGGGAAGTTTCCCCGGCAGAACAGCCCCGCCAGAACCCTAGATTGGTTCCGCCAAGGTTCCACCTCGTGGCGGCGGAGTTTCGTCCGAGAAGATGGCTTATGATTTTTTTCCCATCGAAGAAGTCCATATAGCAGAAGATGGTCACCGTAGGGCCACCAGGGGGCCCACGAGGTAGGGGGTGTGCCCAGGGGGTAGGGTGCGCCCCCCACCCTCGTGGGCAGGGTGTGGCCCCCTGGTGAAGTTCTTGCGCTCAATGTTTTTTATATATTTGGAAAACATCATCCGTGAAGTTTCAGGACTTTTGGAGCTGTGCAGAATAGGTCTCTAATATTTGCTCCTTTTCCAGCCAGAATCCCAGCTACCGGCATTCTCCCTCTTTATGTAAACCTTGTAAAATAAGAGAGAATAGGCATAAGTATTGGGACATAATGGGTAATAACAGCCCATAATGCAATAAATATTGATATAAAAGCATGATGCAAAATGGACGTATCAGCGGCGCTGCCGAGAGCGGCGATACGAGCAGGAGCAGCCGCACCGAAACCATCAGCACCACTTGTCTGCATTCCCCCAATGTCAGCGCCACACGAGGGAATTTGGAGGCTATCTAGGGATTTGGGGGAAATGGGGAAACTGTGGGGATAAGCTAACGGTCAGGAACTACTTACCGCACTATAAGTCGTATATATCACACTGTTTATACATGATGTTTGTGTCAGGTATTAACACTTCACACACGGTTTCCACACCAAACCATGTGAGAAGACAATGTAGGTGAGACACGGTTTCCGTGACATAACCATATGTGATGTACTACCCTGTACATATGGGGCTACAATATAATTGAGTTACAGTAATACCGTGTAAATAGCCGCTCTGTGGATATCCGTCAAAAAATAAAACAGCCGCTCTGCAGATAGAGATTGCAGCAGCAGAGGCGGCCGAGGCACCGGCTACCAGATAAGAGGTCAATCCTCAGTCGGTGGGCAGTGGCGGCGTCATAGGAGGTCAATCATTGGTCATGGCGGGAGATACGAGGAGCTCAACCATCGAGGTCGGTGCTACTTCTTGAGCTTGCGTTGATTTTTCCCTTGAAGAGGAAAGGGTGATGCAGCAAAGTAGAGATAAGTATTTCCCTCTGTTAAGAACCAAGGTATCAATCCAGTAGGAGGTACAAGCAAGTCTCCAATCTATGCACCTGTATAAACTAACAAACACTTGCACTCAACACGAAAAAGGAGTTGTCAATCCCTTCACGGTCTCAAACAAGAGTAAGATCTAATAGAGATAGGTATAAAAGATAAATAAAAAGGCAAACTACAGTAAATATAAATAAATTGCAGCAAGGTATTTTTGGGGTTTTTGGTTTATAGATCTGAAAATATATGATGGAAAATAGACCCGGGGCCCATAGGTTTCACTAGAGGCTTCTCTCTTGAAGATAGCATTCGGTGGGTAAATAAATTGCTGTAGAGCAATTGGTAGAAAAGCGCAAAGTTATGGTGATATCTAAGGCAATCATCATGAATATAGGCATCATGTCCATGTCAAGTAGACCAAAACGATTCTGCATCTACTACTATTACTCCACACATCGACCGCTATCCAGCATGCATCTAGAGTATTAAGTTCATAAGAATGGAGTAACGCCTTAAATAAGATGACATGATGTAGAGGGATAAACTCGATCAATATGATATAAACCCCATCTTTTTATCCTTGATGGCATTAATACAATGTGTGCCTCGCTACCCATACTATGTCACTGGGTGAGGACACCGCAAGATCGAACCCAAAACTAAGCACCTCTCCCATTGCAAGAAAAACCAATCTAGTTGGCCAAACCAAACGGATAGTTTGAAGAGAAATACAAAGATATCTTAATCATGCATAAAAGAGTTCAGAGAAGACTCAAATAATATTCATAGATAATCTGATCATAAATCCACAGTTCATCGGATCTCGACAAACGCATCGCAAAAGAATATTAAATCGGATAGAACTCCAAGAACATCAAGGAAAACATTGTATTGAAGATCAAAGAGAGAGAAGAAGCTATCTAGCTACTAGCTATGGATCCGTAGGTCTATAGTAAACTACTCACGCTTCATCAAAAGGGCGGCAAGGTTGATGTAGAGGCCCTCCGTGATCGAATCCCCCTCCGACAGGGTGCCGGAAAAGGCCCCAAGATGGGATCTCACGGGAACAGAGGCTTGTGGCAGTGGAAAAGTATTTTTGTGGATGCCTCTAATGGTTTGGGAATATTTGGGAATTTATAGTGCAAAGATTAGGGTTGGAAGACCTCCAAGGGGCCCACAAACCCTTAGGGCACCCCCCTGGGGCGCACCTAGCAGGCTTGTGGCCTCCTCGTGAACCTTCTGGCCCCCTCTCCAAGTCCTCTGGATGTCTTCTGGTCCAAGCAAAATCATCGTGAAAGTTTTATTCCATTTGGACTCCGTTTGATATTCCTTTTCTATAAAACTCAAAAACAAGGAAAAACAGAAAGTGGCACTGGGCTAGGTTAGTCCCAAAAATAATATAAAATAACATATTAATGCATATAAAACATCCAAAACAGATAATATAATATGGAACAATAAAAGATTATAGATAGGTTGGAGATGTATCAGTCGGTGGCGGCGTGATTGGAGCACATCCATCGTGGTCGATGGCGGGATAGCTGCACTAAGATTTGCTCTTCAACCCTGCTGTCTCGGCGTGCCGCTAGATCACGCTTCTCTGTTTGTTGGGTGGAGGTCGCCGTGCGGCTAATTGATACATCTCCAACGTATCTATAATTTTTGATTGTTCCATGCTATTATATTATCTGTTTTGGATGTTTTATATGCATTAATATGCTATTTTATATGATTTTTGGGACTAACCTATTAACCTAGAGCCCAGTGCCAGTTTCTGTTTTTTCCTTGTTTTAGAGTTTCACAGAAAAGGAATACCAAACGGAATAAAACTTTCGCGATGATTTTTCTTGGACCAAAAGACACCCAGGAGACTTGGAGTGCAAGTCAGCGGAGCCTCGAGGCGGCCACAAGGGTGGAGGGCGCGCCCTGGCCTTGTGGGCCCCTTGTAGCTCCCCTCATCTAATTCTTTCGCCTATATATACTCTTATACCCCAAAAACACCGAGGGGAGCCACGAAACCACTTTTCCACCGCCGCAACCTTATGTACCCGTGAGATCCCATCTTGGGGCCTTTTCCGGCATCCTGCCGGAGGGGCAATCGATCACGAAGGGCTTCTACATCAACACCATTACCTCTTCGATGAAGCATGAGTAGTTTACTTCAGACCTACGACTCCATAGCTAGTAGGTAGATGGTTTCTTCTCTCTCTTTGATTCTCAATACAAAGTTCTCCTCGATGTTCTTGGAGATCTATTCGATGTAATACTCTTTTGCAGTGTGTTTGCCGAGATCCAAAGAATTGTGGATTTATGATCAGCTTATGTATGAATAATATTTTAATCTCCTCTGAATTCTTATATGCATGATTTAATATATTTGAAAGTCTCTTCGAACTATCGATTTGGTTTGGCCAACTAGATTGGTTTTTCTTGCAATGGGAGAAGTGCTTAGCTTTGGGTTCAATCTTGTGGTGTCCTTTCCCAGCGACAGTAGGGGCAGCAAGGCACGTATTGTATTGTTGCCATCAAGGATAACAAGATGGGATTTTCATCATATTGCTTGAGTTAACCCTGCTACATCATGTCATCTTGCTTAATGTGTTACTCTGTTCTTATGAACTCAATACTCTAGATGCAGGCAGGAGTCATTCGATGTGTGGAGTAATAGTAGTAGACACAAAATCGTTTCGGTCTACTTGATACGGACGTGATGCCTATATTCATGATCATTGCCTTATATATCGTCATAACTTTGCACTTTTCTATCAATTGATCGGCAGTAATTTGTTCACCACCCTAACAATTTCTATCTTGAGAGAAGCCACTAGTGAAACCTATGGCCCCCGGGTCTATTTTACATCATATTAGTTTCCCGTCAACTTGCCAATTTCTGTCGATGTTCCTTTACTTTGCAATCTTTTACTTTCCGTTCCATAAACCAAAAATACCAAAAATATTACTTTACCGTTTATCCATCTCTATCATCTCACTTTGCGAATAACCGTGAAGGGATTGACAACCCCTTTGTCGCGTTGGTTGCAAGTTGGTGTTTGTTTATGCAGGTATTCGGTGGCTTGTTGCGTAGTCTCCTACTGGATTGATACCTTGGTTCTCAAAACCAAGGGAAATACTTACGCTCCTTTACTACATCACCCTTTCCTCTTCAAGGGAAAAACCAACACAAGCTCAAGAGGTAGCAAGAAGGATTTCTGGTGCCATTGCCAGGGAGATCTACGCAAAGCCAAGACACACCAAGTACCCATCATAAACTCTCATCCCTCGCATTACATTATTCGCCATTAGCCTCTCGTTTTCCTCTCCCCCACTTCTAAAACGATTTTCGAAAAGATTCGCCTTTTCTTCGCCCCTCTTCCATTCGTTTTCTTCGTTTGCTTTTTGTGTGCTCGTGTGTTGGATTGCTTGCTTTGTCACGATGACTCAAGATAATACCAAATTGTGTGACTTTTCCAATACTAACAAAAATGATTTTATTAGTACTCTGATTGCTCCCAATGCTAATGTGGACTCTTGTGAGATTAATACTGGTTTGCTGAATCTTGTTATGAAATATCAATTTTCCGGCCTTCCCAATGAAGATGCCGCATCACATCTTAATAATTTCGTTGATTTGTGCGATATGCAAAAGAAAAAATATGTAGATAATGATATTGTTAAGTTAAAGTTATTTATGTTCTCGCTTAGGGATCACGCTAAAACTTGGTTTTCATCTTTGCCTAAAAATAGTATTGATTCATGGAATAAGTGTAATGATGCTTTTATTTCCAAGTATTTTACTCTTTGCCTAAGATCATCTCCCTTAGGAACGATATTATGAATTTTAATCAACTTGATCATGAACATGTTGCACAATCTTGGGAGAGGATGAAATTGATGATTAGAAATTGCTCAACTCATGGTTTGAATTTGTGGATGATTATACAAAATATGTATGCGGGGTTGAATTTTGCTTCTAGAAATCTTTTAGATTCGTCCGCAGGAGGCACTTTTATGGAAATTACTTTAGGGAGAAGCTACTAAACTCCTAGATAACATTATGGTTAACTATTCTCAATGGCCTACCGAAAGATCGTCCACTAGTAAAAAGTGCATGCAATTAAAGAAATAAATATTTTTAGTGGAAAGATGGATGATCTTATGAAATTGTTTGTTAGTAAGAGTGCTCCTATTGATCCTAATAATATGCCTTTGTCTACTTTGATTTAAAACAGTAATGAATCTATGGATGTGAATTTTGTTGGTAGGAACAATTTTGGTAATAACACGTATAGAGGTAATTTTAATCCTAGGCCGTTTCCTAGTAATTCCTCTAATAATTATGGTAATTCCTACAACAATTCTTATGGAAATTATAATAAGATGCCCTATGAATTTGAGAATAGTCTTAAAGAACCGCTAAGATGCATGCTAAGAAAGATTGGTTTATAAAAGCAAATTCTTCTAGTTTCCGTGAAAATAATGATGAAGATCTAAAGGTGATTGATGTGAGTCCTATTGAATCATTGTTTTCCAATATAAATCTTGATAAAGATGGGACTGGAGATGAGTCAACTTTAGTTAGAAGACGTCCCAATGATTCGGAGTTTTTAGATCTCGATGCAAAAATTGATAAAAGTGGGATTGGAGAGGTCAAAACTTTAGATAGAAATGAACCCACTATTTTGGATTTCGAGGACTTTAATTATGATAATTTATCTTTAATAGATTGTATTTACTTGTTGCAATCCGTGTTGAATTCTCCTCATGCTTATAATCAAAACAAAGCTTTTACCAAACATAACATTGATGCTATGATGCAATCTTATGAAGAAAAGCTTAATTTGGAAGTTTCTATTCCTAGAAAACTTTATTATGAGTGGGAACCTACTATTAAGATTAAGATTAAACATTATGAATTCTATGCTTTGTGTGATTTGGGTGCTAGTGTTTCCACGATTCCGAAAACTTTATGTGATGTGTTAGGTTTCCGTGAATTTGATGATTGATCCTTAAATTTGCATCTTGCGGATTCCATTATAAGAAACCTATGGGAAGAATTAATGATGTTCTTATTGTTGCAAATAGGAAATATGTGCCCGTAGATTTCATTGTTCTTGGTATAGATTGCAATCCTACATGTCCTATTATTCTTGGTAGACCTTTCCTTAGAATGATTGGTGCAATTATTGATATGAAAGAAGGAAACATTAGGTTTCAATTCCCGTTAAGGAAAGGCATGGAACACTTTCCAAGAAATAAAATTAAATTGCCTTATGAATATATTATGAGGGCCACTTATGGATTGCGTGCCAAATATGATAATACTTAGATCTATTCATGTTTTTATGCCTAGCTGGGGGCATTAAACAATAACGCTTGTTGGGAGCAACCCAATTTTATTTTTGTTGTTGCCTTTTAGGTCCTGTTTTTCTTTGAATAAATCATCTAACCTCTAGTTAGATGTGATTTTGTGTTTTAATTAGTGTTTGTGCCAAGTAAGACCTTTGGGATAGCTTATGGTAATAGTTGATTCGATCTTGCTGAAAAACAAAAACTTTTGCGCCCAGGAGATTAGTTTCAATTTTCAATTGAAGCGAGATAAAATGCTGATTATTTTTGCATAGGATTAATAAAAAAATTCTAGGACTTCCTAAGTTCTCAGGATTTTTGAAGTTACGGAAGTATTCAAAATCTCTAGATTTCTACATAATGTTTTGTTTTTGACATATTCTGTTTTTCGCGTGTTGTTTGCTTATTTTGATGCATCTATGGCTAGTATCGGGGGGTATGAACAATGTAAAGTTGGAATACAGTAGATATTACACCAATATAAATAAAGAATGAGTTCACAACAGTACCAAAAGTGGTGATTATTTTCTTATAGTAATGGAGCTTACGAGATTTTCTGTTGGAGTTTACTGTTGTGAAGTTTTCAAGTTTTGGGTAAGAATTTGATGGACTATGGAATAAGGAGTGGAAAGAGCCTAAGCTTGGGGATGCCCAAGGCACCCCAAGGTAATAATCAAGGATGTGAAAAATCCTAAGCTTGGGAATGCCCCGGTAAGGCATCCCCTCTTTCGTCTTCGTCTATCGGTAAGTTTACTTGAGGCTATATTTTTATTCACCACATGATATGTGTTTTGCTTGGAGCGTCTTGTATGATTTGACTCTTTTCTTTTTAGTTTGCCACAATCATCCTTTCTGTTCACACCTTTTGGGAGAGACACGCATGAATTGTGATTTATTAGAATACTCTATGTGCTTCACTTATATCTTTTGAGCTTGGCAAAATTGCTCTAGTGCTTCACTTATATATTTTTAGAGCACGGTGGTGGTTTTATTTTATAGAAATTGATGAACTGTCATACTTCACTTATATTATTTTGAGAGTATTTAGAACAACATGGTAATTTTCTTTGGTTATAAAATTAGTCCTAATATGATAGGCATCCAAGAAGGATATAATGAAAACTTTCATATAAAGTGCATTGAATACTATGAGAAGTTTGATTCCTTAAGATTGTTTTGAGATATGAAGATGGTGATATTAGAGTCATGCTAGTAAGTAGTTTTGAATTTGAGAAATACTTGTGTTAAACTTTGTGAGTCCCATAGCATGCACGTATGGTGAACCGTTATGTGATGAAGTCAGAGCATGATTTATTTATTGATTGTCTTCCTTATGAGTGGCGGTCGGGGACGAGCAATGGTCTTTTCCGACCAATCTATCCCCCTAGGAGCATGCGCGTAGTAGTTTGTTTCGATGACTAATAGATTTTTGCAATAAGTATGTGAATTCTTTATGACTAATCTTGAGTTCATGGATTATACGCACTCTCACCTTTCTGCCATTGCTGGCCTCCCTAGTACCGCGCAACTTTCGCCGGTACCATAAACCCACCACATATCCTTCCTCAAAACAGCCACCATACCTACCTATTATAGCATTTCCATAACCGTTCCAAGATATATTACCATGCAACTTTCCACCATTCCATTTATTATGACACGCTCCTTCATTGTCATATTGCTTTGCATGATCATGTAGTTGACATCGTATTTGTGGCAAAGCCACCATTCATCAGTTTTTTATACATGTCGCTCTTGATTCATTGCACATCCCGGTACACCGCCGGAGGCATTCACATAGAGTCATATTTTGTTCTAAGTATCGAGTTGTAATGCTTGAATTGTAAGTAAATAAAAGTGTGATGATCTTCATTATTAGAGCATTTTCCCATGTGAGGAAAGGATGATGGAGACTATGATTCCCCCACAAGATGGGATGAGACTCTGGACAAAAAAATAAAAGAGGCCAAAAAATGAGAGAAGGCCCAAATAAAAAAATGAGAGAAAAGAGAAAAGAGAGAATGGAAAATGTTACTATCCTTTTTGCCACACTTGTGCTTCAAAGTAGCACCATGATCTTCATGGTAGAGAGTCTCCTATGATATCACTTTCATATACTAGTGGCAATTTTTCATTATAGAACTTGGCTTGTATATTCCAATGATGGGCAAGCGAGTTGGATGCACACCCACTTAGTTTCTTTTTGAGCTTTCAAAAACTTAGAGCTCTAGTGCATCCGTTGCATGGCAATCCCTACAACTCACATTGATATCTATTAATGGGCATCTCCATAGTCCGTTGATACGCCTAGTTGATGTGAGACTATTTCCTTCTTTTTGTCTTCTCCACAACCACCGGCTATTCCACCTATAGTGCTATATCCATGGCTCATGCTCATGTATTGCGTGAAAGTTGAAAAAGTTTGAGAACGTCAAAAGTATGAAACAATTGATTGGCTTGTCATCGGGGTTGTGCATGATTTAAATATTTTGTGTGATGAAGATGGAGCATAGCGAGACTATATGATTTTGTAGGGATAAGCTTTCTTTGGCCATGTTATTTTGAGAAGACATAATTATTTTCTTAGTATGCTTGAAGTATTATTGTTTTTATGTCAATATTAAACTTTTATTTTGAATCTTACGGATCTAAACATTCATGCCACAATAAAGAGAATTACATGGATAAATATGTTCGGTAGCATTCCACATCAAAATTTTGTTTTTATCATTTACCTACTCGAGGACGAGCAGGAATTAAGCCCAGGGATGCTTGATACGTCTCCAACGTATCTATAATTTTTGATTGTTCCATGCTATTATATTATCTATTTTGGATGTTTTATATGCATTAGTGTGCTATTTTATATGATTTTTGGGACTAACCTATTAACCTAGAGCCCAGTGCCAGTTTCTGTTTTTTCCTTGTTTTAGAGTTTTTCAGAAAAGGAATACCAAACGGAGTCCAAACGGAATGAAACTTTCGCGTGATTTTTCTTGGACCAAAAGACACCTAGGAGACTTGGAGTGCAAGTCAGAGGAGCCTCGAGGAGACCACAAGGGTGGAGGGCGCGCCCAGGGGGTGGGGCGTGCCCCTGACCTTGTGGGCCCCTCGTAGCTACCCTGACCTAATTCTTTCGCCTATATATACTCTTATACCCCAAAAACATCCAGGGGAGCCAGGAAACCACTTTTCCACCGCCGCAACCTTCTACCCGTGAGATCCCATCTTGGGGCCTTTTCCGGCATCCTGTCGGAGGGGGAATTGATCACGGAGGGCTTCTACATCAACACCATTGCCTCTCAGATGAAGTGTGAGTAGTTTACTTCAGACCTACGGGTCCATAGCTAGTAGCTATATGGTTTCTTCTCTCTCTTTGATTCTCAATACAAAGTTCTCCTCGATGTTCTTGGAGATCTATTCGATGTAATACTATTTTGCGGTGTGTTTGCGAAATCCGATGAATTGTGGATTTATGATCAGCTTATCTATGAATATTATTTGAATCTCCTCTGAATTCTTATATGCATGATTTGATATCTTTGCAAGTCTCTTCGAACTATCGATTTGGTTTGGCCAACAAGATTGGTTTTTCTTGCAATGGGAGAAATGCTTAGCTTTGGGTTCAATCTTGCGGTGTCCTTTCCCACTGACAGTAGGGGCACATATTGTATTGTTGCCATCAAGGATAACAAGATGGGGTTTTCATCATATTGCTTGAGTTAATCCTGCTACATCATGTGAAAGTGCAACTATCCCTAGGTGGTTTTGGTAATTCATAACAACATATAGCTCATTGAGCTAATGCTATTCCAAGATGATTATTTCAGGAAAGCTCAATGATTGGCATGGCATGGATGTGAAAGTGGAACCCTCAAAATGCTAAGGACAAAGGATTGGCTCAAGCTCAAAAGCTCAAGACTCTTCATTTTATATTTTAGTGATCCAAGATCACATTGAGTCTTTAGGAAAAGCCAATACTATTAAGGAGGGATGAGGTGTTGCTTAATGAGCCTCTTGCTTCATGTGCTTAGTGATATGCTCCAAAACTCTCAACTACTTTCCCATATCCACATATGACCTAAACCCTAAGCCAAACTCGGTCCTACCGATTCTTCCTATCCGGCGCCACCGAGTTTCACTTGTCATTAGCCACTGCCAAACCCTAGCAATTCGGTTCTACCGATAAGGATCTCGGTCTCACCGAGATGGGGTTGCAAACTCTCTGTTTCCCTTTCGTAACTTTTTGGTCTTACCGAAAGAGCGAATCGGTCCCACCGAGATTGCAATGTAAACTCAGTGTTTCCCCTTTGTAACTTTTCGGTCTCACCGAGTTCCACTCGGTCTCACTGAAAGAGCAAATCGGTCCCATCGAGTTTGCCTGACCAACTCTCCGGTTAGCTAATTACCAAATTCGGTCTCACCGAGTTTGTGTAATCGGTCTCACCGAGATTACATTATGCCCAAACCCTAACCATATCGGTCCTACCGAGTTGCATGTCAGTCCCACCGAAAATCACTAACGGTCACTAGGTTTACATTTTCGGTCCGACCGAGCTTATTGATTCGGTCCCACTGAGATTGGAAAACTGTGTAACGGTTGGATTTTGTGTGGAGGCTATATATACGCCTCCACCTCCTTCTCATTCGATGAGAGAGCCATCAGAACACACACACCATTCCAACTCATATGTTCTGAGAGAGAACCACCTACTCATGTGTTGAGACCAAGACATTCCATTCCTACCATATGAATCTTGATCTCTAGCCTTCCCAAGTTGCTTTCCACTCAAACCTTCTTTCCACCAAATCCAAATCCTGTGAGAGAGAGTTGAGTGTTGGGGAGACTATCATTTGAAGCACAAGAGCAAGGAGTTCATTACCTACACACCATTTGTTACTTCTTGGAGAGTGGTGTCTCCTAGATTGGCTAGGTGTCACTTGGGAGCCTCCGACAAGATTGTGGAGTTGAACCAAGGAGTTTGTAAGGGCAAGGAGATCGCCTACTTCGTGAAGATCTACCGCTAGTGAGGAAAGTCCTGTGTGGGCGATGGCCATGGTGGGATAGACAAGGTTGCTTCTTCGTGGACCCTTTGTGGGTGGTTTCTTCTTCGTGGACCCTTCGTGGGTGGAGCCCTGTGTGGACTCGCGCAACCGTTACCCTTGGGTGGAGCCCTGTGTGGACTCGCGCAACCATTACCCTTCATGGGTTGAAGTCTCCATCAACATGGATGTAGGATAGCACCACCTATCCGAACCACAGGAAAAACATCCCTGTCTCCAATTGCGTTTGAATTCTCCAAACCCTTCCCTTTACATTCTTGTAAGTTGCATGCTTTACTTTCCGCTGCCTATATACTCTTTGCATGCTTGCTTAAATTATGTGATGATTGCTTGACTTGTCCTAAAATAGCTAAAATCTGCCAAGAACTAAAATTGGGAAAAGGTTAAGTTTTTATTTGGTCAAGTAGTCTAATCACCCCCCTCTAGACATACTTTCGATCCTACAAGTGGTATCAGAGCTTTGGTCTCCATTTGCTTGATCTCCATAGCTTTTGGTGGTCATAGCCTTGGTTTCACAACCTAGGAGAGTATGGCGTCTAGCGAGGGAAATTATCACCGTAGAGGTCCTTACTTTGATGGTACTAATTTTGCTAGTTGGAAGCATAAAATGAAAATGTATATTCTTGGACATAACCACGCCGTTTGGGCTATTGTGTGTGTTGGTTTGCAAGGTGACTTCTTTGACGGGAGAGAACCAAACCGTGAAGCTACCGGGGATGAGTTGAAGATGTTGCAATACAATGCTCAAGCTTGTGACATTCTCTTCAACGGATTGTGCCCCGAAGAATTCAACAAAATCAGCCGTCTTGAGAATGCAAAGGAAATTTGGGACACTTTGATTGATATGCACGAAGGTACCGACTCCGTCAAGGAATCCAAGTTGGATGTACTTCAAAGCCAACTTGACAAGTTCAAGATGAAGGATGGTGAAGGTGTCACTGAGATGTACTCTAGGCTTGCTCTCATCACAAATGAGATTGCCGGCTTAGGAAGTGAAGAGATGACCGATAGATTCATCATCAAGAAGATTCTAAGAGCCTTGGATGGAAAATATGATACCGTGTGCACATTGATCCAAATGATGCCAAATTACAAAGATCTCAAGACAACGGAGGTGATTGGAAGAATTGTTGCTCATGAGATGTCACTTAAGGATAAAGAGGAACTTCACAACAAATCAATTGGTGCCTATAAAGCCTCATGTGAAGCCCCTACATCATCAAGTGAGAAACAAGACTTCAATGAAGAATTGAGCTTAATGGTGAGGAACTTCAACAAGTTCTACAAGAGTAGAAGCAAAGATAGAAGCTCCAAGTCAAGGTCCTACAATGACAAAAGATCTTCTAGTCCAGAGCGAAACTGTTACAATTGTGGAAGACCCGGACACTATTCCAATGAGTGTACGGCTCCCTACAAGAGAAGAGAAGATTCTCCAAAAAGAAGCAAAGGATCACCACCAAGAGAGAGAAGGAGTAGAGATGATCGTTATGAACGAAGATACTCACGGAGAAGCAAGGATTCGGAAAGGAAGGAAAAATCATCAAGGAGCTACACAAGACGAAGAC
The DNA here is from genome assembly GCF_056163025.1 of Triticum urartu. Classification (NCBI taxonomy): domain Eukaryota; kingdom Viridiplantae; phylum Streptophyta; class Magnoliopsida; order Poales; family Poaceae; genus Triticum; species Triticum urartu. The sequence goes on along the minus strand of NC_141879.1, from coordinate 306,943,211 downwards.
ATCAAGCTCATGTTGGTGAATGGGTATCCGGCTCCGACTCCGATAGCCACTCCGAGAGAAGTTATCACTCCAACTCCGAAGATACTCAAGATGAAGGTGTTGCCGGTCTAGCACTTGTGTCAACCAACTCCTACGACATATTTGACTCACCAAATGAAGGAATTGGAAGATGCTTCATGGCCAAAGGTCCTAAGGTAACACACCCCGAGTATGTTGATTTCAATAGTGATGAAGATGACTTGTTAGGTGATGATTTGCTTGTTGACAAATCTAGTGATGAATACTATGATGAAATATCAATTAAACATGCTAATCAAGATAAAACGAATGACAATGATAAGGAGAAAATTGAGGCCCTAACTAAAGAGCTAAACACTCTTAAGTTAGCTCATGAAACCATCTTCGAAGATCATCAAGAACTTTTAAGAGCTCATGAGAAATTACGCTTTGAAAAGCTCAATCTTGAGCAAGAGCATGAGTTCTTAAAAGCAATCAATGATGATCTCCGCAAGAAAAGTTCTTCTTACATTGCCAAGCGTTTGCTCTTATCCACTTACATGCCTCAAGTCAAGTCTAACAAGAAAGATTCTTCCTCTAGTAGTAACAATGATCATGCTAAATCAAATATTGTTACTTCTAGTAGCTCTCTTGATTCCACTAATGATTCTCTTAGCCAAGTTACACTTGAGCAAGAAAATAGTTTATTGAAGGGAATTATAGAGAAAGGAGTGTACAAAAGCCTTGCCGGGAGTAAGCAATTCGAGGAAATCATGCGCAAGCAAGGAATGCTCCGGAAGAATCAAGGTGTTGGTTTTGAGCGAAAGTTCAATGCCAATGGAGTTGAGTGGGAAGAAGATCAATACCCCAAGACAAAGTTTGTCCCTCAACAAGAGAAGTATACTTCTTCCAAGGGGACACAAGCTCAAGATGATCTTCCACCACAAGACTACAAGCAAAAAGGCAAGGACAAGCTTCAAGAGGAAATTGATGCATTTGAAGAAGCTTTGAAGACCTTAGTCAAGTGGATTCCCAAGACTACTTCAAGCTCCACTTCATCAAGTACGACTACAACTCCAAGGATTCCCATCAAGATGATGTGGATCCAAAAGAAGAAGAACTAGAGAGTTCTTGAGGGTGACTCCGCCAACATACTTCACTGTTATCATTTTGGCAAGAACAAGTGCAATCAACTTCCACATCTTGCACTAGTTCAAGGAGTCATAAACCCTCTTATTGGTAAGACAAGGGACAAGGTAACCTAAAAGTTTTCATGGACATCATCTTTTGTGTGCATCACTCTATGTCTATGGATATCCTTGTTTGTTCCTTGTGGGACTAACCCATGTAGGTATTGAAAGTGCAATTCACTCAAATGGATAGCTCCAAGAGATCTACATCAACATTGAGCATCCACATCTTCAATATCTACATGAAGTCATCATCGACAAAACCCAAGGTTAGTTCATCCCTCTTAGGGGGGATATCACATCTAGGGGGGGCTTTACTATAAGAGTTGAGCTAAAGCAACTCTAAAGATGTGAACAAAACAATGCTTTATGTAAAAGTGGTAACCCCACTTGAGCTTAAACGATGAGTATGACCTATGATCAAGTGATCTCACTTGACTCCTAAGTCAATATACTCATATATAGATGACCTAGTCATCGCAAATTGCTTGATAGATGCTAGAATTGGTTGTGCATGCCTTGTCACATATTTCATTTGCCATCTTATTGTGTGAGCATGCTGGTTGCATATTTTACTCATTCGAGGACATCCACTTGTTGTTTTGATTGTTCAGCTTTATTTCTTTTTGCCAAGTGGATGGACAAGAATGCCTAAGAACCTCCTCTAGCTATCTATGCTTTTCTCGTCTCAAACTCTATTCATGCTGCATCACAAAATTTGATCAAGTCAGATTCGAACCACTCTGTGTGAGGAGCGCTCGGAGTCCCCGATTCGTCATAGACTTAAACTTCCAAAACCTCTTTATGATTCTCGGTCTGACCGATACTCCACTTTCGGTCCTACCGAGATCATTAAGTTGATCTAGGTTTTCGATCTCGGTGCAACCGATTTGAACATTTCGGTCACACCGAGTTTCAGTAACTGCTTGCAGTTATGAATCTCGGTGCCACCGAGTTGTTCCACTCGGTCACACCGACAGGGTCGGGCTATATATAGTCATGGGCAAAATTTGGAAATTTCTCCGAACCCCTTCGCCCGCGCGATAGCCTGCTCTGCCCTCATGGTCTCCGGATCGTCTTCTCGCCGCCAGCCGCCTCCAGTCGCTGGTCTCCGTCGCCGTCAACGGGAATTCTTCCCCGCCGTTGCCGCCGTAGCTAGTCCCCGCCGAACTAGGGTATGGACTTGATCTTTGTGCTACTCCTCAATCTGATTCCTAGCACATTGCGATCATATTGATTCTAGCCACGTTTGATAAACTTCTATCCAGTCAAAACGCCCGTAGATTAGGTTTGATTCGAAAATTCTAGGTTTAGGTTTCCGCCGAAACCATCTTGGACCCACCGAGTTGAAAAACTCGGTCCCACCGATTTGGCTTATGCCATTGCACAAGTGAGACTCGGTCTGACCGAGAATTACTTATCGGTGTGACCGATTTTGGAACTCTGTGAAACCCTAGCAGTCTCGGTGCCACCGAACTGTGACTCGGTCCTACCGAGTTCACTAGTTTAGGTTCCAAAACTGCTTCGGTATCACCGAGTTTGAAAATCGGTAGATCCGAGATGATTTCAGTAGGAAACTAAAACTAAGTTTTTGGATCATTCTTTTTGCAAAAATCTCTGCATTTTGTGATGCTCATCCTTTCTACCTCATCTATAATCTATTCACAGGGTCAGCAGTCAGTTTGCAGCATGTCTGATCAAAGTGATAGCCAAAATATGTCAGAGCAGCAAGTGGTGATGAGTGAGGGCACTAATCCCTCCAGTTTATCTGATGAAGGCAGCAGGAGCACTCCTAGCAATTTGCCAAAGGCTGCCACGAGACAAAGGAAGAAGAGGACTTCAGATTCCGAAGATGAGGACTATGTGGCAGAGGAAGAGGCCACTTCCAAGAGAGTTGAGGCAGCTCAAGGCACTAAGCCAGGTCTGAAAATCAAAAGGCCAGCAGGCAGGCAACCAATGTCAAAGGCCAGAATGTCAACTGAGAAGCCCATAGAGCCAGTTGCAGCTGAGAGCAAGAAAAGAAAGGAAAGGGTGAAGAAGACTGTGGCTAGAGTGCTTGGCAAAGCTTCCATCATGGAAGAGGAAGAAGAAGAAGAAGTAGCTGCACCAGCACCCAAGGCACCCAAGCTAATGGGAGATGCCATAAAATCAGGGGGAGCTGCTTCCAAGGCCAAGCCAGCTCCAAAGCCAAAGCCAAAGAGGAACACAAGAAGCATTCCTGCAGCTGAAAAGAACAAGGCCCCAGTGCCTGAGACTGTTGCTGGAGAAAAGGAAGAAAATGTCCTAAGGAACCTAAAGCCCAAGATCCCAGACCACAACGATGCTCATCCTGTGGCTGAGGACATGAAGCTCAGGAGAGATTCAGGGCTGAGAAAGTGGAGAGAAGCAGACCCATATGCTTCAAGGAGAAGGACTGCCGTGGACTACATGTTTCACACCAAGGAGCAGCAGGATTTTTATGAGACAGTGCTGCTAGATAAGAAGCCCATTGTCTGTGATATGCGATGGGTTGATTGGACATACATCAAGGACAATGAGGAGCACTATCCTGGAGTGCAAGACAGCTTCATAGCTTGTGGAGTAGCTGACTTTGTTGGGCAGAAGCTCACAAAGTGGAACGAGGAACTCATCATGCAGTTCTACTCCACAGCTCACTTTTATCCAGATGGGAGGATCACATGGATGTCTGAGGGTAAAAGGTACCAATCCACAGTTGCTGAGTGGGCACAGATCATTAATGCCCCAGAGGAGCAAGATGATGACTTGGATATCTATGCCAAGAAGAAGATGGACCACAACTCAATGTCAAATATGTACAAGGAGATCCCAAATGAAGCACTTGATACCTTCAAGTTTGGCCCAGTACATTACCTTCTGTCAGGGCTCCCGACGATCAATTGGATACTAAGGCACACCTTACTGCCCAAGTCTGGAGATCACAAGATGATCAGAGGCCATGCTATCAACTTGCTACATGTGTTTGATGTGCCTCAGAAGTTCAAGGTGATGAGCCTCATAGTGGAAACAATCAAGAGGACTGCAGCAGACCAGAAGAGGAGCTGCGGATATGCCCCTCAGATTCAGGAGCTCATCAACTCCAAGATGGGCACGGGCATATATGTATTGGACAAGGAACATTTGCCCATCCGTCCAGATTTTGAGAACAATGAAGTTGTGATGACTGAGAACGAGCCATCGTCTGCACAAGCATATGCAAAGAAGGAGAAGGCGAGGAAGGAGAAAGCGCCAAGATGCCTACTCAAGAGGAGGCATCTGAATACTTCTTGAAGACCAAACAAGAGCAGCTTGGTTACTTGATGGCATCCACGCTGAGGATTGAGCAAAGTCTGGCCACCCTCACTCAGAATCAGGAGAGCCTAGAGAGAATCATGGAACAGAAGTTCTATGACTTGGATGTCAAAGTAACAGAAGTTCAGTCTGCAGTGGAACAGCTCCAGGAGGACATGCAGGAGAGGAGAGGCAGGACTACTACTCATGCCTTTGCCAGAGTACCAAGAGGCCCGAGGTCATCTGCCATGCCAGTTGCTGACACAAGAGCCACCACCTCAGCACCAGCCACAGCCTCAATTCCACCAGCTCCAGCATCTACTTCAGCTCCAACTCCAGCGTCTACTTCAGCATCTACCGAAGCCTTCGTCCTTGGAGTGATCCGGACTCCACCACCACCAGAAGATCAAGCCTGAGCATCAATCTAGTGCTATGCATTTTCTAGGAACTTTTTGGTAACTTGTTGCCAAAGGGGGAGAAGATGTATAGATCATAGGCTTCGAGAGAGAGAGTGTTGCTTTTCTCTCCTGCTTTATTTGGTGGTTGTTTTTTGAACTTGTTTGCTTTTGAGTGCTTGAGATACTACGTCATTATTTGTGAGACATTGATGATCATGTGTTTGATCATAAGCTACACTTAATGCTTGCTTAATGCTATTATCTTATCTATCTTATGTGATCATTCATTATTCTTGGTGATGAGTGCATGTATTTCATTCTTATCATTTTAAGCGCTCCACCAAGATGTATGTGACATGGAAGAGTAACCCATGACTCTAACTCTTTGTGCATTTGCAGTCCAAAGCAAATTTTAAATATGCACAAATTTAGGGGGAGCTCTTACTTATCACATACTTCTCAAAGCGACGATATATTTCATGCTTATTATCATTTGTCGAAGCTTTGATCTATATGTTGTCATCAATTACCAAAAAGGGGGAGATTGAAAGTGCAACTATCCCTAGGTGGTTTTGGTAATTCATAACAACATATAGCTCATTGAGCTAATGCTATTCCAAGATGATTATTTCAGGAAAGCTCAATGATTGGCATGGCATGGATGTGAAAGTGGAACCCTCAAAATGCTAAGGACAAAGGATTGGCTCAAGCTCAAGACTCTTCATTTTATATTTTAGTGATCCAAGATCACATTGAGTCTTTAGGAAAAGCCAATACTATTAAGGAGGGATGAGGTGTTGCTTAATGAGCCTCTTGCTTCATGTGCTTAGTGATATGCTCCAAAACCCTCAACTACTTTCCCATATCCACATATGACCTAAACCCTAAGCCAAACTCGGTCCTACCGATTCTTCCTATCCGGCGCCACCGAGTTTCACTTGTCATTAGCCACTACCAAACCCTAGCAATTCGGTTCTACCGATAAGGATCTCGGTCTCACCGAGATGGGGTTGCAAACTCTCTGTTTCCCTTTCGTAACTTTTCGGTCTTACCGAAAGAGCGAATCGGTCCCACCGAGATTGCAATGTAAACTCAGTGTTTCCCCTTTGTAACTTTTCGGTCTCACCGAGTTCCACTCGGTCTCACCGAAAGAGCAAATCGGTCCCACCGAGTTTGCCTGACCAACTCTCTGGTTAGCTAATTACCAAATTCGGTCTCACCAAGTTTGTGTAATCGGTCTCACCGAGATTACGTTATGCCCAAACCCTAACCATATCGGTCCTACCGAGTTGCATGTCAGTCCCACCGAAAATCACTAACGGTCACTAGGTTTACATTTTCGGTCCGACCGAGCTTATTGATTCGGTCCCACCGAGATTGGAAAACTGTGTAACGGTTGGATTTTGTGTGGAGGCTATATATACCCCTCCACCTCCTTCTCATTCGATGAGAGAGCCATCAGAGCACACACACCATTCCAACTCATATGTTCTGAGAGAGAACCACCTACTCATGTGTTGAGACCAAGACATTCCATTCCTACCATATGAATCTTGATCTCTAGCCTTCCCAAGTTGCTTTCCACTCAAACCTTCTTTCCACCAAATCCAAATCCTGTGAGAGAGAGCTAAGTGTTGGGGAGACTATCATTTGAAGCACAAGAGCAAGGAGTTCATTACCTACACACCATTTGTTACTTCTTGGAGAGTGGTGTCTCCTAGATTGGCTAGGTGTCACTTGGGAGCCTCCGACAAGATTGTGGAGTTGAACCAAGGAGTTTGTAAGGGCAAGGAGATCGCCTACTTCGTGAAGATCTATCGCTAGTGAGGCAAGTCCTGTGTGGGCGATGGCCATGGTGGGATAGACAAGGTTGCTTCTTCGTGGACCCTTTGTGGGTGGTTGCTTCTTCATGGACCCTTCGTGGGTGGAGCCCTGTGTGGACTCGCGCAACCGTTACCCTTGGGTGGAGCCCTGTGTGGACTCGCGCAACCATTACCCTTCGTGGGTTGAAGTCTCCATCAACATGGATGTAGGATAGCACCACCTATCCGAACCACAGGAAAAACATCCGTGTCTCCAATTGCGTTTGAATTCTCCAAACCCTTCCCTTTACATTCTTGCAAGTTGCATGCTTTACTTTCCACTGCCTATATACTCTTTGCATGCTTGCTTAAATTATGTGATGATTGCTTGACTTGTCCTAAAATAGCTAAAATCTGCCAAGAACTAAAATTGGGAAAAGGTTAAGTTTTTATTTGGTCAAGTAGTCTAATCACCCCCCTCTAGACATACTTTCGATCCTACATCATGTCATCTTGCTTAATGCATTACTCTGTTCTTATGAACTCAATACTCTAGATGCAGGCAGGAGCCGCTCGATGTGTGGAGTAATAGTAGTAGATGCAAAATCGTTTTGGTCTACTTGATATGGACGTGATGCCTATATTCATGATCATTGCCTTAGATATCGTCATAACTTTGCGCTTTTCTATCAATTGCTCGGCAGTAATTTTTTCACCCACCGTAACAATTTCTATCTTGAGAGAAGCCTCTAGTGAAACCTATGGCTCCTGGGTCTATTTTACATCATATTAGTTTCCCATCAACTTGCGAATTTCTGTCATGGTTCCTTTACTTTGCAATCTTTTACTTTCTGTTCCATAAACCAAAAATACCAAAAATATTACTTTACCGTTTAGCCATCTCTATCAGATCTCACTTTGCGAATAACCGTGAAGGGATTGACAACCCCTTTGTCGCATTGGTTGCAAGTTGGTGTTTGTCTGTGCAGGTATTCAGTGGCTTGTTGCGTAGTCTCCTACTGGATTGATACCTTGGTTCTCAAAACTGAGGGAAATAGTTATGCTCATTTGCTGCATCACCCTTTCGTATTCAAGGGAAAAACCAATGCAAGCTCAAGAGGTAGCACTTACTAATTAAGGTATTCTTTTCATGGGTGGCTAATTAAGATATTCAATTGCCAAGGGTAGTGTTGTAGTACTCCGCGTGTAAATTGAATGGCCATCAATTTTTGTCATTGCACGTCTGGGTAACAATATGGAGCACCCTTAGTAATTATGAAAATAAAACCTTGTGATTTATGCACGCATCTTTGGTCATCAGTTAATTCGTGTATTAATGTTGTTGTTTTGTTTTTAATTACCCTCCATGTGGTACAGATGGAACGATATGATGGATGAAGAATCAGAGAAGCTCAGATTTTATGAGTGGCATGGCAGAGTTCATGAATTTGGCTAAAAGTACAAAGAAGAGAATTGGTGATGAGGATTACATCTTGTGTCCATGTAGTCATTGTGCCAATACAGAGTCACATGAAGTTGCAGATATCGAGTGGCACTTACTCTCTCGGGGATTCATGGATGGATATACACATTGGACCAAACACGATGAAGAGCAGGTCATGGATGAATATACCCAAGGCTGCGAGATGCCAAACCCTGGTCAGTGTCACATGGATGTTGAATCTAAAACCGAGGCAAAGGCGTCATACTACCAATGGAACACCGGAAAGCCCAAACACCCACTGGAAAACCAAGACGGCGACGCAGACGACGATGGCGATCTTGATATGCCAGATTTTGCTTCTATAATTGCAGATTTCAAGGGCCCAAAAAAGGATATGATTGGGTACGAGGATCTTCCAACCATTTCTATGGACTCCAAGAAAGAATTGTATCCAGGTTGCAAAAAGAAATATTCCAAGTTGAGTGACACCCTGGCGCTTCTCAGATTTAAAGCAGCAAATGGTCTATTGATACGTCTCCAATGTATCTATAATTTTTTATTGTTCCATATTGTTATATTATCATTCTTGGATGTTTTACAATCATTTTATAGCAACTTTATAACATTTTTTGGGACCAACCTATTGACATAGTGTAAGTGCATCTAGTGCCACCCCTAGTTGGTTTTGGAGTATTGACGACAAACCTAGTTGAGGGACTAATGTGTTTGTGAGTATTGCAAGAAAACACAGGTAGAAGTCCCTCATTGATTCGGTTTTACTACCAGAGATGACCCCTAAAAATGTATGAAGACATTGAAGACAAAGGTGGTATATGAAGATATTCACATTGAAGACTATGACAAAAGAAGACACGTTATGAAGCCTATGGAGCTCGAAGACTTCTTTCGTAGTTCTTTTTCTTTTGTGTTGAGTCATAGGAACCACCATACTGTTAAGTGGGGTCCGGGAGAACCAGTCAGAATGACTGAAGTGATGCCTAAATCAAAAACCTATGTCTTCGAGCGAAGACAATGAGAGCGAATCTTGTCCAGAGCCGGACAAGTCAGCTTTGCTTGTAGCCCAAGCAAAGTTGCCATGAGAGTTTGAAATCTGACCGTTGAGACACGTGTCAGTTCCTTAGTGACCCAGGGTCATTTCGGACAAATCAGGTCGGGTTGCCAAGTGGCTATAAATAGCCCACCCCCCACAACCATAAACGGTTGGTTGCTCAGATTTCAGTGCACGGCTTTTGTTGTTTGAGAGCAACCCACCTCGAAGCCTTTGAGAGAAAATTCCTAGTGAGGAGAAAACCCCTAACCACCCAGAGCCAGAGCAAATTGGGCATCACTTGAGTCTTCTTGTCTGTGTGATCTGAAGACTTATTACACTTGAGGACTGTGAATCCTCCAGACGGTTAGGCATCGCGTTTAGAGCATCCAAGAGACATTGTGGATTGCCAGTGAACGAAGTTTGTGAAGGTTTGGGAGTCTACCTTGAAGACTTACCAGAGTGATTAGGCGAGGACTAAGTGACCTTAGCTCAAGGAGAATACGGTGAGGACTTGGTGTCCTGGACTGTGTGTTCAGGACTGGGTGTCCGGGACTGTGTGTCCCAAGGTTTAAATACCTAGCCGCTCCAACCAGACGTACAGTTGTCATAGCAACTGGAACTGGTCCAACATATCATTGTTTTCAATGAGTCACTGGTTTCATCTTCACTTCCTTTTCTTACTGTTACACATTGTGAAGCCATTGCATGCTTGCTTTATCTTTTGTCTTCACAACGTGAATGTATGAACTGTTTGGCTTCATAACTTCTTCCTACCTGATCCTTATTACACTGCAGTTGTTTGTCATTGTGCTTTCACTCTATTGAATACATGACCATGGCTGGCCTAGTGTAATCTAACTTCCGCTGCATAGTAAAAGGCTTAATCTTCGCTGTTTGTCTTCATAACTCTCACGTTTTGAAGACTTTCATAAAAATCGCCTATTCACCCCCCCCCTCTAGTCGATATAACGCACTTTCAATATGTATCAGAGCAAGGTGCTCCCTTGTTCTGTGTGATTCGGTTTAACCACCTGGAGTTTTAGCTATGTCGACTGCAGGGATAATCAAAGTCTCCGCTGCGTGCCCCGTCTTCGATGGAACTGAATATCCCTACTGGAAGAATAAGATGCGCATGCATCTTGAAGCCATTGACGTCGACCTATGGTATGTCGTCGAGAACGGCGTTCCCAAGGCTGGAGAAGGTGTCACTGCTACTGATGTCAAGAAGTTCACTCAACTGGACTCTACCGCCAAAAATATCATCTGTGGCCATCTGACAAAAGGACAGTATGGCCGTGTGAGTGCCTTGAAGACATCCAAGCTGGTCTGGGACTGGCTCTCCAAGGTCAATGAAGGCGTCTCAACCCAGAGAGATCAAAGAATCAGTGTCCTTCGCAACCTCTTCAACCGCTTCAAGCGAAATGACAATGAGAATGTCCAGCACACATTTGACCGGCTCACTGACATCACAAATGAGCTTCAAGCCCTCGGCGCCACTGAGATCACCAAACATGAAATCGTCAAGACGCTGCTGCGATCACTTGATAGTTCGTTTGACATCCTGGCCCTGATGATTCAAGAACGTCCTGATTTCAAGACACTCGATCCGTCTGACATACTTGAGAGGCTCAACACACATGAGTTTCAGCTTTCTGAGAAAAGAGATATCTACGGTCCAAACTATGGGCGAACTCGTGCCTTGAAGGCAAAAGTTGTTTCCTCATCTGAAGAAGAATCTGACTGCAGTTCTGATGATCCTGAAGACATTGGAAGAGAACTTGCAATGCTAGTGAAGAAGTTCCAAAAATTCACCAAGAAGAAAGGCTTCAGAAAATCTTCACGATCAAGCTCAAGGAATGATGAAGCTTCTGCTCATGACTACAAGAAGAAAACATGTCACAAGTGCAAGAAAACTGGACACTTCATCTCTGAGTGTCCACAGTGGGACAATGAGAACAGAAGGAAGAAGAAGAGCAAGGAATATGATTCTGATGACAAGAAGAAGAAATACTCAAAGTCTTCTTCCAAGTCTTCCTCAAAGTCTTCATCACACAAGAAGAGCTCATCTGGCAAGGCACGTGCGTTTGTTGGCAAGGAGATGGATTCAGAGGAGGAGTCCGCATCTGAGGAGGCAGAGGTGGAGTCTGAGGAGGAGTCTGATTCTGGCATTGCGAGTCAGGCTACAGCATACGTCGCCAAGTCCATCTTCAACACTGAAGACAATGACTGCATCACCGACACCGACGCAAATGACAAGAATGACTCCACTCCTACCTACTGCTTCATGGCACACGGTGCCAAGGTAAACACACGCACTACTCGCTATCAAACATCTAGTGACGATGACTCTGACTGTGATTCAAAACCCAGCTACAAAACACTTTCTAAAATTGCAACTGAACAACAGAAAGCTATGGAACATATTCAAAAACTGTTAGACAGAAGCGATGATCTGTTGGGTGCTGAAATGACTCGATCTGAATCCTTAATTGAAGACATAAAAAACCTTCATGTTAAGTATAAGGAACTTGAAGATCGTCTTGATACTCTCTCAACAACTCATGAAAAGCTTTCCTATGATTATCTTCAAAGGAAGCAAGAACTTGAGAAATTGAGAGCGGCTCATGAAGATCTTCAAAAGGAAAACGAGTCACTTCGCGCCGAACAGATCAGTCCCGCTCAGGAAGGATTTGAACCACCATGTCTTAAATGCATTGAGCGTGATAATGCTACTTCTGTTGCTGAATGTTCCACTGCTACTGCTGTTGCAATATCTTCAACTGTTGATGTGGTAACTAACCCCTCTGCTGAGGATACCACTGCTATTGCTGATGAGAATGCTAGGTTGAAGACATTGCTTGAAACAGGGATGTACAAAAGTCTTAAAGGACATCAGACATTATGTGATGTCCTCAAGAAGCAGATTCTGAACCGAAACCCTAGGAAAGAGGGTGTTGGGTTCGTGAGGAAAATAAATGCAGATGGCTCTTACTGGAAACCTGAGAAGTACCCCAAAACCACATGGGTTGCTGCAAAGGAACTTTCAGCAGATCCATCCAATTTATCTGGCTTCACTTGTGCTAACCCCATTATCATTGATGAATCCTTTGATGCAAACTATAAACTGTTTAAGAATCAGAATGGTGAAGTGTTTGCCAGGTACATTGGTACTAACTGCAGGAATGGACCGCCTATGAAGAAGATCTGGGTTCCGAAAAAGTGTCTGGAAAATCTTCCTGTGAATGTCTTCATGACACCTCTCTTAAAGAAGACAAACCCCAGACCAAAGGCTTCATATGGTTCAAAGGCTTCATACAAACAGAGGACTCACCTGAGTCACACTAACGCAAATGTTTTGTAGGGAAATCATACTCAGGCATATGAATATGAGAGCGGTTCTTCGAATCGTCATGTTCATATGACCAAAAATTATTCTGCTTATTCCTATGAGTATTATTGTCCACCTGCTAGACTATTCGCTAAGGCTTCAAAGCCAAAATTCTCAGATGCTGCACTTAGACTTATTGCTTCTAAGCCACCCTTGAAGATGTGGGTGGTTAAGAAAGCTTAACTCTCTTTTGCAAGGAAAGGTCTCCAGCAGAAAAACAAAATCTTCTGACGCTATTGCTGGGGACCTTAAAAATCTTGTGGGGCGCAAGATAAAATGCCCAAATGGCATCGTTATGTACCTCGTTCCTGAATCGCATGCTACTTTCCCTATTAGTTCTAATCTGGATCTAAGTTTTTATAACCCACTGGTTCGTCAAATGTTTATGCTTCACAACTCTCTTCGTGAAGCCTATCCCCCTAACTGCACTGTAGGGTACGACACCAGCGACTTCAAAGTCTTCAGAATGGATTATTGACAGTGGGTGTACAAATCACATGACTGGCAAAAGAAGCCTTCTTATGGACTCAACATTACGTCCATCCGACAAGAGCCACATCACATTTGCTAACACTGGTAAAAGTAAGGTATTGGGTCTAGGTAGAGTTGCAATATCAAAGGATCAACACATGGATAAAGTCATGCTTGTTGAATCCCTTGGCTTCAACTTAATGTCTATCTCAATGCTTTGCGATTTGAATATGATCGTAATGTTTGGAACATATCGTTGCCTGGTACTAATGGAATCTGACAAGTCTCTAGTGTTTGAAGGGTATCGGAAAGGTGATTTGTACGTGGTAGATTTCTCAGCAGGGCCACAACTTGCAGTATGTCTTCTTGCAAAAGCTTCAGAATGCTGGCTTTGGCATCGGAGGCTTGGGCATGCTAGCATGAGGAACCTCCACACCCTTGTGAAGAAGAAGCATATCATAGGCATCGAGGGCGTCAAGTTCAAGAAAGATCACTTATGCGGTGCCTGTGAAGCAGGGAAGATGACAAGGGCAAAACATCCTTCGAAGACAATCATGACTACTACTCAACCCTTCGAACTGTTCCACATGGATCTTTTCGGTCCCACTCACTACTCAACCTTTGCTACTACTGCTTGCCTCTATGGCTTCGTCATTGTTGATGATTACTCTAGATATACTTGGGTGCACATAATCCTTTACAAGACTGAAGTGCAGGATGTCTTCAGACGCTTCGCCAATCGAGTAATGAACAATTTTGGCGCCAAGATAACGCACATCAGAAGTGACAATGGCACTGAATTCAAGAACACTGGCCTTGATACATTTCTTGATACCTTGGGCATCACACATGAATTCTCAGCTCCGTACACGCCACAGCAGAATGGCATCGTCGAACGCAAGAACAGAACACTCATTGAGATGGCCAGAACAATGCTAGATGAATACAAGACTCCAAGAAAATTCTGGACAGAAGCCATTGACACTGCATGCCGTACAATCAATCGTGTTTATCTTCACAAGCTTCTGAACAAGACACCTTATGGACTCCTAACTGGCAAGAAGCCAAATGTCAGTTACTTCAGAGTATTTGGCGCAAGGTGCTGGATCAAGGACCCACACCACACCTCAAAGTTTGCACCAAAAGCACATGAGGGATTTATGCTAGGATATGGAAAGGATTCACATTCCTACAGAGTCTTCAATCTCTTCCATTACAAAGTAGTTGAAACAGTGGATGTGCGGTTTGATGAGACAAATGGTTCACAAAGAGAGCAACTGCCAAATGTGCTAGATGAAGTTCCAGCTAGTGAATCAATCAAGCTTATGGGAACTGGAGAGATTATACCTTCTGAAGCTCATCCTGAAGAAGAACTTATCATCTCAGCACCTGATCAACATGAAGACAATGCTCAGCCTAAAGACATTCCTCCCAACAACAACGCAGATCAGCAAGAGCAAAGTCTTCGCCCTGTACATCCTCGTGTTGCCAATGAAATGCAGATTGACAGAATAATTGACAGCATCAATGCACCTGGTCCACTCACTCGTTCAAGGGCAACTCAGCTAGCAAATTTCTGTGGGCACTTCGCATTCGTATCAATATCAGAACCCAAGAAAGTTGAAGAAGCCTTCATGGAACCTGAATGGATTCAAGCTATGCAAGAAGAGCTTCAACAGTTTGAGCTGAATAATGTATGGGAACTAGTTAAGCGTCCTGATCCACGGAAGCGCAACATAATAGGCACCAAATGGATATACCGCAACAAGCAAGATGAGCATGGTCAAGTTGTCAGAAACAAAGCTCGTCTCGTTGCTCAAGGATATACTCAAGTGGAGGGCATTGACTTCGATGAAACATTTGCTCCTGTGGCAAGGCTTGAAGCTATACGCATACTGCTGGCCTATGCGAATCATCATAACATACTTCTATATCAAATGGATGTGAAAAGTGCCTTTCTCAATGGCAAGATTGAAGAAGAAGTGTATGTTGCACAACCTCCTGGCTTTGAAAATCCAAAACATCCTGACATGGTATACAAGCTCAACAAGGTACTGTATGGCCTCAAACAAGCCCCTAGGGCCTGGTATGACACACTCAAATACTTCCTGAAGAGCAAAGGCTTCATACCTGGTTCCCTGGATCCCACTCTTTTCACGAAGACATATGATGGTGAACTGTTTGTGTGCCAAATATATGTGGATGACATTATCTTCGGCTGCACCAATCAGAAGTACAGTGAAGAGTTTGGATATATGATGCAAGAGCAATATCAGATGTCCATGATGGGGGAACTGAAGTTCTTCCTTGGTCTTCAAATACGACAACAACGCAATGGCATCTTCATATCTCAAGAGAAGTATCTCAAAGATTGCCTGAAGAAGTTCGGTATGCAAGACTGCAAAGGCTTCACAACACCAATGCCAGCCAAACATCATCTAGGTCCTGACGACAATGGTAAAGAGTTCAATCAAAAGGTATACCGCTCCATGATTGGGTCTTTGCTTTATTTATGTGCATCTAGGCCAGATATTATGCTTAGTGTTTGCATGTGTGCTCGACTTCAAGCGGCACCAAAGGAGTCGCATCACTTAGCTGTGAAGCGAATTCTTCGATATTTGGCTCACACCCCAACTCTAGGATTATGGTATCCAAAGGGCTCAGAGTTTGATTTGGTTGGATTTTCGGATGCTGATTATGCAGGTGACAAGGTTGATCGCAAGTCTACATTAGGCACATGTCACTTTCTGGGACGATCACTTGTATGTTGGTCTTCAAAGAAGCAGAACTGTGTATCTCTCTCCACTGCTGAATCTGAATACATTGCTGCTGGATCTTGCTGCGCACAGCTTCTGTGGATGAAGCAAACACTCAAGGACTATGGCATTCATATGAAGCAAGTGCCACTTTACTGCGACAACGAAAGCGCCATCAAGATTGCCAATAACCCAGTTCAGCACTCGAAGACAAAGCACATTGAAATTCGTCATCACTTTCTCAGAGATCATGTTGTGAAGGAAGACATTGATATCGTACAC
Organism: Triticum urartu; assembly: GCF_056163025.1. Taxonomy (NCBI): domain Eukaryota; kingdom Viridiplantae; phylum Streptophyta; class Magnoliopsida; order Poales; family Poaceae; genus Triticum; species Triticum urartu. The sequence continues at coordinate 306,927,144 of NC_141879.1, read as the reverse complement.
GTCAACACTGAAGAGCAATTGGCGGATATCTTCACCAAGCCCTTGGATGAGAAGAGATTTTGCAAGTTACGGTGTGAGCTAAATATCTTGGAATCCTCAAATGTCCTGTGATCAGGCACACATCCTAACACTTATGCATATTGATGACTTAGATGTGCAACACACAAAGTAAAGTATATCTTCATTCAATGAAGACATACATTCTAAGTGTGAACACATTAATGTGGAATTTGACTTCGGAGCGCCACGATAATTGTGCGCCGTGTCTGGGTCTAATACTTCCTATACGGTGGGTAACGCCACCACCAAACGTTCTATTTTGAAGTGTTTCACTCATGGCGTTACCTTGCAATATCTTCACATTTGATTGTCTTCACATTTGATTTGGCTTCGAACATGTCTTCATGATTATCTTCACTACGTTGCTTGTATAGAAATATATAAATACTAGTGCTCTGTCCTCTACTGCATTCACTTATAGCTATGGCTTCGTGTTGAATCTTTTGAACTAAGTGAATGTGATCGGACCCCAAACTACTCTATGCTTTCTATCTCAAACTCTATCTCTCTAAGTCATATGCATTCTGTTGAAACTGTTGAATGTCTTCACTGCGTCCTTGTCAGCTGAAGATATAGAGACAACCATAAAGTCCATTTTTCAATGCTCATTCCTCCACATAAAATCCAGAGAAGCAGGAACGACCGCCCGACAATTTAGGCATGCGTGGGACATGGAACAAACCCCAAACATCCGCTAACTGGCCACGCGTTCCTCAAATGCGAACCGCCAGGGGCACCTGTGTAATAGCTCAGTGCCGCCCCTGAGCCTATAAATTCACACTTACCGCAGTCATTATCTCCTTCTTCCACCCTCGCAAGAACCCTAGCGCCACCGCTAGCACTCGACGACGCCGGAGACGAAGCGCTTCGCTGCCGCAACCTCTCCAACGCCGTCCTCACGCCGACCGCGGACATCGTCCTCTCCACCGTCACCGTAGGTGTTTTCCGTCGCCAAGTTAGGGCACGGAGGACTGAACTGCTCGGCATCAACTCCCTTCCATCTAGCAGTTCCAGTGTGGTAAATAAAACTCCTTTTTACAGCCTCTTTTGATCTCATGGTTCTGTCACTTCCTACCATAAGAAGTTTCTCTTCACACTAGTTAGATCTCTCGCTGCATCTCATAACATGCCTAGTATATTCACTTGTGCTTCTTAAAGTAGTTAGATTCCTCACTTGTACTAATCTGTGGGTTCGTACAAATCTGGAACCAACTTCTTATCTATGAGTGAATGTCTTCGCACGATGAGGTCAATGTCTTCTAAACTGATTAATCTTCAAAACCTTCTGAGAATGCATATGACCTCTTCCCCTTCCCTCGCACCTTAATGCTGTCACAGGTACATGTCCGTGGGAGAATCCTTCGGTTCTCATAGTCTGCATTCATTTGCAGAATTCCTACAGCATCACATAAACTCTCCTGAAGCCAGTTCCTGTTGGTCTAGAAAAAGACAGCCTTTGAAGCCTTTGAAAGTTTTGAAGCCTCTCAAGTTAAAGTTTATGGCTTCAGAAGCAGCAGCAAGAAAGGGGGGCAGACAGAGACGTGAGGGAACTTCCAAGGATCTGCCTGAAGACTTGGCAGAAATGTACAAAACAGATCCAGAAGAGAGCTATGGGCAGCGCAAGACCCGAGTCCAATGGGTTCGACGCTATTGGGCAGAACAGTGGTTCAAATACCGCTTCGTCACTGAGGAGTATGCCGAGAAAAGTGCCATCAGGAGACCATGGGGGATATCCGTTTCAAGAATCTCTTACTCAGAACCAGTGATGAAGCCATTGCCTCAGGATGCACCCTATCCAACTGAGTTCTTTGTTGAAGACCTAGAGTACCTGCCCAGGACCATATATCACATCATCCGGCGGACTCTCTGGCCCATTAAGGGACACTCACCACATGCTAAGATTGAGGGTGCAATGAAGACTCTCATATTCTATATCATGCATGGCAAATGCTTCAACGCACAGGATCTCTTCATACGCCCACTTGCAGCGTCAGGCTCAGAATTATTTGGTTTGAAGTTCTATGCTCATTGGGTGATGAGGCTAATCAAACTGCACTCTGCGATCTCGTATCAGCCCTCTGCCCGAAACCATCGGATCTTCTTGCCAGATGTGGATACCTCTGCTGAAGCAATATAACCTGAGCCTGCCAAGCAACCGATAAGTCTTCAGAATGTAGAACACCAGAGCTTCACACAGAATGTTGAAGGTGTTGAAGCCATATCCAGGGTATATCCGTTGGCTGGCACTACACGTGCACCAGCATCTACTGAAGCCACAGACAGCACAAATGCTCCAAGACCCAAGAAGCATGCTCGTGTCCTCACTGACCGAGAGCTTCTTGTGGCCCTTCACCAAAAGCAAGATAGGCATCACGACTGGCTAAAACGTCAGATGAAGAGCCTCTTGGTGGATGTCAATCGTCTTCGAAACCTTGCCACCAAGAATGCCTTCGTTACACACGAAACCTGCCGTCGTACATGGAAAGGGCTCTCAATGATATGTACTGAAGCTGAACTTGAAGAGGATGGCTTCACAGAGCGTTTCAAGTTTGACACCACACCTCCTAGAAGGGCTGTGATGCGCAACACACCATCACTAGAAGACTCTGAGTTCTCTTCATCTGCTGCCACAGTTACTGCAAGGATCATTGATGAAGACGACGATGCTACATCACCACCACCTGCTTCAGCACATCCCGGCTCTGCACCGCCAAACAACTCCACCGACCCTGCTGCGCCTGGGAACGCGTAGCAAACTCTATGTCTTCAAACCATTTTGGTCATTACTGACAAAAGGGGGAGAAGCGTATGATGTTTATAGTCTTCAAGCAGGTCAATATGGGCGGGTGCCTTATGTTTTTTCATATTTTGCTTGTGTTTACAACTCTTGTTTTTGCTTCATTTGATTCTTTGAGTTGTAAACACTAAAACTCGATGGTCGTCTGCTACTTGTTTGCCACCCTGTTTGCGAAGATAAATTCCGCATGTGCGACGATAAATTCCGCACTTATCTCATTCTGCAGACGTCCATTTTCCATTATGCATGTCATTATCTTCATATACTTTCACATGCATAGTGGATTGTCATCATAAGCTGAAGAGGATCTCCTCAAGTACAACCTGCCATGTGCATTTGCATTCCAAAAGCAAATTAACTTATATGCACATCTTCAGGGGGAGCCTTTGCAACTTATGAAGACAATTCCCTATCCTTTACAAACTTCACACATTATATTCCCCGTTGAAAACTTCAACTAGTTTGTCATCAATCACCAAAAAGGGGGAGATTGTAAGTGCATCTAGTGCCACCCCTAGTTGGTTTTGGAGTATTGACGACAAACCTAGTTGAGGGACTAATGTGTTTGTGAGTATTGCAGGAAAACACAAGTAGAAGTCCCTCATTGATTCAGTTTTACTACCAGAGATGACCCCTAAAAATGTATGAAGACATTGAAGACAAAGGTGGTATATGAAGATATTCACATTGAAGACTATGACAAAAGAAGACACGTTATGAAGCCTATGGAGCTCGAAGACTTCTTTCATAGTTCTTTTTCTTTTGTGTTGAGTCATAGGAACCACCGTACTGTTAAGTGGGGTCCAGGAGAACCAGTCAGAATGACTGAAGTGATGCCTAAATCAAAAACCTATGTCTTCGAGCGAAGACAATGAGAGCGAATCTTGTCCAGAGCCGGACAAGTCAGCTTTGCTTGTAGCCCAAGCAAAGTTGCCATGAGAGTTTGAAATCTGACCGTTGAGACACGTGTCAGTTCCTTAGTGACCCAGGGTCATTTTGGACAAATCAGGTCGGGTTGCCAAGTGGCTATAAATAGCCCACCCCCCACAACCATAAACGGTTGGCTGCTCAGATTTCAGTGCACGGCTTTTGTCGTTTGAGAGCAACCCACCTCGAAGCCTTTGAGAGAAAATTCCTAGTGAGGAGAAAACCCCTAACCACCCAGAGCCAGAGCAAATTGGGCATCACTTGAGTCTTCTTGTCTGTGTGATCTGAAGACTTATTACACTTGAGGACTGTGAATCCTCCAGACGGTTAGGCGTCGCGTTTAGAGCATCCAAGAGACATTGTGGATTGCCAGTGAACGAAGTTTGTGAAGGTTTGGGAGTCTACCATGAAGACTTACCAGAGTGATTGGGCGAGGACTAAGTGACCTTAGCTCAAGGAGAATACGGTGAGGACTTGGTGTCCTGGACTGTGTGTTCAGGACTGGGTGTCCGGGACTGTGTGTCCCAAGGTTTAAACACCTAGCCGCTCCAACCAGACGTACAGTTGTCACAGCAACTGGAACTGGTCCAACATATCATTGTCTTCAACGAGTCACTGGTTTCATCTTCACTTCCTTTTCTTACTGTTACACATTGTGAAGCCATTGCATGCTTGCTTTATCTTTTGTCTTCACAACGTGAATGTATGAACTTTTTGGCTTCATAACTTCTTCCTACCTGATCCTTATTACACTGCAGTTGTTTGTCATTGTGCTTTCACTCTATTGAATACATGACCATGGCTGGCCTAGTGTAATCTAACTTCCGTTGCATAGTAAAAGGCTTAATCTTCGCTGTTTGTCTTCATAACTCTCACGTTTTGAAGACTTTCATAAAAATCGCCTATTCACCCCCCCCCCCTAGTCGATATAACGCACTTTCACATAGTGCCCAGCCCCAGTTGCCGCTTTTTGCTTGGTTTTTTACTTCGCAAGAAATCAATACCAAACAGAGTCCAAGTGCAGCGAAACTTTTTGGTGATTTTTTCTGGACCAGAAGACACAAGATGGGCCAAGAAAGTACCTGAGGGGGGCTTTGAGGGGAGCACAACCCACCAGGGCGCGCCTAGGGGCCCAGGCGCGCCCAGGTGGGTTGTGCCCACCTCAGTGGCCTCCCGCACCGCCTCTTTGCTCTATAAATACCCCAAATATTCCAAAAAACCTAGGGGAGTCGACGAAAATCAATTCTAGCCGCCTCAAGTTCTAGAAACCACAAATCCAATCTAGACACCATCACGGAGGGGTTCATCATCCTGATTGGTTCCTCTCTGATAATGCGTGACTAGTTCATCGTAGACCTACGGGTCCGTAGTTAGTAGCTAGATGACTTCCTCTCTCTTTTGATTCTCAATACAATGGTCTCTTAGAGATCTATTTGATGTAACTCTTTTTGCGATGTGTTTGTTGGGATCTGATGAACTTTGAGTTTATGATCAAATCTATGTTTTTATCCATGAAAGTTATTCGACTCTTTTGATCTCTTATATGCATGATTACTTATAGCCTCGTATTTCTTCTTTGAATATTTGGTTTAGTTAGGCCAACTAGATCGATTTTTCTTGCCATGGGAAGAGGTGCTTTGTGATGGGTTGATCTTACGATGCTAGATCCCAGTGACAGAAGGGGAACCGACACGTATGTATCATTGCTATTAAGGATAACAAGATGGGGTCTATTTCTACATAAATAGATCTTGTCTACATCATGTCATCATTCTTATTGCATTACTCTGTTTATCCATGAAGTTAATACACTAGATGAATGTTGGATAGCGGTCGATGTGTGGAGTAATAGTAGTAGATGCAGACAGGAGTCCATCTACTAATCTTGGACATGATGCCTATATAATGATCATTGCCTGGATATCTTCATGATTATTTGAAGTTCTATCAATTTCCCAACAGTAATTTGTTTACCCACCATATGCTATTTTTCTCAAGAGAAGCCACTAGTGAAATCTACGGTCCCCGAGTCTCTTCTTTATCATATTTGCCTTCGCGATCCATTTTTATTTGCTTTTATTTTCAGATCTATTAATCCAAAAACACAAAAATACCTTGCTACAATATTTATTTATTTATTTTATCTCGCGTTCCCGTGATATCTATTTATCCAATCTACTACAATTTTACCTATCCTTTAACCCATGAGGGATTGACAACCCTGTCGGTGTCAAAACCGGCGGATCTCGGGTAGGGGGTCCCGAACTGTGCGTCTAAGGCGGATGGTAACAGGAGGCGGGGGACACAATGTTTACCCAGGTTCGGGCCCTCTCGATGGAGGTAATACCCTACTTCCTTCTTGATTGATCTTGATGATATGAGTATTACAAGAGTTGATCTACCACGAGATCGAAGAGGCTAAACCCTAGAAGCTAGCCTAAGGTATGATTGTTTGTATATCTATCGACTAGCCTGGCCCTGGTTTATATAATGCACTAGAGGCCTAGGATAACAAGAGTCCTAGCCGAATACGCCGGTGGGGGAGGAGTCCTTGTCTTGACCACCAAGTCTTGTGGAATCTTCCTTGTATGCGGCAGCTGTCCGAACTAGCCCATGAGTATACGTCCATGGAGGTCCTCAGCCCAATCTAACTGACTGGGAGACGGAGTGGTGAGTACCCCCTAGTCCAAGACACCGTCAGTAGCCCCCTAAACCGGTCTTCAAGTTAGGGACGCTCCTCGATTCTTCTGAACTGTTCTTCATCTTCGGTCATCAGTCTTGAAAACTGGTTCAACAAATCTTCTTCGATCTTGAGGATCACCAACATGCATCCGAAGAGTTTATATGTTGGGTATCCGAGGAGCCCCTTTAAGTTTTCAGCCTTTATCAATGCCTTGTTTATTTTTATGCCACGCATCAGGTTTGAAGTTGTTCCCGGGCGCCAACGCCCTCTTGTGTCTGAGCTCCAATGCCGGACTGCATTCGAGGTATCTTTTGCAGACGAGTACCAACGCCGGACCGCTTCCGAGCTCCAACGTCGGAATGTATCCGAGCTCCAACGTCGGACTGTATCCGAGCTCCAATGCCAGACTATATCCAAGGTGTCATAAATCACCTTGGTTCAAAAAAGTTGAAGGAGTTTAGCCGAGCTTAATGCCGGAAATGCCCTCTATGGAGCTAGCCACTAGCGCCCGAGCTTTATGCCGGACTGCTTCCTGATTTATAGCACCTGATTTATTTGTTCTAGCAATCCAAATAAAAGTGACTCCCAAAATCGGGAATCGATCCACACACCCATTGCCTGATTGGTGATAAAGCGATGGCCTGGTGATGCTGGCAAAGGTTGGCTTGCCGAGGCGAAGCCCTCGGTCCAGCTAATGTGACGAAGCTGGTCGGCTGGTGACGTCGAAGTCACCAGAGTATGTTGATGAAGAAATAGCCAAGTCCCTGGTCTAGCCGAGGTGACGGAGCATGCCGGTGAGGAGTAGTTGTAGCTGCCATGTCAGCCGAGGTGTTGAAGTAGTTCGGCGTGATGGACATTTGCTCGAAGAAGCAACATTGCGGCCATGCCGACCCAGGTCGTAACTTGTGACGCGGCCAATGCTGGTTTGATGAAGTGACCATGCGGTGATGCCGGTGTGCCTGCTCCATGTAATCCGTGGGGTGGCGATGTTGGTGATGATTTATCCTTGGCGATTCTGAACTCTTATTCGGCTTGACGAGGTGAGCATCCGAAGAAGTTGAGCTCGGCTTAAAAAGCGACGACATGTCTAGCGCAGGTCGGTAGTCGTGCAGCTATATTGCCGAACTGGTTTGACACCAGCATGTTGGCGAAGATTACCTCAGAGGAGGATTAAAATTTTATGGGTGCGTGTTAAAAACAACGCACAATACCTTAGAAGAAAATTCCTTTTAAAAAGGTTGTCAAATATCACGTTCATAAAGAAACATGAATTCGGGTCGGATCCATGTTCGCGTAGGAAACAAATATGAAAAATGATGCACTAATCGGAAGGTTTCCGGAGTTTGGACGGTCGGAACGAGCTGAAATTTTGAGGGGTGGTAGATATGGCAATTCCGCAGCTGATGAACGGTTGGATCTTCCAAAGGACTTCCGAGCTAGGCTCTGGAGACTATGCCCTAAACTCATCCAGATTCCCGTCTGGATTTGACAGGGCTCCGGTATATCGTAGATTGTCAAAGATTCCTCCATCGGAACTCGACGAAATTTTCCAGGGTTGTTGTAGAATCGATTTAGCACAATTCCACCGAAGAGATCGTTAAAATGACACTCGAAGAGGTGGTGGCGGCAGATACGCGTTCGCTGTCCAGAAAAACAGCATGGTCGCCCGAGGGCAATGTTGACGTTGAGCCCCCGGGCTCCATTGACGATTCCTCCATGATATTGATAGAGATCGGAGTTGGTGTTGATGAAGGCCCTCGTCCGAACATGACGATCGGAGGTAGGGCACAGTCCTCAGTCAAGCCAAGGTGACCAGTCGAGCCGGTGACGAAGAGCGTGAGCCATGGATATAGCACTATATGTGGAATAGAATGGTGGTTGTGGAGAAGACAAAAAGGAGAAGATAGTCTCAGATCAACTAGGCGTATCAACAGGCTATGGAGATGCCCATCAATAGATATCAATGTGAGTGAGTAGGGATTGCCATGCAACGGATGCACTAGAGATATAAGTATATGAAAGCTCAACAAAAGAAACTAAGTGGGTATGCATCCAACTTGCTTGCTCATGAAGACCCAGGGCATTTTGAGGAAGCCCATCATTGGAATATACAAGCTAGGTTCTATAATGAAAAAATCCCACTAGTATATGAAAGTGATATCATAGGAGACTCTCTATCATGAAGATCATGGTGCTACTTTGAAGCACAAGTGTGGAAAAAGGATAGTAGCATCGCCCCTTCTCTCTTTTTCTCTCATTTTTTATTTGGGCCTTCTTTCTTTTTTTTGGCCTCTTTTCTCTCTTTTTTCGTCCGGAGTCTCATCCCGACTTGTGGGGGAATCATAGTCTCCATCATCCGTTCCTCACTAGGACAATGCTCTAATAATGATAATCATCACACTTTATTCACTTACAACTCAAGAATTACAACTCAACACTTAGAACAAAATATGACTCTATGTGAATGCCTCTGGTTGTGTACCGGGATGTGCAATGATGCATGAGTGACATGTATGAAGAATTATGAATGGTGGCTTTGCCACAAATACGATGTCAACTACATGATCATGCAAGCAATATGACAATGATGAAGCGTGTCATAATAACAGAACGGCGGAAAGTTGCATGGCAATATATCTCGGAATGGCTATGGAAATGCCATAATAGGTGGGTATGGTGGCTGTTTTGAGGAAGGTATATGGTGGGTTTATGGTACCGGCGAAAATTGCCCGATACTAGAGAGGCTAGCAATGGTGGAAGGGTGAGAGTGCGTATAATCCATGGACTCAACATTAGTCATAAAGAACTCACATACTTATTGCAAAAATCTATAAGTTATCAAAACAAAGTATTACGCACATGCTCCTAGGGGGATAGATTGGTAGGAAAAGACCATCGCTCGTCCCCGACCGCCACTCATAAGGAAGACAACCAATAAATAAATCATGCTCCGACTTCATCACATAACGGTTCACCATACGTGCATGCTACGGGAATCACAAACTTCAACACGAGTATTTCTCAAATTCACAACTACTCAACTAGCATGACTCTAATATCACCATCTCCATATCTCAAAACAATTATCAAGTATCAAACTTCTCATAGTATTCAATGCACTTCTACAAAAGTTTTTATATTATAGCAAATTTCCATGTTGTTCTAAAGGACTCTCAAAATAATATAAGTGAAGTATGAGAGAACAATAGTTTCTATAAAACAAATCCACCACCGTGCTCTAAAAGATATAAGTGAAGCACTAGAGCAAAAACTATATAGCTCAAAAGATATAAGTGAAGCACATAGAGTATTCTAATAAATTTCAAATCATGTGAGTCTCTCTCAAAAGGTGTGTACAGCACGGATGATTGTGGTAAACTAAAAAGCAAAGACTCAAATCATACAAGATGCTCCAAGCAAAACACATATCATGTGGTGAATAAAAATATAGCTCCAACTAAAGTTACCGATAGACGAAGACGAAAGAGGGGATGCCTTCTGGGCATTCGCAAGCTTAGGCTTTTTGGTGTCCTTGAATTTTACCTTGGGGTGCCATGGGAATCCCCAAGCTTAGGCTCTTGCCACTCTTTGTTCCATAATCCATCAAATCTTTACCCAAAACTTGAAAACTTCACAACACAAAACTCAAAATAGAAAATCTCGTGAGCTCTGTTAGCAAAAGAAAACAAAACACCACTTCAAACTACTGTAATGAACTCATTATTTATTTATATTGGTGTTAAACCTACTGTATTCCAACTTATATATGGTTTATAAACTCTTTTACTAGCCATAGATTCATCAAAATAAGCAAACAACACAAGAAAAACAGAATCTGTCAAAAACAGAATAGTCTGTAGTAATCTATAGCTAACGCAACTTCTGGAACCCCAAAAATTCTAAAATAACTTTATGGACGTGAGGAATTTATCTATTAATCATATGAAAAAAGAATTAACTAAATATCACTTTCCAAATAAAAATGGCAGCAATTCTCGTGAGCGCTAAAGTTTCTGTTTTTTACAGCAAGATCAAAAAGACTTTCCCCAAGTCTTCCCAACGGTTCTACTTGGCACAAACACTAATTAAACACAAAAACACAACCAAACACAGAGGCTAGATAAATTATTTATTACTAAACAGGAGCAAAAATCATGGGATAAAAATAAAATTTGGTTGCCTCCCAACAAGCGCTATCGTTTAACGCCCCTAGCTAGGCATAAAAGCGAAGATAGATCTAGGTATTGCCATCTTTGGTAGGCAATCCATAAGTGGCTCTCATAATATATTCATATGGTAATTTAATTTTATTTCTAGGGAAGTGTTCCATGCCTTTCTTTAATGGAAATTGGAATTTGATATTCCCTTCCTTCATATCAATAATTGCGCCAATCGATCTAAGGAAAGGTCTACCAAGAATAATAGGACATGAAGGATTGCAATCTATATCAAGAACAATGAAATCTATGGGCACATAATTCCTATTTGCAACAATAAGAACATCATTAATTCTTCCCATAGGTTTCTTAATAGTGGAATCCGCAAGGTGCAAGTTTAAAGAACAATCATCAAAATCAGGGAAACCTAGCAAATCACATAAAGTTTTCGGAATCCTGGAAACACTAGCACCCAAATCACACAAAGCATAACACTCATGATCTTTAATTTTAATTTTTATTGTAGGTTCTGTCGGATTTCGGGTTCTGGCAGACCCTTGAGGTTTGAACGCTGGAGTGCACGCGGAGATCTCTTCCCTACCGATCTACGTCCGATCCTCTCGTGCGAACTAAGATGAAAATGATGAATCAACACAAGAGACATGAGGTTTATACTGGTTCGGGCCACCGTTGTGGTGTAATACCCTACTCTAGTGTGTGGTGTGGTGGATTGCCTCTGGGGCTGATGATGGACAGTACAAGGGAAGAACAGCCTCGCGAGGGGTGTTCTTGAGCTGGTGCGGTATGTTCTACTTAGTCTCTACTGGGTTTGTCTCTCTCTCTTCCCCCCTTTTTTCTCCCCGTGGAGGCTAGCTCTTTTTAAAGAGGCCCTGGGCCTCTCCCCGAATAATTGAGCGGGAAGGGTGCCAACAATTGGCCATTTTGAAGGGGAACATCTAGTACAAGTTATCTTGACCAAAGGTGGTCTTCGGCTGCCAAAAGCACTAGTGATGACGCCGTCTTGGGCTCCATGGTGACCTCCGTCCGGCCGTTCGGCTGGTCTTGGTCTCGTTGCACCGGAATGGTAACCTTTGCCTGATACCTTGGCATGTGCTTACCCCCTTTGTACCAAAGGGGAAACAAGGACCCTGCATAGGCCGGCGCCCGCCTGGCCTTGATCGTCATGGCTTGCATTATGGGATCCTCGCGAGGTACCCTTGCATTGATCTCTCCGCCTCCTCGCGAGCCTGCCTGATGAGGCCTCTCTTGAGGAAGCTTCCTATCGTCCGCCCCGCGAGGCTTGGCCCCTCGCGAGGGTCTTGAGCTTGGGCTGATGAAGATGGGCCGCACTGGGCCCCCACCTGAGCCACGCCGCAGGCCGCAGGCAGGCAAGTCTGGGGACCCCCGTTCCAATAACGCCGACAGTAGCCCCCGGGCCCAAGGTGCGCACGGGCTTGGCTTAGCAGAGAAGCGAAGGGGCAAGCACGAAGCGTCGCGGGCCCTAACAACCTTGGGCCCCGCGTGGCGGTTGATTGGGTGTGGGCGTCTGCACTTCCCACGACGCCTCGGCAACCACACGACTTGACAAGTTCCTGCATGCAGAGATATGGGTCATGATTACCTGAGGTCATGGTGCTCGGCGGTTGGCCTTCCCCGGCTATAAGTACGGGGCCGTGTGACCTTCCTCAGTTCACCCCTTTCTGCTACTCCCTTCTTCTTCTTGGCCACTCGCCGTTCTCATGGCTCCGAAGAGATTCTCGGCCGCAGAGAAGGGAAAGTCCCGCCAGGCAGGGCCCGACTCCCCCCCGGCCAGGCGCGGCCGGGGTCGTCCTCGCAAGCATCCCGCGGTCCCCGCGGCGGCTTCCTGCAGCCACGGAGGCGGTTCCCTGCGCGGTGGTGAGCGCTCGGCTGCCGAGGGGAGGCATGTCGTGACCGCGCGGCCCCCCATGCCACGCTTTCGCTCGGCGAAGGTGCTGCCAGAGTTCGTCGTGTGGTCGGCGGACCCGACCAGCACCCGGCTCCAGCTCCCCTGCTTCTTCGTGGGTGAGCTGCCGGCCAGCACCCGGTGCGGCTTCTGGCTCCAGGCAGATGGTTGCTGCAGCAGGGCCTTCTGGGCTTCGCTGGAGGTCTCCCCTTCCAGAAATGGGGCCCTGACTCGCGGCTGGCAAACGTTTGCCCGCGCGCGTGGCCTGGGCCAGCGGTGCACCTTGCACTTCAAGTTCGATGGCGACGCCACCCTCTACGTGAGGGTGTTTGGGTAAGACGGTCGCCGCGCTGGGTGCTTCCCCGAAGATGGTGACCACGGCCGCCTGCCCAGCCCCGGCATCGACCAGGATGAAGATAGCGCCAGGCGTGCCGGCGGCGGTGCTCGGGGCTCGCCAAGTTTCGGCGACTCTCCCTCAAGCAGCAGCTCCTCCAACGGTGGCCGCAACCAGCCCCCGCGCCGTCGCGCCCGCCTGGGCGAAGGCAGCGGGTCCACCCACCGCCGTGCCTTGGTGAAGCGAGAGGAGGCGTCCGCCTGAACCCCAGGAGCAGCTCAAGCTTTTGCTGTAGGTTGGTGTTGGACAGGTCGTGTCCATTTTGTTTCCTTCCTTTCCTGCATAAGAAGAAGGTAGTACATGGCCCCGTGGGGGCGTGTTAGAACTGTTGCTGTCAAGTGTCGCGTTGCTTTTGCCATTTCTGCGCTATGTTTCTTTGCTGCATGTCCATGTGCGGGAGTCATTTGAGCTTGGTGGAGCTTGACGCGGCCCTCGCCTCCGGAGGCTGAGGCCTCGCCGTGCGCTTCATGCCCTGCAAGGATTAGTTAGAGGGGTAACCTTTGGTCCTGGTAGCGTGGGTGATCAGCCTAGGCCCTGTGTTTGTGTTGCGATGCCCGTGAGGCATGGACTGGGAGGGGTGCTCCCGCAGAGGACTCAGACAGGAAAGCTCCAGACGATCGGGGCAGAAGACGCTCACGAGGGTGCCCGCGAACATCCCTCACGAGACTTGTGCGAGAGAAAATGAGGCGAGTGGATGAAAAAGACAGAGAGTCACAAGCCAGGAACGCCAACAACTCCAATAAGACTTCAAACGGGAATAAACACGCCAACTACAGAAAGCAAATGAAAAAGCCGCGTCCGGCACCTATTCTAGTCTTCGACGTCTTCTCACCAGCGCGGAGCTAAGTGCTACCACTGGGCGTGGGCGGGAGCCCCCGAGGCCCAAGGGCGGCACTCCGGAGACTCCGGGGCGTGTACAGCCCCACTCATTATTACGTGAGAGTGTCACGGGCGGCGAGCTTCATAGGCGTTTGCCTTCTTCACAGGCACCGGGTCTTTCCCAAAACGCGATAGCTTCATAGGCATTGGCCTTCTTCACAGGCACCGGGCCTTTACCAAAACGCGATAGCTTCACAGGCATTGGCCTTCTTCACAGGCACCGGGCCTTTCCTAGGCGCTAGGCCTCGCTCAGGGGTAGAACCTCCAGAGATGTTGAATGTTCCATGCGTTCTGGATGGGTACTCCCTCCGGAGTCTCCAAGCGCGCGGAGCCAGGCCTAGAAACATGAACAACCTTGAACGGGCCCTCCCACATGGGAGAGAGCTTGTGCAGCCCCTCCCTGGAGAGAACCCGTCTGAGCACGAGATCCCCTACCTCAAGGGTCCTGGGGCGGATGTTGCGGCAGTGGTATCGTCGTAGCGCCTGTTGATACATTGCCGCTCGTAGTGCGGCTTCCCGACGGTGTTCCTCCCCCAGCACGAGATCCGTCCCCCGCATGGCGTCCTGTTGAGCCTCGTCGAATGCCAGGACCCGTGCGGAGCGACACCTGACCTCGTGAGGGAGAACAGCCTCTGCTCCGTAGACGAGGAAGAACGGGGTCTCGCCAGTCGGCTTGGTCACTGTCGTGAGGATTGACCACAGCACGGACTGGAGCTCGTTGTACTAGCCCCTGCCACAGGCCTCTAGCTTCTTCTTGAAGGTCCTGGCCTTGAGGCCCCTCAGGACCTCGGCGTTGGCTCGTTCAGCCTGGCCATTGCTCCGGGGGTGTGCTACCGAAGCGTAGCATATTTGCGTTCCAAGGTTAGCACAGTATGTTTTGAAGAGATTACTGGTGAATTGTGAACCGTTGTCAGTGATGATGTGGTTAGGCACCCCAAACCGGCTCACGAGGCCCTTGATGAACTTGACTGTCGAGCCTGCCGGGATTGTGCGGACAGCTTCCACCTTGGCCCACTTGGTGAACTTGTCCACAGCGACATAGAGGTAGCGATAGCCCCCTGGCGCCCAAGGGAACGGGCCCAGAATGTCCAACCCCCACACTGCGAACGGCCATGAGAGGCGTATGGTTTGCAGACCCCTCGCAGGCTGATGGATCTGTTTAGCGTGAAACTGGCAGGCCTCGCAAGCCTTCACCAGCTCAACGGCATCGTTGAGTGCTGTGGGCCAGTAGAACCCGCTGCGGAACGCCTAGCTGACGAGGGTTCGCGATGACGAGTGGCGCCCGCAGTCTCCGCTGTGTATGTCTGCCAGCAGTTCCTTTCCTTGCTCCCTGGAAATGCAACGTAGGGACACGTCATTTGGCCGCTTCCTGTAGAGCTCGCCATCCTGGATGCAATAAGTCGTGGCCCGCCGTGCCACACGCTCCGCCTCCTCCTCGTTCTTCGGCAGAATGCCTTGCATCAGGTAGTCCTTGAGCTCTGGGATCCAACATCCCTCCTGAGGCTCCAACGCGCAGGCGTGCCCCTGAGGCCGGGCCGCAGACCGGAGCTCCCGAGGCAGGCGGCTGAGGAGGCTCCTCCCTTGGTTGCGCCATGCCCGATAGCGACGGCACCGCCGAGGGCTTGAAGAGCCGCTCCTCGAAGACGCCAGGTTCCTGTGACAGCCGCCTAGATGCCCTCTTGGCAATGTCGTCGGCCTCCTGATTGGTGCCGCGAGGCACATGCTGCACCTCCAGCCCCCAGAACTGTTTCTCCATCCTGCGGACTTCCGCGAGGTAAGCTTCCATGTGCTCGTCCTTTGGCTCGTATATCTTGTTGGAAAAGTTGACGAGGAGCTGTGAATCACCCTTGATGGTGAGGCGCTTTACCCCTAAGGCAATCGCGGCTTTCAAGCCTGCTATCAGGCCTTCGTACTCTGCTATATTGTTGGAGACCTTCTCTCCGTGCTGGAAGCAGAGTTGCACGGCGTAATAGAGTTTGTCCTGAGTGGGGGATATGAGCACCGCGCCAGCTCCTGCGCCATGTCGGGAGAACGCCCCATCGAAGTACATGACCCAGCTGTCCGGTGGTTCGCTTCCTGGGGAAAGTGACCGGTCTTCGCCTGCCTCGAGACCCGATGCTTCTGCCCATTCTGCCACGAAATCCGCAAGTGTGGCTCCCTTGATGACCCTGGTCGTACTGAATTCCAGCTGAAATGCTTGTCGTTCAATGTTCCATTCAGCGACCCTTCCAGCTGAGTTGGGGCTCCTGAGTACCCTATCCAAGGGGTATGCCGAGACGACCTTGATGGGGTGGCCTTGGAAGTAGTGCCGCAGCTTGCGTGAGGCCACCAATAGCGCGAGGAGGAGCTTTTGAGGCATGGGGTACCGCGCCCTCGCGTCCCGTAGCACTATGCTGACGAAATACACGGGGTGCTCAACGAGGTTGAGGGTGCTGACGCAGCTTGCGTCCTCCAGGGGTCGAGGCGTCTCCTGAGGCAACAGAGCCCCCGGCTCTTGATCGTTTAAAGGGGCCTCCCCTGCCCCGGGTGTGCCCTCCTGCTGCGGCTGCCCCTCTCTGGCTGTTGTCGCGGTCCTCGCGAGGCCCTCCTGGCCTCGCTCTGTTTCAGCCTGGTCAGTCGATGCGGCCTTGGCCCAGCGCTCCTCCCTGACCGCCACCAGAGCTGCGCTAGTGGAGTAGGGCGTGGCCGCAAGGTAGAGCACCAGGGGCTCCTGAGGGTGAGGGGCTACCATCACCGGTGGGCTGGTAAGGTACATCTTGAGTTCTTGGAACACCTTGTTGGCCCCTTCAGTACATTCCAAGGGGCCTTTCTTCTTCATAAGCTTGAAGAAGGTCAGTGCTCGCTCCCCTAGCTTGGATATGAAGCGCCCCAGCGCGGTTACCCGCCCGGTGAGCTTCTGCATCTCCCTGAGGGTCTTCGGCGGGCTCATGTCCTCGACCGCCTTGACCTTCTCTGGGTTGGCCTCTATGCCTCTGTGGGATACTAGGAAGCCCAGGAGCTTGCCCGAGGGGACTCCAAACACGCATTTCTCCGGGT
Organism: Triticum urartu; assembly: GCF_056163025.1. NCBI lineage: Eukaryota > Viridiplantae > Streptophyta > Magnoliopsida > Poales > Poaceae > Triticum > Triticum urartu. The sequence goes on along the minus strand of NC_141879.1, from coordinate 306,910,287 downwards.
TGAGCCATAGATCCACTTCGTGGAGGCTCGCGAAGGTTTCCTCCAGGTCCTGTATCAGGGTTTTTGCCTCCCGAGACTTCACCACGATGTCGTCGACGTAAGCCTCAGCGTTCCTCCCGAGCTGCCGGCCTAAAGCGATGTGCATCAGCCGCTGAAAGGTTGCGCCTGCGTTGCACAACCCAAATGGCATGCACGTATAGCAGTACACCCCACACGGGGTTAGGAAAGCAGTCTTCTCCACGTCTTCCACCGCCATCTTGATTTGGTGATACCCAAGAAGGCATCCAGGAAGCACAATAGGTCACACTCTACGGTGGAGTCGACTATCTGGTCAATGCTGGGGAGCGGAAATGGGTCCTGCAGGCAGGCTTTGTTGAGGTTGGTGAAGTCGACACACATGCGCTCCTTCCCCCGCTTCTTTGGCACAACAACAGGATTAGCCAGGCAATCGGGGTAGCGGACCTCGCGGATAACCCCTGCCGCTTCCAGTTTCCGGGTCTCTTGAACGATGAAAGCATGTTTCTCAGTAGACTGCCTCATTGCCTTCTGCTTCACGGGGCGTACGTTGGGGCACACGTTGAGGTGATGCTCGATCACACCTCTCGGGACTCCTACTAACTGATCAGGTTCCCACGCGAACACCTTCTTGTTCGCGCGCAGGAATCCGATCAGGGCCTTCTCCTGTTCGGGCTCGAGGTTGGCCCCTATGGTGAAGGTGGCGCCAGTGGGCCCGTCCTCATCGACCGGTACTTGCTTGGTTTCTGCCTTGTCCTGGGTGAACAGCTGCTTCTTTTTAGTTGGTGCAGCCCCCTTGGGCTCAAGGGCGTCGGTGCTGGTGGGCTATGCCACCGCGGCCGCCTTGAAGGCGAGTTGGAGCACCTGCAGCGCATCCCTCGCGTCTCCTGGCTCGGTGAGGACGCCGCTGCTCCCGGGCATCTTCATGAGGTTGTACGCCGGGTGAGTTGCCGCCATGAACCGGGCCAGGGCCGGGTAGCCGAGGATGGCGTTGTAGGGGAGGCCGATGGGGGCGATGTCGAAGTCGATCAACTCTATGCGGAAGTTGTCGTAGGTGCCGAAGGTCACTGGGAGGCGGATCTGCCCCAAGGAGGCGGTGGAACCGTCTCCGACGCCAGAGAAGGGCCTGCTGGGCTGGAGCCGCTCCGGTGGCACGTGAAGGAGGCTGAAGGCGTCCACCGAGAGCACGATGAGGCCGGCACCACCGTCGATGAGGGTCCTGGTGACGGCCACTTGGCAGATGGTGGGGGTGCACAGCATCGGGAGTGCGCCCGAACCGGAGGGGTTGAAGGGGTGATCATCCGCGTCGAAAGTCAGATCGGCCTCGGGCGCCGCCCAGCCCCGGAGGCCCTCTTGGCGCTTGGATGCAGCGCTGATCTGACGGGTGAATGGCTTGATGTGGTGGCTCAAGGGTGGTGCTTGGGAACCACCCAGGAGAGCCGCGACGACGGGCGGCGCTGGCGCGGCGAAACAGGTGAGGAAGAGGTCGCGTAGCTCCTCCCAAGAGGTCACAGAAGCTATCGGTAGGTGGAGGAGCCACATGCGTGGGACACCGGTGAGGGCCATGGGCAACCAGTTGGCCATCACCCGGTCATCGCCCCCGGCCTTGAGGACGGCGTCCTCATACGCCAGTAGGAAAACCAGCGGGTCCGTCACGCCGCCGTAGCGCGGCGGCATCTCGGGCTTGAACTTGCGCGGCCACTGCACCCGTCGCAAGGCGGGGGCCAAGGCCTGGAGCCCCCTGGCCCCAGCACCGACATCTGCTGCCGGAGCGGGCGGCGCGTTGTCCGCCATGAGGACGGAACACGGTGTTGGTGGAGAGCGGGCCGTCGGGAGGGAACTCCGGCGCACCCCTACCTGGCGCGCCAAATGTCGGATTTCGTGTTCCGGCAGACCCTTGAGGTTCGAACGCTGGGGTGCGCGCGGAGATCTCTCCCCTACCGATCTACGTCCAATCCTCTCGTGCGAACTAAGATGAAAATGATGAATCAACACAAGAGACACGTACTGGTTTGGGCCACCATTGTGGTGTAATACCCTACTCCAGTGTGTGGTGTGGTGGATTGCCTCTAGGGCTGATGATGGACAGTACAAGGGAAGAACAGCCTCGCGAGGGGTGTTCTTGAGCTGGTGCGGAATGTTCTACTTAGTCTCTACTGGGTTTCTCTCTCTCTTCCCCCCTTTTTTCTCCCCGTGGAGGCTAGCTCTATTTATAGAGGCCCTGGGCCTCTCCCCGAATAATTGAGCGGGAAGGGCGCCAACAATTGGCCATTTTCAAGGGGATCATCTAGTACAAGTTATCCTGACCAAAGGTGGTCTTCGGCTGCCCAAAGCACTGGTGATGACGCCGTCTTGGGCTCCATAGTGACCTCCGTCCGGCCGTCCGGCTGGTCTTGGTCTCGTTGCACCGGAATGGTAACCTTTGCCTGATACCTTGGCCTGTGCTTGCCCCCTTTGCACCAAAGGGGAAACAAGGACCCTGCGCAGGCCGGCGCCCGCCTTGCCTTGATCGTCATGGCTTGCATCATGGGATCCTCGCAAGGTACCCTTGCATTGATCTCTCCGCCTCCTCGCGAGCCTGCCTGATGAGGCTGCTCTTGAGGAAGCTTCCTGTCGTCCGCCCCGCGAGGCTTGGCCCCTCGCAAGGGTCTTGAGCTTGGGCTGATGAAGATGGGCCGCGCTGGGCCCCCACCCGAGCCACGCCGCAGGCCGCAGGCAGGCAAGTCTGGGGACCCCCGTTCCTAGAATGCCGACAGTTTCCCACTCATCATAAAGTTTTCTAGGGATAGAAACTTCCAACTCAAGTTTTTCTTCATAAGATTGTATCAAAGCATCAACGATATGTTTAGTAAAAGCTTTATTTTGACTATAAGCATGAGGAGAATTTAGCAAGGATTGCGACAAGGAAATACAATCTATCAAAGAGCAATTATCATAATTAAATTCCTTGAAATCCAAAATATTGGGTTCATTACTATTTAAAGTTTTAATCTCTTCACACTTTTATCAGTTTTAGCATCAAGATCTACAAACTCCAAATTTTTAGAACGCCTTCTAGCTAAAGGTGGCTCATCTTCAATCCCATCATTATCAAGATTCATATTGCAAAACAAATATTTAATAGGGGACACATCAATCACTTTTAGATCTTCATCCTTATTATCATGAAAACTAGAAGAACATGCTTTCACAAAGCAATCTTTCTTAGCACGCATCCTAGCGGTTCTTTCTTTGCACTCATCAATGGAAATTCTCATGGCTTTGAGAGACTCATTGATATCATGCTTAGGTGGAATAGATCTAAGTTTCAAAGAATCAACATCAAGAGAAATTCTATCAATGTTCCTAGCTAACTCATCAATCTTAAGCATTTTTTCTTCAATCAAAGCATTGAAACTCTTTTGCAAAGTAATAAATTCTTTAATATTAAACTCAAAATCAGAGGGCATCTTATTATAATTTCCATAAGAATTGTTGTAGGGATTACCATAATTATTAAAGGAATTACTAGGAAATGGCCTAGGATTAAAATTACCTCTATATGTGTGATTACCAAAATTGTTACTACCAACAAAATTCACATCCACAGATTCATTATTATTCTCAATAAAGGTAGACAAAGGCATATCATTAGGATCAGTAGGAGCACTCTTATTAGCAAACAATTTCATAAGTTCATCCATTTTTCCACTCAAAACATTAATTTCTTCAATTGCATGCACTTTTTACTAGTAGATCTTTCGGTGTGCCATTGAGAATAATTAACCATAATATTATCTAGGAGTTTGGTAGCTTCTCCTAAAGTGATTTCCATAAAAGTGCCTCCCACGGCCGAATCTAAAAGATTTCTGGAAGCAAAATTTAATCCAGCATAAAAATTCTGTATAATCATCCAAAGATTCAAACCATGTGTAGGGCAATTACGTATCATTAATTTCATCCTCTCCCAAGATTTTGCAACATGTTCATGATCAAGTTGCTTAAAATTCATAATATCGTTTCTAAGAGAGATAATCTTAGCGGGAGGAAAATACTTAGAGATAAAAGCATCTTTGCACTTATTCCATGAATCAATACTATTTTTAGGCAAAGACGAAAACCAAGCTTTAGCACGATCTCTAAGCGAAAACGGAAATAGCTTGAATTTAACAATATCATTGTCCACATCTTTCTTCTTTTGCATATCACATAAATCAACAAAGCTATTCAGATGAGTAGCGGTCGGCGAATTGATCTTTCATGACAAGATTCAACAAAGCAGCATTAATTCCACAAGATTCAACATTGGTAAGAGGAGCAATCGGAGTGCTAAGAAAATAATTGTTGTTGGTATTGGTAATGTCACACAATTTAGTATTATCCTGAGCCATCGTCACAAGCAAGCAATCCAACACACAAGCAAACAAGAAACAGGCAAAAAGGCAAATAGCAAAATAGAAGGGGAAGTGAAGGAGAGAGAGAGAGAGAGAGAGAGAGGAAAAGAGGGCGAATAAAACGGCAAGGGTGAAGTGGGGGAGAGGAAAACGAGAGGCAAATGGCAAATAATGTAATGCGAGGGATAAGAGTCTATGATGGGTACTTGGTATGTCTTGACTTAGCAATGGCACCAGAAATGACTCGTTGTTGGGAGTCAAATCTTGACTTGACTTGGCGCGAATCTCCCCGGCAACGGCGCCAAAAATGGCTCGTTGACGGGAGATAAAATTTTGACTTGACTTGGCGCGAATCTCCCCGGCAACGGCACCAGAAATCCTTCTTGCTACCTCTTGAGCACTGCGTTGGTTTTCCCTTGAAGAGGAAAGGGTGATGCAGCAAAGTAGCGTAAGTATTTCCCTCAGTTTTTGAGAACCAAGGTATCAATCCAGTAGGAGATCACGCTCAAGTCCCATGCACCTACACAAACAAATAAGAACCTCGCAACCAACGCGATAAAGGGGTTGTCAATCCCTTCACAGTCACTTACGAGAGTGAGATCTGATAGATATGATAAGATAATATTTTTGGTATTTTTATGATAAACATGCAAAGTAAAATAAAAGGCAAAAGAAATAACTAAGTATTGGAAGATTAATATGATGGAAGATAGACTCGGGGGCCATAGGGTTTCACTAGTGGCTTCTCTCAAGAGCATAAGTATTACGGTGGGTAAATAAATTACTGTCGAGCAATTGATAGAATTGAGCATAGTTATGAGAATATCTAGGTATGATCATGTATATAGGCAGCACGTCCGCGACAAGTAGACAGAAACGATTATGCATCTACTACTATTATACCACACATCGACCGCTATCCAGCATGCATCTGGAGTATTAAGTTCATAAGAACAGAGTAATGCTTTAAGGAAGATGACATGATGTAGAGGGATAAACTCATGCAATATGATATAAAACCCATCTTTTTATCCTCGATGGAAACAATACAATACGTGTCGGTTCCCTTTCTGTCACTGGGATCGAGCATCGCAAGATTGAACCCAAAGCTAAGCACTTCTCCCACTGCAAGAAAGATCAATCTAGTAGGCCAAACCAAACTGATAATTCGAAGAGACTTGCAAAGATAAACCAATCATACATAAAAGAATTCAGAGGAGAATAAAATATTGTTCATAGATAATCTGGATCATAAACCCACAATTCATCGGATCTCGACAAACACACCGCGAAAGAAGATTACATCGAATAGATCTCCAAGAGAATCGAGGAGAACTTTGTATTGAGATCCAAAGAGAGAGAAGAAGCCATCTAACTAATAACTATGGACCCGTAGGTCTGAAGTAAACTACTCACACATCACCTGAGAGGCCATGGAGTTGATGTAGAGGCCCTCCATGATCAATGCCCCCTCCGGCGGAGCTCCGGAAAAGGCCCCGAGATGGGATCTCACGGGTACAGAAGGTTGCGACGCTGGAATTAGGTTTTCATGGTGCTCCTGGATGTTTGGGGAGTACGTGGATATATATAGGAGGAAGAGGTACGTCGGTGGAGCAACAGAGGGCCCACGAGGGTGGAGGGCACGCCCAGGGGGGTAGGCGTGCCCCCTGCCTCGTGGCTTCCTCCATTGTTTCTTGACGCCCACTCCAAGTCTCCTGGATCATGTTTGTTGAGAAAGTCACGTTCCCGAAGGTTTCATTCCGTTTGGACTCCGTTTGATATTCCTTTTCTTCGAAACCCTAAAATAGGCAAAAAAAAATAGCAATTTGGGCTGGGCCTCCGGTTAGTAGGTTAGTCCCAAAAATGATATAAAAGTGTAAAATAAAGCCCATTGACATCCAAAATAGATAATATAATAGCATGGAGCAATAAAAAATTATAGATACGTTGGAGACATATCATGGTCCTGTTGGGTTGCATTATGAAACCTGTTAGTTACTGCCCTCCATCGCGGTGAGGCATATTTCCTCGCAATCCCTCTTCCTATTTCGTTCTGTATGTTCCCAAATTGGTTATAAAATAATGGAGAGTGTATATATGTTCATTATCTACCTTCCTAACTAGTACATATAAGTTGTATTTGTTCGAATAAGTTACTGTTAATTTAAAGATCATGGGCGCCTGAGTCACACGAACTTAACAAATTAGCCATAAATTTTCTAAATTATTGCATGAAATGTTTAGATAGCTTGATACCAAGTTGTTATCTTTATGCTTATCCTCCTTTCCTGAGTTTCGCATGTTTTCTCTGTAGATGCCGAGTAGTAGCGCAACACTCATTCTTTAGGCGATGTATCTTCATCTGGTTCGGACAACCCTAGGTCTTTAGCAGATGGTGAGGAATCAAGTAATTAATCTGGAACGGGATAGAGCTACAACAATTACCCTTCCAGTCAGGACACGGAGGAACTCTCCAAGGAAACCCACACACTAGCCTAAAGGTGTATATGAAGTAATCGACATCTATTTAAAGTCTTGGGCTCCAACTAAACCAGATAAAGCATGCACGAGGTTCAGGAGTGTGTGTGGATTTGTTGGCAGGGCAAGGCTCAACATTAATCTGCCGGGGTTTCGGAAGGCTGACACAGAAACACCACAAAGGATAGTCCGGGAGATCATGGATCACTTCAACGTTCCAGAGAAATGGAGGATGCAGGTGAAACACGGTGCACTGAAGAAGGCTAGGGATGCTTGGAGAAACTGGAAGCACGTGTTGTACAAGAAGTACTTGAGTGAAGGAAAGGACCCAATCCCCGCATACCCCCAAATCACAAAGGCAGACTAGGCAGAGTTCAAAAGGGTCAGGGCAACTATAGAGTTTTCTAATAAGAGTGCCAAGCAATCGGAACTTCAGAAGAGGAACACACACCCCCACCGGGATACTACAACATGAAACTGATATGGGAGCAGGAGGACAAAGAAGCATTAGCTGCGGGTGGGAAACCGGCCTTTAGTGAAATCAGGGGCAAATGCGCTAGAGACTACTTGCGGGCACATGCAAGGAGGCGTGATGATGGAACTTATTACTTTGAAAACTCACATGACGAAAAATTGTATCGCGTGATGTTAAAGGCTTCTGAGATCCTTGGAAGGTTCTACAGGAACTCAGGGCCATGTGACATTCTGTCTGATGCTCTAGAAACAAGAGAGCCCCCTAGCCGTGCAAGGGGTATAGGTGTTAATGTCCCGCACAAGAGGGCTTTCACACTCAACAAAGAAGAGAGGCTCAGCATGAAAAAAGCGAGGAGTGAAATGAAGCAGAATGAATTGTATGAAAGGTAAGGACATGTATCCGACTGTTCGAAAGGAAATTGAGGAGTCAATGATGATGCATAAGACTCTAACACTGACAGATAGCCAACAGATGGGAGGGGAGGCGGGCATGGAGGATGTTGGTTATTGTGCGACAACACCGCACAAGAGTAGCTATGCATCAGTTGACCCCAGCGACACTGAGACTGCAGCTGCTCATGATGATGCTATGTCTGGTCTATCTGGAATGAAAGACAGACTGAAGGGCGTGCTTACACATTATGAAGGTGCATTAGAATGTGCGACAGCCTGGGTTTGCCCATCCTTCTTGGAAGAGGGCCTCTTGTTGGACAATGTGCCATTCAAGCCGGGCTGTGTGAAGTGCTACGTGACTGAAGTAAATCCTGGATTCAATGAATTTTCCTTAAAGAATGTCCTAGGGGACTTTAATGAGCATAGGACCTTGGGAGAAACACTGTTACACCACATCCAGTGGCCACGAAAGGAAATAGACTTCATGGATGAGATCCCTGAAGCCCCGCCAAGAGCAACCAATGTCGCCCTTCAACTGGTGACGGTCTCCTTGCCACAACAACTCTTGCATGCTTCCCCCAAGGAACCTAATACTTGTAATCCAACGGCCGATGCATCAACCTGTGATCAGCCCGCCTGACTTTGTACCGTACATGTCATGTCATCGTCCGCCCCAGAGCAGCCAGTGGCAAGGCCTACAACTGCTGAAGACGCACCACCGGTTCAGATGCCGCAGAAGCAGCAGGGGGAGACCCAGCTACACCACATGCTCAGCAGATCAACCTGGTGGAATGGACTGCTAAGCAGTCTGATGCTTCAGAACCGCCTGCTAAGCAGTTTGTAGGTCCAGAACCAACTGCTCATCAGTTCGTCGGTCTGCATCCACGTGATCAACGTACCAATGCATGAGCACTGCCTGCTCAGCAAACCAACGTGTTAGCACGACCTCCTCGGCACACTGACAAGTTGGCACCACCTGCGCAGAAACCCGACATAGCTTCAACACATGGTCAGCAGTCTGATGCCTCTGCTCCTACAGCCCAGTAGTCCATCATAGCAGCACTACCAGCTCAGCAGTCTAGCATAGCTAAACCGTCTGCTAAGCAGTCCGTCGAAGCTTTACCGCCTGCTCCGCAGTCTGCCTTTCAGCCATCCAGACCTTGGACCAGAAGTGCTAAGTACCAAGAAATAAGCGGGCAAAAAGGTTGCACCCGTGAGGAAGCACGCCCCGAGAGCGAAGAGGAAAGAGAACGATTGCCTCTTACTTAAAGCACTCATCGCCCAAAACCAAATTAACAACAAGTTGTTCGAATTGGAGAGTAATATTATTTATGACGGCATGAATGATGTAGAAATAGATTTGGTGCTAGTTAGAAATAAAGCAGACGTACTTGAAGCACGCAATTACGTCCATGTCCAGCCATTTCCTGTTGGCGAATATGTTGATGAGTGCAGCTCCAGTTGCCGCGAGTTACATAAATATTGCATGGATCAAATGTTAGCAGGTCATCATGTTCTTCTAGTCTGCGGCAATAGAGATCATTTCTGGCACGATGCTGGTTCCATCAGTGTGAATTTTGAGGACTTACATCTCTTCTTCAACTTCAACGAGCTCGATGCCACTCTTGTTAGATGCCTGACTTTGTAAGTACTTAACAAACTCTGATCAACTTCTCCATACAAGGTTGTAAATGATAAATGGGTAGCTGCATCTTATTCCTCTCAGGGGATTGAATGCACATAGAAGAAAAAGGGAGTGTGTGTATTTCATAGATCCTTCATTAGAAAATGGCACAACATTACATGGTAAGGATCAACGGGAGTGGGCCATTAACACGATCACCCATATCTTCAAAAACACATCCCATGCAGAATCATTTCTCTGGCCATGTCATGAACGGTAAGTCAAATAAACAACCATGCATACACTAATTGTCTTTCAGATTTCGACATAATTCGTAAGTTCATCGCTTTCTTAATATGTAGCAATAACTGGATCTTGGTATTCATTATTCCAAACAAGAACACAATTTACTACATGGATTCTCCTAGAGAGTCAACAAACGCTCAGGATCTGATGCATCTTCAGCAATTCATGGATAGGTATTGAATTCTACGATGTTGAAATTAATTTGCATTCATATTTGGTTCAATAATTGATGTTGTCAAAATTCATCTTCATCTGTAGTGTGCTCGCATTGTGGAAAACTAAACCAGGGAACCTGTTCAAGAGGGAACTACCTCTGGAGCACGAGATCGTTTCTCCAGTAACACACCAAAATATGTTATTTTTAGAAAATGTATCCAATAGTATGTAAATAACTTTTTCTTATGCTAATCAAATGTTCAAGCTTCTAAATAAACCTCTTTCTATTTCTGTCCAAAGAAAAAAATACATCTAACATCGGTTAGGTTATTCCTAACAGGACAAATACATGACTAATTATGTATAAAATATTTTTGTGTCCTCAGCAACAAGTAGGGACCAACCTTTGTGGATACTATGTTTGCAGACACATGATCTCCATCTGCAGATCTGCTGATAGTTGCGAAGATGCTTGCGAATCAGTACCAATAAGTCTATCTTAATTAATATCTTCTACTCCACTCATATGGCACATTCTGATCTTTAAAATACTGCAGCTCATCTTAGAACTGAGGACCCCTGAACCGCTCCCCGTTGGTGAATTGATGATGGTTTGGAGATTTATCAGCAACTTCTTCCTGAATCACTACATCAATCCCACTGGTGATAATGAAGATTTCAGCATGTCGTCTCCTAAAACATTGAGTAGGAGTTAGCCGCTAAACATATATGCATGGATCCATTATTTTCCATCTGACGAGGTCTTCGTATTTCGTACACTATGATTAATTATGTAATGCATATATATGTCGACAAATCATTGGAATTTAGCTACAATTTGTTCAACTGCAATTGCTGTGAAATCTGATGAATGTTCTTCCTATGGACACTATTTGTGCAATAGCATATTATGGCAAATTTTCTTTTCGCATGCCGATTTAAATGGTATATTTTTGCTTTAACCAGGCAATTGCTCCGCACACGGTTCAACTAAATGAGTGTGTGCAACCCACATCGGAAAGCATACTCAATCGTAGCAGAACCATCGGTGATACACATCAGATCTCAAACGATTTGCAGCACTACTACGTGTGCGTAGGGGCTCCGGAACCATTTGTGATACCACATTATCGCACATGAGAGCTCAGAGTAAACTGTGCCCAATGTAAAATACAATCCCAATCGTAATTTTTTTAGGAAACGTGTGGGATCCCAAACGAAAAGCACACATCACTCTTACCACAATCATCGGTGATATACAACGAATCACAAATGGCTGCAGCACTTGCGTGTGTGCGAAGGGGCTCCTGAACCATTTGTGATAGAAAATTATCGCACACAGTAACTATTCGAAAACGTGTGCGATGGAGTCATGCATGGCAGATGAGTTCCTCAGAAAACTCGTATGTGATGGGGCTCATATCGCACACAGTCTATATGTTGGCTTGTGTGCCTTACATACTGTTTCCCAAATAGTTCATTACGACACACCGTTTGGTTTTACCGTGTCATTAGAAACGTTTAATCACCGATCCCACACGTGTGACGGAATTTGGTGTGTGCTGCATCGCATACGATTACATTTGGCAAGGCCTTTGCATCATGGCTCCCTATCCTTGATGGTTTTTGGGTCGTGTGGGAAGGACCCCCCTGAGGAAGTCCTGGATTAGGGGGTCCCCGGGCGTCCGGGCTATGTGACATGGGCCGGACTGGTGGGACGAGAGCATACAAGATAGAAGGCTTCCCCCATGTTCGGATGGGACTCTCCTTGGCGTTCGGATATGAAGATTCCTTTATCTGTAAACCGACTCTGTACAAACCCTAGCCCTCTCCGGTATCTATATAAACCAGAGGATTTAGTCCATAGAGGCAGTCATAGTCATAATCATATAGGCTAGACATCTAGGGTGTAGCCATTACGATCTCGAGGTAGATCAACTCTTGTAACCCCTATACTCATCAAAGTCAATCAAGCAGGACGTAGGGTTTTACCTCCATCAAGAGGGCCCAAACCTGGGTAAACATTGTGTCCCCTGCCTCCATTTACCTTCGATCCTTAGACGCACAGTTCGGGACCCCCTACCCGAGATCTGCCGGTTTTGACACCAACATTGGTGCTTTCATTGAGAGTTCCTTTGTGTTGTTGACGAAGCATTCGATGGCTCGTTCGATCATCCACAATAATGCTGCTTCGGGGGAGATTTTCCCTCTGGGCCAAATTTTTGTATTCGGCGGCCTCGCGCTGTGTGCCAATTCGATTGGCCACCTCGAGCAGATTGACAGCTACGCCTCTGGTAACCAGACCAATTTCGAGAACCTAAATTATGTCGCTGATATCCGAGGAGATTTGATCATCGAAGGATTCGCAATTGCCGCTCTGGTCTCAGATCCAGAGCAGGCCGACAGGTCCGAAGACGGGAGCCGAGAGCCCGCCGGACTCTCTGCACTTATGGAGCTTGCTACCGGAGAAGCACCGGACACTCCGCCGGACTCTAGGTCTGAACTCTCGAGGTTCGTGTCAAGCGGGCGCTGCCAGGAGGCTCCAACTCCGGACAGCCCCACGGACCCTCGTTTCTCAGTCCAATCCCCTCCTTTAAATGAGGCACTGGACTTAATGCGATCACTCGCCATTACGGAAGGATCGCTTCTGAATTATGCCCAGCCCAGACTAGGGGCTGAGGGCGGGGAATTTTACGTCCCACCACCACCCACTTCATAGCCATTGTCAAAGATCTAACTCACATGCTAGATTACACCTCCGAAGACATCGATGGTACAGACAACGATGTCGGAGACGAACAAGGCCAAAACCCTCTGTTTACTGGACGATGGACGGCCACCTCCACACACCACATGTACAAGGTGGACACACCCAAAGAGGATGGCAACAACGGCAATAAGGATCCGGTCGAGGACAAGCCTACCGAAGCCCCTCTAAAGCATCGACGTCAGCGGCGCCACTCAAAATCGCATCGCGACAAAGACGGCAATACCGGCACTGAAGACAATAATACTCCGGAGAATGTCGAAGACCCCGAAGCCCCTGTCGAGCCAACATCTGAAAAAGATGATTGGGAGGATGGGCAAGTTAATCCACATGATCCTATCGGGAACAAAGGCTTGGAAGACAGTAATTAACTACCGATCTCCGAAGAGGATGTGAGCCCAGGCGATGAAGATCGTGCCGGAGGAACCACTCGAACAAGAATGCTTCAAACGCCGGTTAATTGCCACTGCAAGAAGCCTGAAAAGGAAGCAGCAGCAGCTTCGAGCTGATCAGGATCTACTCAATGACAGATGGACTAACGTCCTGGCTGTCGAAGAATACAGCCTCGAATGCCCAACTAAGAGTTACCCAAAGTGCAAGCTACTGCTGCAATTTGATGACGAGGCCCTTGAGCCCACATTGCTAAAGAATAGAACTGCTGACGAGCCCGACCGGACGCCACATGGATGAGACAGACCAGCCGAGCACCAGCCCGCGCCACCCCGCCCTCGGGGCAAGGAGGTAACGACCCCGAGCTATACCTATCACTTACGCAAGGACCTTCACAATAGAGCCGATCTGACGAGATCAATCTATGGATCGAGGGGGCGTGCTCCAACACACGAGGGCGGCCTTCAGACTTGGCGGGACAGACACAACCTCGCACAGGCCGAAAACCGCATACGGCCCCCGTCTGAATTATGCCGCGATGTCGCGGTGCTCCTTGCCTGCAGGCGGTCCCTCGGTTACCAGCTTGACAGTGTTCATCTTCGCCCACTGTACCTTAACGCGGGCGAAGGCCATCCGGGCACCTTCAATATAGGTCGACCGCTTTATGGCATCAAGCCGGGGGTAGGCACTGACAAGCCGCTTCACGAGCCTGAAGTAACTGCCGGGTATGGGCTCGACGGGCCAGAGACGGATTATAATGTCCCTCATAGCTAATCCAGCCACCCTATGCAGTTCGGTCAACTATTTCAGCTGATCGTTGAGGGGCACCGGATGCTCTGGCGCAAGGTACTGTGAGCATAACAGCTTCTCTGTCGAGCTCCCCTCTTTGGCTCAGAAGAACTCCACAGCATCAACAATACTCCGGGGCAGATCCGCAAACGCTCCTGGAGAACTCCAAACCCGGGTCAGTAAGAGGTACCTTCTCCTCACAAATTTGCTCTGCATAATAAAGGCCTTACCCGCCGCAATCTTCTTGGCCTCCTGAATATCCTGCCAGGCGCCTTGGGCTTCAACCCGGGCCTCTTGCACGCTCTGGAGGGCCTTAGCAAGTTCGGCATCTTGACCCGTAATCTTGCGTTCCAAGGACTCACATTTGTTTATGGCATCCTGGAGCTCTTGCTGGACTTCCTCCACTCGTGATTCATCCTTCTGGCGGGTGGCTCGTTCCCCCTCCGCCTCCTTCTTAGCCTCGGCCAGCGTGTTCTTTAGGGCCTCGACCTCAGACGCGCCAGCTATAAGCATAATCACAAAAAAATCAGCAAGATAATAAACCAACAAGTCATATCATTTCAGATGCGAAAAAGTACCACATACCTTGCTTCTCCTCCAACTATTTGTTGGTGTGGATGAGCTCTTCATCGGCCTGCTCCAGCCTCCACTTTAGTTTAGATATCTCGGTGGAATGAGCGGTGGTCGCTAACTTCGAAGCATGTTTGTTCAAATAGACATATATGGTCATCTCCTGCGAAATATTCGATCCTCTGTTCGGCTTTTCTTCGTGAACGCTGAACAGAGTCTCAGGGGCTATTGACTATGCATAGGCATTCTTTTTATAGTTAATAAATATTACATCACGTACCTCAAAGCCTGTTAGAAGGCTAGTATAGGCCTCGTTCAATACGCTTTTAGCGGATCGAACCTTTTCAACCACCGTATCCATAAGGGCACGATGTTCCTCAACAATGGAGGCGCTCTGAAGCACTTCCATCGGAGTGTCCGGCGCCTCCGGATTAACAAAGGTCACCGATGGAGTCGGCGCACCCCCTTCTTTCGAAGGAGGCTGCTCGCCTGATTCCGGAGACGTATCGGCCTCCGAAATTATATTCGGTTGGGGGGCGAATTGGGCATGGCCCCTGTCGCTGGCCTCCATGGGGGTCGGTTCCCCCATGTTTTCAGCAGCAGAGGTATTACCCTCTAGCGCCGCCTTGACGGCTTCCGGCACCTCTCCATGGCCTGGAAAGGTCCCTCGGGACAACACTTTGGTGTTGTCCATAGCAGGGGGTGGGGACGCCGGCGGAGGCGACTCACTCTCCATCATGTGTGAGCCCAGCGAATTCCCAGAAGACAATGATTGCCAGGGGAGATCGCGAGCCGGACTACAATACATGATTCTGTGTGTTAGGATCACAAGGCATAAAGCCGGATACATACATTATCCTTAAATACTTACGATTCGGCCGAAGGCTTCGGCCAGGGGTTCCATTCGGTACGGCTTTGGCGTCCGATTCCGAATTGTCTGAAAGGGAGAGTTTCCCCTTCTTGGACGCTTCCGCCTCTAGATCTGTGGAAGCTCACCTTTTCTTCTTTCCCCCTTGGGGGGAGAGTTGTGCTCCTCTTCCTCCTCGTCTTCATCATGGGAGGAGAGAGCTTCGGTGTCTTCGGATGATATGTCTGAAGCACCTTTTTGGCGAAGGCCACTCCGGACCTCCTTGCCCTTCTTCTTGGCCTTCTTTTTCGGCGCCTGGTACGGCACCAGAACCAGCATCTTCGTCAGAAGAGGAATAGCTGGGTCTTCGGGCAGGGGAGCGGGACACTTGATTCGCTTTGCCTTCTTCGTCCAGTCCTAGGGGACAAGAGGAAAGGTTTAAACTTACTCCTTGGATCTTTGGATCAAGGACATGATTAGAAAGCTGAAAAACTCACTAGAGTGGCTGGATGAGCACAGTCGTGGCCGAGGTCTTCGGTCGTCGTCGGCCACGTCTTTTGGGTCTTAAAAAGCAGCTTCCATATCTCTTCGTGCTTCATGCCGAAGAACCGCTGCAAGGTCCGGGGATTTGCCGGATCAAACTCCCACATTTGGAGAGTCCGGCGTTGGCAGGGGAGAATCCGGCGAAATATCATCACCTGGATCACACTGGCAAGGCTGGTGTTCTTGTCCACCATGCTCTTGACGCGCTTTTGCAGTGTCATGACCTCATCGGATAACACCCAATCTAGGCCCTTCTTGAGCCATGATGTGAGCTGCATTGGTGGACCGGTTTTCAACTCAGGAGTGGCGGCCCATGAGGCGTCGCGAGGTTCTGTAATGTAGAACCACTCCTGCTGCCACCCCTTCACGGTCTCCACGAAGGTCCCCTTGGGCCAGGTGACGTTAGGGAGCTTGCTCACCATGGCGCCGCCGCACTCCGCGTGTTGACCCTCGACCACCTTCGGCTTCACGTTGAAGACCTTGAGCCATAGGCCGAAGTGGGGGGGATGCGGAGGAACGCCTCGCACACGACAATGAACACTGAGATGTTGAGGAACGAATTTGGGGCTAGATCATGGAAACCTAGCCCATAATAGTACATGAGTCTGCGAACGAAAGGGTGAAGAGGAAACCCTAGCCCGCGAAGAAAGTGGGGAATGAATACTACCCTCTCATTAGGCTCTGGTGTGGGAATGGTCTGTTTTTTGGCAGGAAGCCAATGGACGATTTCCTTGGCTAAATACCCCGCTTCCTGGAGTTCTTTGATGTGCTCCTCCGTGACGGAGGAGGACATCCACTTACCCTGTGCTCCAAATCCAGACATGGTTGGAAGCGTTTGCTGGGAACGTAAAGGATTGAAGCTTGGGCGCTAGAGCTCGAGAGTAGATGGGCTGAGGAAGAAGAAGGCGTGGGGTAAAAAGGTGGATCTTTATCTTCTTATAAAGGCAGTGAATGTCGAACGTCCCCCCATGAAGCCTTAAAACTCGCCTATTCCCCAGGAGTAGTACGAGTGGCACGGTTGGGTTACCCAAATCCGTATTGATGAGAATCCCGCAATAAGGGGACACGATCTCTGTTTGACAAGACGTGTCAATGAATACCGCATCTCGAAACACGAAGCGGGAGGCTGGAAAACGGTTCGAAATAATAATAAGGCCGAAACACAATACCTCACCGAAAAAGTTGTCAGAAGACATAACCTATTTTTTGTTTGAAGTATTTTGCCTTTGTGGTCCAGGGTTGTAACTATTGTACAGAGTCGGATATAGTCCTTTTGATCAACTACTTTGGAGTATTCAGAGGAGGAACCCGCCTTGCAATGCCGAAGACAATCTACGCGCCGGACACATCGTCATTGAAGCCTGGTCCAGGGGCTACTGAGGGAGTCCTGGATTAGGGGGTCCCCGGGCGTCCGGGCTATGTGACGTGGGCCGGACTAGTGGACCGAGAGCATGCAAGATAGAAGGCTTCCCCCCGTGTCCGGATGGGACTCTCCTTGGCGTGGAAGGCAAGCTTGGCATTTGGATATGAAGATTCCTTTCTCTGTAAACTGACTCTATACAAACCCTAGCCCTCTCCAGTATCTATATAAATCGAAGGGTTTAGTCCGTAGAGGCAGTCATAATCATATAGGCTAGCCATCTAGGGTTTAGCCATTACGATCTCGAGGTAGATCAACTCTTGTAACCCCTATACTCATCAAAGTCAATCAAGCAGGACGTAGGGTTTTACCTCCATCATGAGGGCCCGAACCTGGGTAAACATTGTGTCCCCTGCCTCCTGTTACCTTCGATCCTTAGACGCACATTTCCGGACCCCCTGCCCGAGATCTGCCGGTTTTGACACTGACACCCCCCCTATCGCACACACTCACTTGGCGATGATTTAGAATGTCGTCGCGGAAAGGGTTAAAAACCGTTTGTATAGCAGCTCGTTGTACCAATGTATACCCATGGACCCCATTTGTCATCCACTAGGGCTAGATCCTAGTGGGTACAAATGTATTTTCTGTTTAAATTGAAATAAATATTAATTTCAGAATATAAATAAAACTTTGAAAATTAATATAAAATATTCTGTAACTTGGATGAAAATACTTTATACATGAAAGTTGCTCAGAAAAATGTGATGATTTCGGATACGCCCTCCATTCATCTGTCACGTGCCTCTTTCATAGTGAACTTGGAACCGCACCCCTCCATTTCATCTGTCCAAAAATGCCTAACACATGGAATACTTTCCCGGATGTACCCCCCACAGGTCACACCTAGCACCACTTATTGCCATGTCATGCATCGTTATGCATATGTTTGCATTGTATTCATTGTTTCTTCCCCCTCTTCTCTCTGTTAGAGACCGATACTGACATCGCTGCTCCTGACGTCGACTACACTCCTGACGACCCGTCCTTCTCCGCAGAGCTTCCAGGCAAGCAAAAGCTCCTTGATCATCCCGATATCGCCTACTCCTTCTCTCTACTGCTTGCATTAGACTAGTGTAGTTGTTACTATTTCATTGGTTTAATCCTATACTTCCGCATAGCCTGTCTTTGCTACTACTGTTGATACTCTGCCTACAATCCTAAATGCTTAGTATATGATGCTAGTATTCCATAAGTGGCCCTACATTATTCTCCGTCTGCCATCTATACTATCGGGCCATGATCACGTCGGGTGGTGATCACGGGTATATACATACTATACATGAGACATGTGGTGACTAAAGTCGGGTCGACTCGTAGAGTACCCGCGAGTGATCCATGGACTGGGGCTGAAAGGACATGTTTCCCGATGACCCTCTGAGTGGATCTTTGTGGTGGAGCGACAAGGTAGGTTGAGACACCCAGGAGAGAGGTGGGCCTGGTCCCTGGTTGTTGTTCACGAATATTTCATAATAACACGCCTAACGAGTTTGGATATTTGATCTAAGTTGGTCGTTGACCATATACGCACTAACCGCCACGTGGGACAAGATATGGGCAACCGGCATCGTAGTATCAATCGAAGCTTTTCAGACGTCAGCGACTCA
Organism: Triticum urartu; assembly: GCF_056163025.1. Taxonomy (NCBI): domain Eukaryota; kingdom Viridiplantae; phylum Streptophyta; class Magnoliopsida; order Poales; family Poaceae; genus Triticum; species Triticum urartu. The sequence goes on along the minus strand of NC_141879.1, from coordinate 306,891,535 downwards.
GTGGTGCGCACCCGGCTGGTCTACGTAAGCACCTGCCTTTGTAATGGAGGTCACCAGGACTGATCCCGGCCACCCACGCAACATGCAGGAGTGCAAAGGGAAATGGTCCCAAGACCCCTGCGCACTTAGGATGTAGACCGGTGTGCTGGCCTCTCTGTTGAGCCTAGGTAGGGTTGCGACGTGTTGATCTTCCGAGGCTAGACATGACCCAGGAAAGTGTGCCCGGCCAGAGTGATCGAGCGTGTCGGGGAATGCGGTGCACCCCTGCATGGAAGTTTATCTATTCGAATAGCCGTGTCCACGGTAACAGGACGCTTGGAGTTGTATTCCGACCTCTTACAACTAAAATCGGATACTTAATAAAACACACCTCCTCAAGTGCCAGATACAACCCGGTGATCGCTCTCTCGCAGGTTGTTGTGGAGAGGATCGTTGGGTAGGATTATGCTATACGATGTTACTTGATGTTATACTTGCTACTCTCTTCTATATGCTTCAAGATGGAGGCTGCCAGAAGCGTAGTCTTCAATAGGACTAGCTTCTCCCCCTCTTATTCCAGCATTATGTAGTTTAGTACATAGATACTACCCCTTTATTGATACTGATGCATATGTAGTGTATATCTGATGTCAGTCTTGCGAGTACTTCAGATGAGTACTCATGGTTGCTTTGCTACCTCTTTTTCCCCTATACCTAGTTGCGGCGATCAGTTGACGGAGCCCTGGAGCCAGCTGCCCCCGCCGACGACTACTACTACCTGAGGGTGCCTACTACTATGTGCAGGCCATCGCCGACTAGGAGTAGTTAGGAGGATCCCAGGCAGGAGGCCTTCACCTCTTCGATCTGTATCCATGTTTGTGCTAGCCATCTTATGGAACCTTGTTTAACTCTATGTCTGTACTCAGATATTGTTGCTTCCACTGACTCCTTTATGTTCAAGCTTATGTATTCGAGCCCTCAAGGCCCCTAGCTTGTAATATAAAGCTTGTATGACTTTAAATTGTGTCTAGAGTTGTGTTGTGATATCTTCCCATGAGTCTTTGATCTTGATCGTACACATTTGTGTGTATGATTGAATCGAGGGTGTCACACCAACGATATGCATTTGATATTCTAAATACAAATATTTTTATCACTAAAAAGGTCAAGTTTGCAAAGTTTGATTGTTTAAAAGATCTATATGCACTACATTATGGAATGGAGGGGGTACCTTTTAGGTCTCATACCTTCATGCTTTTTATTTTTGATAATTTTGAGTACTTGGATTTTTGAGAGGCTTACTGGACAACCTGGTACCTCAAGAGTGTAACGCCCCGAGACCGTTGCGCCATGTGTCTTCCAGTTAATCGCTGTTGTTGCCTTGTCATTTGTTTGCGTGTCATGCATTTCATATCATGTCATCATCTGCATCGCATTTGCATACATGTTTGTCTCATGCATCCGAGCATTTTCCCTGTTGTCCGTTTTGCAATCCGGCGCTCCTATGTCCTCCGGCGTCCCCTTTTGTCTCTTTTCATGTGCGGGTGTTAAACGTTCTCGGATTGGACCGAGATTTTCCAAGCGGCCTTGGTTCACTATCGGTACACCGCCTGTCAAGTTTTGTGCCATTTGGACTTCATTTGATACTCCAACGGTTAACCGAGGAACCGTAAAGGCCTCGTGTGTGTTGCAGCCCAACACCTCTCCAAAGTGGCCCAAAACCCAACTAAACCCCCTCCATCATCTCGGTCGTTCGATCACGATTGTGTGGCCGAAAACCGCACCTCATTTGGACTCTCCTAGCTCCCTCTACCTATAAATATGTGTGCCTCCCCGAAATTTCGCGCAGTACAAACCCTAGATCCAACTCCCTTCGCGCCGCCGGACGCGTCCACGCCACGCCAGACATGTCCACCGGAGCCGGCCACCTCACTCCGACCAATGGCATCCCGCCACGTCAGCGCCGCCGCCTCCCTCCTCCAATCTGGCAGCGCCACCTCATCGTGTCTCTCTCTCCTCCCCACCGCGGCCCGCTCGGGCCCAAGGCAGGCCCGCCTAGCCCACGCAACCACCACCGCTCGCCCGCGTGTGCGCCGCCGCCCTCGTCGCCGCAGCCTCGCCGTTCCGCCGCGGTTCGCCGCTCCGGCCGCCGCCTCCACGATGCAGCGCCCGCGCGCCGCCCGCCGCACCTCGCCGCTGCGCTCGCCGCCGGTCGCCGCCAACCGCCTCTGCCAGCGCCCTGCCGGACCTCCTCCTTGCTCCGCCGCCGACCCGGTGCCTCTCCGCCGCCTCGCGCGCAGCTCGTCGCCGCCTCCATCGCCGCCCTCGCCGGAGCTCCGCGTCCGCCGGATCTGGGAGAGATGGATCAGATCCACCAGTCCCTGATCCAAACGGCGTCCCTGCTTCCCGGATCTCTTCGTCCCGCTTCTCTCTGTCCCATGTTGACTTTCACAGAGGTAAAATTCCTCTAAGTCCCTGGAGTGTCTAGATTCATGTGCCCATGTTCATCATGCCATAACTTCATGTGTGATGCTCCATTTTGCGTGCTTGAGATATCAAATTGTTCATCTGGTTGTCCTCTTCATTTCATTCCATTGCACCATATTCATTTGAGTCCATCTTGATGCCCTAAATGCTGCTGCAAGAGTGCTATAAAATGTTAGGTGCTGTTTCTTATCAGTTTATGAGCATTTGTCATTTTTTGCCATGATGAATGTGCGTTGCATATGAGCATGAGCTCTACATGTGTTTTGTTATATGCCATGCCATCTTTACAGGGGTGTATGCCATGTATTTTTGTGATCAATGTGGTGACTAGCACAAGCATGCAAAGTAGCTCTCGTGATGTTGCGGATTTCAGGGACTTAGAATTCTTCTAAGTCATTTCCCTGATGTTATTTTTATGCCATGTACTCTTGTTGCTACAGAGTGATCCATGCCTCTTTTGAGCATGTTCAGTCAGGATGATTTTGAGATATTGTTATTTTCTTTCCATCCATGTCTTTGTTTGCAATTATGGAGTGCCCTAGAATGACTCAATCTTGATCTACTTTTGCTATAAAATGTTCCTGGCAGATTGTTTACGTGTTAATCAATTTTGCCGAGGTTGTTGTAGTTGATCCATGCATGCTATGAGTGTGTTCTTGCCATGGTTAGCTTATTGATCATGACTTCTTGCTGGGTGTATGCTTAGTTTGTCATGAAATGCCTTGTGGTGAGTGCATCGAGCTCGCAAACATGCCTACGTAACTCTGTTTTTGCCATGTCCAGTTTTCTGCTAAGTCCGAATCTGTTAACGAAACTTGCTATGTTCACATGGGTGTCGTTGTATTTTCTGATCCCTTTTGGCTTATGGTCAGTAAGGGACTTTTGTTATATGCTTTGAGTAGTATCATGCCATGCCTTGCTTTGCCATGATATGTTCCTGTAGCCTGTTGTTATCTTGCTCTAAACATTGCTTCCTGATGTTAAGTCTTGACATGTTATTTTCACAAGTCTGTGATCCTGATATCTTTTGCAATTTTGTCGTGCTTGTTTGAACCTACTATTGTGTGATTTAGCTATATCTCAGTGTTCATCTTTTGTCAAGCATCTTGAGTGGATCACTGTCATGTGCTTTGTTGCTATGTTGGAGTGCAGTAGCTTAGTTTCTTGTTGCATTCTAGATGGCTTCGTGTTGTTAATCGCAGATTTGTGCCATTATTGTTCTGCTTGCCATTTGCAAACCGTGCATCCGATTCCGGTGATCTTTATATCGATTTCGACCGAAATCATCTCATCTTTCCAGCGGCACTCTTGGCTTGCCAAGTTGAGGCCTGGTTCAATCTTTTCCTTCCGGAGCACGCACATGCATTGCATATCACATCCCGCATATCATGTCATGTTTTTGCATACATGTTCCTTGTGCATTGCACCATGGTTGGTTATGGTTTCCTTTGCTTGTTCTTGTCTGGGTAGAGCTGGGAGTCGAGTTCATGTTCAAGGTACCCGTTGAGTACGTTTACGAGGATCAAGCTTTCGTCTTCTTGAAGAACTTTGCAGGCAAGATGACCATACCCTCGAAATCACTTCTATCTTTGCTTGCTAGTTGCTCGCTCTATTGCTATGCCTATGCTACGATACCTATCACTTGCTTATCATGCCTCCCATATTGCCATGTCAAACCTCTAACCCAGCTTGTCCTAGCAAACCATTGTTTGGCTATATTACCGCTTTGCTCAGCCCCTCTTATAGTGTTGCTAGTTGCAGGTGAAGATGGAGTTTGTTCCTTGTTGGAACATGGATTTTTGTTGGGATATCACAATATCTCTTATTTAATTAATGAATCTATATACTTGGTAAAGGGTGGAAGGCTCGGCCTTATGCCTGGTGTTTTGTTCCACTCTTGCCGCCCTAGTTTCCGTCATACCGGTGTTATGTTCCTTGATTTTGCGTTCCTGACGCGGTTGGGTTATAATGGGAACCCCTTGACAGTTCGCCTTGAATAATACTCCTCCAGCAAGGCCCAACATTGGTTTTACCATTTGCCACCTAGACTTTTTCCCTTGGGTTCTGCAGACTCAAGGGTCATCTTTATTTTAAACCCCCGGGCCAGTACTCCTCTAAGTGTTGGTCCAAACTAGAGCATCGTGCAGGGCCATCCCTTGGCAACTTGGGTTACGACGGCTCCTGTACGCTTAGCTTATCCGGTGTGCCCTGAGAACGAGATATGTGCAGCTCCTATCGGGATTTGTCGGCACAGCGGGTGGTCTTGCTGGTCTTGTTTTACCATTGTCGAAATGTCTTGTAACCGGGATTCCGAATCTGATCGGGTCTTCCCGCTAGAAGGAATATCCTTCGTTGACCGTGAGAGCTTGTGATGGGCTAAGTTGGGACACCCCTGCAGGGATTTGAACTTTCGAAAGTCGTGCCTGCGGTTATGGGCAGATGGGAATTTGTTAATGTCCGGTTGTAGAGAACTTGACACTTAACTTAATTAAAATGCGTCAACCGCGTGTGTAGCCGTGATGGTCTCTTCTCGGCGGGGACCGGGAAGTGAACACGGTGTTGGAGTTATGCTTGAACGTAAGTAGTTTCAGGATCACTTTTAGTTTCATGATCGTGCTTGCTTCTCTTCTCGCTCTCATTTGCGTAAGTTAGCCACCATATATGCTAGTACTTGCTGCAGCTCCACCTCACTACCTTTTTCCCTACCCATAAGCTTAAATAGTCTTGATCGCGAGGGTGTGAGATTGCTGAGTCCCCGTGACTCACAGATTACTTCCAACACCAGTTGCAGGTGCCGTTGATACCAGTGCAGGTGACGCAACCGAGCTCAAGGAGGAGCTTGATGAAGATCGTGTTCGTTGTGTTGTTTCGTTTCAAGTTGATCAGTAGTGGAGCCCAGTCGGGGCGATCGGGGATCTTTTGCATTAGGGGTAGTCTTCCTTTATTTTGGTTCCATAGTCGGACCTTGATTGTATCTGGATGATGTAATGATATATTCATGTATTGTGTGAAGTGGCGATTGTAAGCCATCTCTGTACCTCTTTCTTATTCAGTACATGGGATGTGTAAAGATTACCCCTCTTGCGGCATGCCTACAATGCAGTTATGCCTCTAAGTCATGCTCCGACATGTGGGAGATATAGCCGCATCGTGGGTGTTACAAGTTGGTAATCAGAGCCTTCCCCGACTTAGGAGCCCCCTGCTTGATCGAATCACTGGCGTTGTTGAGTCTAAAAAAATGTTTTGAGTCTTTTAGGATTATATATATATATATGAGAGTAGGATTCTTTTTACTCCTCAGTCCCTTCGTCGCTTTGGTGAGGCCTCCTGACGTAGAGTTTTGACTCTTCTCTTCTCAAATTTCACTAAAAAAAATTAGTATCACGCGGGTATCTTGGAATCGTTCCGATGGTTTTGTGACGAGAACATTGTTCTTGGTGCCTCCTGACATTTAGGGGTTGTGGCAGTGTCCCGGAGAGTTGAGCTCCGAGGTGTTGTCGTCACAATTTTATCGTTGCAGTTCTGGAATACCTGAGTTTCGCCGACTTCGAAAATCTCTTTTATGCAGTTGTTGGTGAGATAACCTCGACGCCACCCAGTACTGGGGCGGGAGTTCGGGAGTATTGCCACAACTCGTATAACGGATGCTTTTCGAAGGTTGAGGTAAACGATTTCCGAAGGTTTCTTGGTTATGTGTTGAAGGATGGATACAGCTGGATGTAGGATTTGTTAGTTTCGGGTGAGATATTATGCTTCCCATGTTTCCCCAACACCCAATTGCATAACCAAAAAGTTTCGGGAGTTTATAAGTGGGAATTCAAGTAGCTCTTAGGATATCTTTTCAACAGATGCATGATATGAGATTGGGGTTCGACGTCTAGTGGTCCGCCTATCCATGGTTGGTTTTACAGTGGTCTCGTTGTGTCTTAAAGAGTCCTTGGCTATGCTGACTCGGGGACGCTTCGTATGTCATGTGCACTGCCTTGTACATGATGGTGATGTACGATCGAGCCCGTGCAGGCCCCACCATGAAAACTTCGGACGAAATCTCTATCATATGTTTGTTCTGGCTTATTTTGCAAGCCAATTCTTTCTTTTTGTTTTCAGTTGTGGTATTCGAGTTGCTTCGAAGTCAAATGTTGATTCCATACCTTTCCCTAAGCGGTGTTCTCGTACCTCTATGTGAATACTAAGCCCTCTCAATCTTTGTGTTTGTCATTTCAATTTCTTTTCAACCGGCGTGTTTCTCTTCAAGTGGTTCTGATCATTTCAACATACGCAAGTTCAATTCTAAGCTTTCTCAACGGTGTTTGTTTCATTCGTCCCAAGTTGTCTTTGTTTTCCCGCCCACCCACCCTTTTCCTTCAAGGAATTAGATTTATAAATCTACTATTCATTTTATTCATGGATGTGAAGTCTCTCCATTCTTCTCCGTCAATGTTCTTATCTAGTGCTTCTCGTGAAGATGCTCTACAAGTTCATCATTATTCGTTCTTTTTCTTCTCCGGAGGACACAAATCAAGCTTTTAGTGTTGATCATTTTTCTTTCCTCGTTTCAAATGCTTTCTTATGCCATTGCGCCTCATTATCATTCCACTTCTCACTATTCAATTGTTCCGGAGTGCTGAAGATATCTCAGAAGGCTCGTCTTTTCGTTCAACAGCTGTTCAACCTATTTCGAGGTTGTTATCTCATTCAAGCCATTTAATTCAACCGGCACAATCTATCTCTTAAATCGTTCGACGGTGTTTTTTCTCTTGAGTGGGCCCTAACCCACAGGTATTTTCACAGGATCTTACCTGACTCTTCTATTCTCCCGGAGCTTTTCAAATTCATCTTAAAGTTTGACGTAAGAATGAGTTATCATCAGTCAGTTGGTTTCTTCAAGATATTTCTAATTCGTATCACCATTGGCTCAACCTTTCTATTCCTCATCCCGGAGTATCTCAACTGTTCATGGTGGTGTTTCTCTTTGTCATTCTCAACACTTGAAGACCGAAGAAGAGTTTTTCCTCTAAATCTTGCTCCTTTCTCTTCAAGATTCATGGTTCTAGCTTATTGCCATTCTCTCATAATTGTTTTCAATTGTGAGAATTCTTTCCACCTATCTGAAGCAATTCAGAAGTCTTTTCAGTTTGATTCTCCGGAGCCCATGAGCTCAGAATTATTCATTCCAGCTTCCATCTCTCGTTTCTCCAAATCTTACCGGTGCATCACTCAAGTACTCTCTAGTCAGTTCATGATCTATTCGTTCTCATGATTCAAATTCCCTCAAGCATCTCCATTGGTTCTCTAATTCTTACCGATGATTCATCCCTTTACTTCATTCGTTCTTCAATTCTTACGGTGGTTTTTACAGGATTCTCTTCAGTTGTTATCATATCAATTTATTCGTTATTTCAATCCTACTGGTGGTTCATTGAAGACCTTCTCAAGTTTGTGCTATATCTCTTTTAATCCTTTCTACGAGAATAAGTAGTATGCCAAATCCGTTTGCTTGTCATCAATCTAAATTGTTGAAGGATGAGAATAACATAATTCTTATTCTTGATTCACCCAAATGATTAATTCTTTATTTCGGAGGCTCATCAAATTCTCGGTTTAATTTGCTTCATCTTTTCTTCTGGAGTTCCAAGTTTCCACTTTATCTCACCGTGAAGCTCCATTTAACCATTCCAAGGCTTCACTTTATATTCTCAACTTCCCTTTCTTTCTATCATCCTTTTATTACCGAAGATCTCACGGAGGCTCTACATGATGGTTCATCAAGGATTTAGTTCATTCTCGAAGTGTTCATTGAGATTCTTTTCAGAGGAGCTCAAGCATTATTCATCTCGCATTCCGAAGTGCAATTCTTTCTACCATATCATTGGAGGTGGTATTATGTCATTCTTGATAATTTGAGTTCATGTTTCATGATTCACAAGTTGTCAAGTATGAGTTAGTTTAAACCCATCAATTTCTTCGAGCATGAGCATCTTTTCAACCAATCAATCTCTTCATTGGAGTTATCTTGTGTCATGTTTCACCTAAAGCCTTCCCTAAGGAATTGTTGCTATCTATGGTGCTTATAAATGACCCAAGGCCGTCATTTATCCTTCCGGTGAGATAAGCTTCTCATCTCCTTGTTCATATCAATCCAAATCCATTCCTTCCATTAGTGGCAGATTGTCAACTCATAATTTTGAGGTGTTTTCCATAAGCCCACATCAAGCTTATCCTTTCGTTGTTGATAATCCAACAACTCCATTCCAGCATTTGTCGTAAGCATGCTCTCTCAAGATCTCGTTCCCCTCCGTCCATTCCATTCCATTCTTTCATTTCTTCCGGAGGCTTTGTGGTGTTGCTCTTTTCAGTCATCATCTCGAATTGTGAAGATCATGATCTTTTCATGCTTATCCTTTTAACCGGAGTGTGTGCCCGCTGCTCAAGTTCTTTCATTTTATCAAGTCTTTCATCTCTTTTCAACCGGAGTGCTACCCGAATCGGTCCTTTTTTTCCTCTTTCTTAACAGAGTGCTTTCAACTTCGTTCATCGCCGTTGCTTTCTTTCTTTCAATTTGCTCAACCTCGCAAGGTTCTTTGGTTTCACTCGTTTGTCAAAGAAGCAACTTAGTTTTACCTCTTCTCTTTCTCTTCAGTTTTTTCCCTCCGGTGCCATTCTAGATCTCGGGACGAGATCCTCTTGTAGTGGTGGAGTGTTGTAACGCCCCGAGACCGTTGCGCCAGGTGTCTTCCAGTTAATCGATGTTGTTGCCTTGTCATTTGTTTGTGTTTCATGCATTTTATATCATGTCATCATGTGCATCGCATTTGCATACATATTTGTCTCATGCATCCGAGCATTTTCCCCGTTGTCCGTTTTGCAATCCGGCGCTCCTATGTCCTACGGCGTCCCCTTTTGTCTCTTTTCGTGTGTGGGTGTTAAACGTTCTCGGATTGGACCGAGATTTGCCAAGCGTCCTTGGTTCACTACCGGTAGACCGCCTGTCAAGTTTCGTGCCATTTGGACTTCGTTTGATACTCCAACGATTAACCGAGGAACCGTAAAGGCCTCGTGTGTGTGTTGCAGCCCAACACCTCTCCAAAGTGGCCCAAAACCTATCTAAACCCCCACCATCATCTCGGTCGTTCGATCACGATCGCGTGGCCGAAAATCGCACCTCATTTGGACTCTCCTAGCTCCCTCTACCTATAAATATGTGTGCCTCCCCAAAATTTCGCGCAGTACAAACCCTAGGTCCAACTCCCTCCGCGCCGCCGGACGCGTCCACGCCGCGCTGGACATGTCCACCGGAGCCGGCCACCTCACTCCGACCAATGGCATCTCGCCACGTCAGCACCGCCGCCTCCCTCCTCCAATCCGGCAGCGCCACCTCACCGCGTCTCTCTCTCCTCCCCACCGCGGCCTGGTCGGGCCCGAGGCAGGCCCGCCCGGCCCACGCAACCGCCGCCGCCCGCCCGCGTGTGCACCGCCTTCCTCGTCGCCGCAGCCTCGCCGCTCCGCCATGGTTCGCCGCTTCGGCCGCCGCCTCCACGATGCAGCGCCCGCGCGCCCGCCGCAGCACCTCGCCGCTGCGCTCGCCGCCGGCCGCCGCTCCGGTCGCCGCCAACCGCCTCTGCCAGTGCCCTGCCGGACCTCCTCCTTGCTCCGCCGCTGACCCGGTGCCTCTCCGCCGCCTCGCGCGCAGCTCGCCGCCGCCTCCATCGCCGCCCTCGCCGGAGCTCTGCGTCCACCGGATCTGGGAGAGATGGATCAGATCCACCGGTCCCCAATCCAAACGGCGTCCCTGCTTCCCGGATCTCTTCGTCCCGCTTCTCTCCGTCCCGCGTTGACTTTCGCGGAGGTAAAATTCCTCTAAATCCCTGGAGTGTCCAGATTCATGTGCCCATGTTCATCATGCCATAACTTCCTGTGTGATGCTTCGTTTTGCGTGCTTGAGATATCAAATTGTTCATCTGGTTGTCCTCTTCATTTCATTCCATTGCACCATGTTCATTTGAGTCCATCTTGATGCCCTAAATGCTCTTGCAAGTGTGCTATAAAATGTTAGGTGCTGTTTCTTATCAGTTTGTGAGCATTTGTCATTTTTGCCATGATTAATGTGTGCTGCATATGAGCATGAGCTCTACATGTGTTTTGTTATATGCCATGCCATCTTTATAGGGGTGTATGCCATGTATTTTTGTGATCAATGTGGTGACTAGCACAAGCATGCAAAGTAGCTCTCGTGATGTTGCGGATTTCAGGCACTTAGAATTCTTCTAAGTCATTTCCCTGATGTTATTTTTATGCCATGTATTCTTGTTGCTACAGAGTGATCCATGCCTCTTTTGAGCATGTTCAGTAAGGATGATTTTGATATATTGTTATGTTCTTTCCATCCATGTCTTTTATTGCAAGTATGGAGTGCCCTATCATGACTCAATCTTGCTCTACTTTTGCTATAAAATGTTCCTGGCAGATTGTTTACGTGTTAATCAATTTTGCCGAGGTTGTTGTAATTGATCCATGCATGCTATGAGTGTGTTCTTGGCATGGTTAGCTTATTAATCATGTCTTCTTGCTGGGTGGATGCTTAGTTTGTCATGAAATGCCTTGTGGTGAGTGCATCAAGCTCGCAAACATGCCTACGTAACTTTGTTTTTGCCATGTCCAGTTTTCTGCTAAGTCTGAATCTGTTAACGAAACTTGCTATGTTCACATGGGTGCCATTGTATTCTCTGATCCCTTTTGGCTTTGCCATGATATGTTCCTGTAGCCTGTTGTTATCTTGCTCTAAACATTGCTTCCTGATGTTAAATCCTGACATGTTGTTATTTTCACTAAGTCTGTGATCCTGATATCTTTTGCAATTTTGTCGTGCTTGTTTGAACCTACTATTGTGTGATTTAGCCGTATCTTAGTGTTCATCTTTTTCCAAGCATCTTGAGTGGATCACTGCCATGTGCTTTGTTGCTATGTTGGAGTGTAGTAGCTTAGTTTCTTGTTGCATTCTAGATGGCTTCGTGTTGTTAATCGTAGATTTGTGCCATTATTGTTCTGCTTGCCATTTGCAAACCGTGCATCCGATTCCGGTGATCTTTATATCGATTTCGACCGAAATCATCTCATCTTTCCAGCGGCACTCTTGGCTTGCCAAGTTGAGGCCTGGTTCAATCTTTTCCTTCCGGAGCACGCACATGCATTGCATATTACATCCCGCATATCATGTCATGTTTTTCATACATGTTCCTTGCGCATTGCACCATGGTTGATTGTGGTTTCCTTTGCTTGTGTTCTTGTCTGGGTAGAGCTGGGAGTCGAGTTCATGTTCAAGGTACCCGTTGAGTATGTTTACGAGGATCAAGCTTTCGTCTTCTTGGAGAACTTTGCAGGCAAGATGACCATACCCTCGAAATAACTTCTATCTTTGCTTGCTAGTTGCTCGCTCTATTGCTATGCCTACACTACGATACCTACCACTTGCTTATCATGCCTCCCATATTGCCATGTCAAACCTCTAACCCACCTTGTCCTAGCAAACCGTTGTTTGGCTATATTACCGCTTTGCTCAGCCCCTCTTATAGTGTTGCTAGTTGCAGGTGAAGATGGAGTTTGTTCCTTGTTGGAACATGGATTTTTGTTGGGATATCACAATATCTCTTATTTAATTAATGCATCTATATACTTGGTAAAGGGTGGAAGGCTCGGCCTTATGCCTAGTGTTTTGTTCCACTCTTGCCGCCCTAGTTTCCGTCATACCGGTGTTATGTTCCTTGATTTTGCGTTCCTTACGCGGTTGGGTTATAATGGGAACCCCTTGACAATTTGCCTTGAATAAAACTCCTCCAGTAAGGCCCAACATTGGTTTTACCATTTGCCACCTAGCCTTTTTCAGACTGAAGGGCCATCTTTATTTTAAACCCCCGGGCCAGTGCTCCTCTGAGTGTTGGTCCAAACTAGAGCACCGTGCAGGGCCATCCCTTGGAAACTTGGGTTACGTCGGCTCCTATACGCTTAGCTTATCCGGTGTGCCCTGAGAATAAGATATGTGCAGCTCCTATCGGGATTTGTCGACATGGCGGGTGGTCTTGCTGGTCTTGTTTTACCATTGTCGAAATGTCTTGTAACAGGGATTTCGAGTCTGATCGGGTCTTCCCGCTAGAAGGAATATCCTTCGTTGACCGTGAGAGCTTGTGATGGGCTAAGTTGGGACACCCCTGCAGGGATTTGAACTTTCGAAAGTCGTGCCCGCGGTTATGGGCAGATGGGAATTTGTTAATGTCCGGTTGTAGAGAACTTGACACTTAACTTAATTAAAATGCGTCAACCGCGTGTGTAGCCGTGATGGTCTCTTCTCGGCGGGGACCGGGAAGTGAACACGATGTTGGAGTTATGCTTGAACGTAAGTAGTTTCAGGATCACTTCTTGATCACTTCTAGTTTCACGACCATGCTCGCTTCTCTTCTCACTCTCATTTGCGTAAGTTAGCCACCATATATGCTAGTGCTTGCTGCAGCTCCACCTCACTACCTTTTTCCCTACCCATAAGCTTAAATAGTCTTGATCGCGAGGGTGTGAGATTGCTGAGTCCCCGTGACTCATAGATTACTTCCAAAACCAGTTGCAGGTGCCGTTGATACCAGTGCAGGTGACGCAACCGAGCTCAAGGAGGAGCTTGATGAAGATCGTGTTCGTTGTGTTGTTTCGTTTCAAGTTGATCAGTAGTGGAGCCCAGTCGGGGCGATCGGGGATCTTTTGCATTAGGGTTAGTCTTCCTTTATTTTGGTTCCGTAGTCGGACCTTGATTGTATCTGGATGATGTAATGCTATATTCATGTATTGTGTGAAGTGGCGATTGTAAGCCATCTCTGTACCTCTTTCTTATTCAGTACATGGGATGTGTAAAGATTACCCCTCTTGCGACATGCCTACAATGTGGTTATGCCTCTAAGTCATGCTCCGACACGTGGGAGATATAGCCGCATCGTGGGTGTTACAAAGAGGTATCGCATATTTCAAGAACATGTGTTACCCTTCTGATCATTCAAATTTTAAACTCGTCTGGTAGTATCGATTTACCTCTGAAACTTCCAAGCTAGTTGCTTTACCTGAGCAGTAGTTTATTTTATGCTCTCTTTACATATAAACACCCCTTCATGGTTAATAGGCATGATTATTTTTCATAGCACTTTGAGAGCAGTTCCCTTGTGACTTTGGAGGCCAAGCTCATCCCTTTTTTGAGCCCCTTCGTTTGTGATCACTCTTTGCTTCAAGCATATATTTGTGATACACTCATCATATGGTTCTTGGGACATTGATTTGCTTGCTAATCTTGGAGGGTGTGCATATCCTACAAAGTTAGAAGTCACTTAAGAGCCTTCAAGTTATCTGTGAAGGAATCAAGAAGTGTGTACATGCCCGATGATCGCTTCTTCATGCAAGATTAACCTTGAGTGAGGCTTATGGTACCAAGGGATGGTAGAATAAAGTGGGCTATAGGGGAACATGCTATGCAAAATAAATCTTTTTACCATGCATGAACCAACCAAGATCACTATCGAGGTGCAGGTAACAACACTACAAGAAAACACTTCCGTGATGATACGTGTTTGTCACAGAGGTCACGTTTTTCGTCATGCATGTACATCCATGACGATTTTATGACAGAATGAAGATAGTCATACATGTGTTGTCGTAGAACTGTTCCATGTCAATACTCAAATTATCATCACGGAAGTGTTCGCTTCCATGATGATAAATGGCGCGTCATGGAAGTTTTTTTGTCAAGGGTAACCGACACGTGGAATCCACCATAACGAGTCGCCGTTAAGCTATTAGGTTTTGGTTTGGATCTAATAACCCGCTAACAACCCAAAGCAATGGGGATTTTCCACGTGTAAAATTCTCATTAGCTAGAGGAACCACGTGTTGGCTCGGTGTTGGGACAGATGTCATTCATTCAATGGACGGGGGCGCCTATGATACGTCGACATGTGGCACAGCCCAATAGTGGCCCATTTAGGTGAAAAAGACCGACCCAGTCAAAATTAGTAGGCCGACCCATTTAGGGCCTACTTGTGTCTGGCCCGTTTAGGGCCACTGAAAGTGCAACTAATCCCCGGGTAGTCTTGGTAATTCATAACAACATAGAGCTCATTGAACTAATATCCATTCAAGATAAATATTTCAGGAAGTTCAATGAATGGCATGGCATGGACTAGAGATGTGGACCCTCAAAATGCTAAGGACATATATTGGGAAAAGCTCAAGACTCTCCATCTTTGTTTTAGTGATCCAAGATCACATTGTGTCCATAGGAAAGCCAATACTATTAAAAGGGGATGAGGTGTTGCTTAATGGATTGCTTGCTCAGATGCTTAGTGATATTGCTCCAAAACCCTCAGCCACTTTCTCTATCCAAATATATCTAAACCCTAAACTCCAACTCGGCCCCACCGATTCTTTCTATCCGGCGCCACCGAGTTCATATGACATAGCCCCAGCCAGAAACCCTAACAGTTTGGTCTCACCAAGATGGCCCTGCCAACACTCTGTGACTTGTTGCATTTACTTCAGTCTCACCGAGTTATGCAATCGGTCTCACCGAGTTGGCTTGGCAGATTCTCTGTTGCCTCATTGCTTCACTTCGGTCTCACCGAGTTGATGCAATCGGTGCCACCGAGATGATGCTTTCCCTAAGCCCAAGCACATCGGTCTCACCGAGTTGTTCTAGTCGGTCCCACCGAGATTCCTAACATTCAAATTTTTGAACTAATCAGTGCCACCGAGTTTAATCATTCGGTCTCACCGAGATGGGTCAAATGTGTGTAATGGCTGGGTTTTGTGTGGAGGCTATATATACCCCTCCACCCCCTTCTCCATTTGTGAGAGAGCCATCAGAACGGGCCTACACTTCCACCATACATTTTCTGAGAGAGAACCACCTACTCATGTGTTGAGATCAAGACATTCCAATCCAACCACGAGAATCTTGATTTCTAGCCTTCCCCAAGTTTCTTTGCACTCAAGTCATCTTTCCACCATAGCCAAATCTGAGAGAGAGAGAGAGAGTTGAGTGTTGGGGAGACTATCATTTGAAGCCCAAGAGCAAGGAGTTCATCATCAACACACCGTCTATTACCTTTTGGAGAGTGGTGTCTCCTAGATTGATTAGGTGTCACTTGGGAGCCTCCATCAAGATGTGGAGTTGAACCAAGAAGTTTGTAAGGGCAAGGAGATCACCTACTTCATGAAGATCTACCCGAGTGAGGCAAGTCCTTCGTGGGCGATGGCCATGTTGGGATAGACAAGGTTGCTTCTTCGTGGACTCTTCGTGGGTGGAGCCCTCTGTAGACTTGCGCAGCCGTTACCCTTTGTGGATTGAAGTCTCCATCAGCATGGATGTACAATAGCATCGGAACCACACCAAAAATCTTCGTGTCTCCATTGCGTTTGCCTTCTCCAAACCCTTCCCTTTACCTTCATATGCAATATTTTACTTTCCGCTGCTACACTCTTAGAATTGCATGTGTAGGTCGATTACTTGACTTGTGCTAATTAATAAAATCTGCCCACAACTAAAATTAGGAAAATGATAGATTTTTATTTGGTCAATTAGTCTAATCACCCCCCACTAGACATACTTTCGATCCTACAAGTGGTATCAGAGCTTTGGTCTCCATTTTCCTTGATTTCCATAGCTTTGGTGATCATAGCCTTGGTTTCACAACCTAGGAGAGAGTATGGCGTCTACCGAGAGAAATTACCACCGTAGAGGTCCTTACTTTGATGGTACAAATTTTGCTAGTTGGAAGCATAAGATGAAAATGCATATTCTTGGTCATAACCCCGCCGTTTGGGTTGTTGTGTGTATTGGCTTGCAAGGTGATTTCTTCGAGGATGGAAAATAACTGGATTGTGAAGCAACAGCAGAAGAAATGAAGATGCTGCAGTACAATGCTCAAGCTTGCGATATTCTCTTCAATGGATTATGCCCCCAAAAATTCAACAAAATCGGCCGCCTTGAGAATTCAAAGGAAATTTGGGATACTTTGTTTGATATTCATGAAGGTATAGAGTCTGTCAAGGAATCCAAGTTGGATGTGATTCAAAGTCAACTTGACAAGTTCAAGATGAAGGATGGTGAAGGAGTCGCCAAAATGTACTCTAGGGTTGCTCTCATCACAAATGAGATTGCCGGCTTAGGAAGTGAAGAGATGACCGACAAATTCATCATCAAGAATATCCTAAGAGCCTTGGATGGAAAATACGAAACCGTGTGCACTTTGATCCAAATGATGCCCAATTACAAAGATCTCAAGCCCACGAAAGTCATTGGTAGAATTTTTGCTCATGAGATGTCACTCAAGGATAAGGAAGAGCTCCACAACAAGTCAAGTGGTGCTTACAAAGATTCAAGTGATGCTCCTACAACATCAAGTTAGAAGCAAGTATCTAATGAAGAATTGAGCTTAATGGTGAAGAAATTCAACAAGTTCTACAAGAATAGAAGCAAAGAGAGAAGCTCCAAGTCAAGGTCCTAAAATGACAAAAGATCTTCTAGTTGTGATCGTAATTGCTACAATTGTGGAAGACCCAGACACTACTCCAATGAGTGTACAAACTCCCTACAAGAGAAGAGAAGACTCGCCAAAAAGGAGGAGTAGAAGAGATGAATCACCTCCAAAAGAGAGAAGGAGTGGAGATGATCATTATGAACGAAGATCCTCTCGTACAAGAAAGGATTCGGAAAGGAAGGACAAGTCATCAAAGAGCTACACAAGACGAAGACATCAAGCTCACATTGGTGAATGGGTATCCGGTTCCGACTCTGACAACTACTACGAGAGAAGCTATCACTCTGACTCCTACTATACTCAAGATGAAGGTGATGCCGGTCTTGCACTTCTATCACCCAACTCCTATGACATATTTGACTCACCAAATGAAGGAATTGGAAGATGCTTCATGGCTAAAGGCCCTAAGGTATCACACCCTGAGTATGTTGATTTCAATAGTGATGAAGATGATTTGCTAGGTGATGATGATTTACTTGTTGACAACACTAGTGATGAAAACTATGATGAACTTGCTAGTAATCATGCTAATCAAGATGAAACAAATGACAATGAAAAGAAGGAGATTGAGTGTCTAACTAAAGAATTAAACACTCTTGAGTTAGCTCATGA
The DNA here is from genome assembly GCF_056163025.1 of Triticum urartu. Lineage (NCBI taxonomy): Eukaryota > Viridiplantae > Streptophyta > Magnoliopsida > Poales > Poaceae > Triticum > Triticum urartu. The sequence goes on along the minus strand of NC_141879.1, from coordinate 306,873,896 downwards.
AACAACTCTAGAGGATAATAGAGATCTCCTAAAGACTCATGAGAAGCTACGGATCGAGAAGCTAAATTTGGAGATATCAATGATGATCTTCGAAACAAGAGTTCTTCTTATCTTGCCAAACGTCTCCTCTTGTCTACTTATATGCCACAAGTAAAATCTAGTAACAAGAGAAATAAAGATTCTTCCTCTAGTAGTAACAATAACCATGTTAAATCCAATATTGTTGCTTCTAGTAGCTCTCTTGATTCCACTAATGATTCTCTTAGCCAAGTTACACTTGAGCAAGAAAATAGCTTATTGAAGGGAATTATAGAGAAAGGTGTTTACAAGAGCCTTGCTGGGAGTAAGCAATTTGAGAAAATTGTACGCAAGCAAGGAAGGCACCGGAAGAACCAAGGTGTTGGTTTTGAACGAAAGTTCAATGCCAATGGAGTTGAGTGAGGAGAAGATCAATACCCCAAGATGAAGTTTGTTCCTCAAAAAGAGAAGTATGAGCCCAATTCTTTCAAGGGAACACAAGCTCAAGATGATCTTCCACCATAAGACCACAAGCTGAAAGGCAAGGACAAGCTTCAAGAAGAGATTGACACATTTGAAGAAGCTCCTAAGGCCATGGTCAAGTGGGTTCCAAAGACTACATCAACGTCAACATCATCAAGTTTGACTACAACTCCAAGGATTCCCATCAAGTTGATGTGGATCCCAAAGAAGAAGAACTAGAGCATTCTTGAGGGTGACTTCGCCAACATACTTCATTCATATTCATCTTGGCAAGGACTCATGGAATCAACTTTCATATCTTTCACTAGTTCATGGAGTCACAAACCCTCTTGTTGGTAAGACAAGGGACAAGGTAACCTAATGCTTTCATGGACATAATCAAATGTGCAATTCACTCTATGTCTATGGATATCCTTGTATGTTCCTTGTGGGACTAACCCATGTATGTATTGAAAGTGCAACACTCCAATGGATTGCTCCAAAAGATCTACATCAATATTGAGCATCCACATCTTCACTATCTACATGAAATCATCATCGACAAAACACAAGGTTAGTTCATCCCTCTTAGGAGGGATATCACATCTAGGGGAGATTTGCTCTAAAAATTGAGCTAAAACAACTCTAATGGTGTGAATAGATCAATGCTTTATGTAAAAGTGGTAACCCCACTTGTGGTTAAACGATGAGTATGACCTACGATCAAATGTTCTCATTTGACTCCTCAGTCAATATACTCATATATAGAGGACCTAGTCATCGCCAATTGCTTGATAGATGCTAGAATTGTTTGTGCATGATTTGTCACATATTTCATTTGCTATCTTATCGTGTGAGCATGTTGGTTGCATAATTTCTCCATTCAAGGACATCCATTTGTTGTTTTTGATTGCCTTGGTTTTTATTGGCCAAATGGATGGACAAGAATGCCTAAGAACCTTCTCTAGCTATCTATGATTTTTCTCTTCTCAAACAATATTCATGCTACATCACAAGAATTGAACAAGTCTTTTTCGGACCCTCCGGGTGAGGAGCACTCGGAGTCCCCGATCCGTCAAGGGCTGCTTTCCAAAAGCTTCTTGTGTATTTTGGTCAGACCAACTCACTCCTATTTGGTCCCACCGAAATCACCAGATTGATCTATGTTCTCATCTCGGTGATACCAATTAGAATGACTGGTCCCACCGAGTTGCACTAACTGCATGCAGTTTTGCATCTCGACGCCACCGGACCATTCCATTCGGTGCCACCGGACCATTCCATTCGGTGCCACCGACAACAACTGGGTATATATCCTGCGAACCCATATGGTTGAAAATTTCCTCAAAGAACTCGTGCTCGTGCCCCCCACGTCGCCCCTTGGTCTCCGGATCGTCGCCTTCTCCGCCTGTGCGTCTCCGCCGCAGGACTCCATCACCGTCAACGGAAATCTTCACCACCGTTGTTGACGTAGCGAATCGTCACCAAGTTAGGGTATAGTTCAGCCTCTTTGTGACATTCTCTTTCTGATTCAATGCACAAAGATATTGTCCAGCTTCTTGCCACGAATGAGAACCTTCTATCCACAGAAAAAGTTCTTTAGATTAGATTCGATGAAAAAATTTAGGGTTAGTGAGGGAGTCCTGGATTAGGGGGTGTTCGGGTAGCCGGACTATACCTTCAGCCGGACTCCTGGACTATGAAGATACAAGATTGAAGACTTCGTCCCGTGTCCGGATGGGACTTTCCTTGGCGTGGAAGGCAAGCTTGGCAATGCGGATATTCAAGATCTCCTACCATTGTAACCGACTCTGTGTAACCCTAACCCTATCCGGTGTCTATATAAACCGGAGGGTTGTAGTCCGTAGGCAATCAACTCCATATACAACAATCATACCATAGGCTAGCTTCTAGGGTTTAGCCTCCTTGATCTCGTGGTAGATCTACTCTTGTACTACCCATATCATCAATATTAATCAAGTAGGACGTAGGGTTTTACCTCCATCAAGAGGGCCCGAACCTGGGTAAAACATCATGTTCCCTGCCTCCTGTTACCATCCGGCCTAGACGCACAGTTCGGGACCCACTACCCGAGATCCGCCGGTTTTGACACCGACATTGGTGCTTTCATTGAGAGTTCCTCTGTGTCGTCGCCTTTAGGCCCGATGGCTCCTTTGATCATCAACAACGATGCAGTCCAGGGTGAGACTTTGCTCCCCGGACAGATCTTCGTCTTCGGCAGCTTCGCTCTGCGGGCCAATTCGCTCGGCCACCTGGAGCAGATCGAAAGCTATGCCCCTGGCCATCAGGTTAGGTTTGGAAGCCTAAACTACATGGCTGACATCCACGGGGACTTGATCTTCGACGGATTCGAGCCATGGCCAAGCGCGCCGCACTATCTCGAGAGGCATGATCTAGCTCTGCCCCCGGACAGTGTCCTGGAGGCCGCACACGCATCGATTCCGACCCCTAACTCGGAGCCTATTGCGCCAATCGAGGATGACCGGTTGGACGTCACCTCGGGGGCTGCAATCCCAAAAGCGATCGAGCCGAACGCTAGCCCCGCACTCTGCACGACCCGTGACTCCAAGGATCCGGACTCCTCCCCGGACTCCGAAGCCCCCGCGCCCCTGCCAATCGAAACCGATTGGGCGCCGATAATGGAGTTCACCACCGCAGACATCTTTCAGCATTCGCCTTTTGGCGACATCCCGAATTCTCTTAAGTCTCTCTCTTTATCAGGAGAGCCCTGGCCGGACTACGGTCAGCGAGGGTGGGATACGGGCGATGCGGAAATTCAAAGCCCACCCACCACCCACTTTGTAGCCACTGTCGACGATCTAACCGACATGCTTGACTTCAGCTCCGAAGACATCGATGGCATGGACGACGATGTAGGAGATGAACAGGAACCAGCACCTGTAGGGCGCTGGAAGGCCACCTCGTCATATGACATATATATGGTGGATACTCCAAAAGATGGAGATGGCGATGGAACAGTGGGGGATGACGCCCCCAAGAAACAGCCAAAGCGCCGGCGTCAGCGGCGCCGCTCTAAATCCCGCCAAAGCAAAAACTATGATTCCGGCACGGGAGATAATACTACCCCGGATAGCGCCGAAGAACACCCACCTCAGCAAGATTCGGCACAGGAAGATGGAGAAGCCAGCCCGCATGAGAGAGCGGCAGACCGAGAGGTCGAGGATGATAACTATATGCCTCCCTCCGAAGACGAGGCAAGCCTCGATGACGACGAATTCGTCATACCATCAGACCCCGCCGAACAAGAGCGTTTTAAACACAGGCTTTTAGCCACAGCAAGCAGCCTCAAGAAAAAGCAGCAACAGCTTAGAGCTGCCCAAGATTTGCTAGCTGACAGATGGACTGAAGTCCTTGCGGCCGAAGAGTATGAACTCGAACGCCCCTCCAAGAGTTACCCGAAGCGCAGGCCGCTACCCCGATCAGAGGAGGAAGCACCTACATCACCAGCGCATGACATGGCAGACCGGCCACCTCGCAACCGCGACAGAGAGGCCTCTCGGCCCTCCACCCAAGCCATGCCCCGATGCCGCTCAACTAAGGCACGGGAAAATGCGCCCGACCTGCGAGACATACTGGATGATAAGGCAAGACAAACAAGATCGATCTACGGATCGCGCAGGCGCCCTACGGCATGTGACAATGATCTTCACTCCGGATACAACAAATCCGGCCGGGCCGAACACAACAGACATAGCTCTTCCGAGCTGCGTCATGATATAGCCCAGTACAGAGGCGCCGCACACCGCTATGCTTCACGAATGAAGTAATGGATCATAAAATCCCAGAGGGTTTCAAACCCGTAAACACCGAATCATACGATGGCACAACAGACCCGGCGGTATGGATCGAGGATTATCTCCTTCACATCCACATGGCATGCGGCGATGATCTACGCGCCATCAAATACCTCCCGCTCAAACTTAAAGGACCGGCCCGGCATTGGCTTAACAGCTTGCCAGCAGACTCAATCGGTTCTTGGGAGGACCTGGAAGCCGCATTCCTCGACAACTTCCAGGGCACTTACGTGCGACCGCCGGATGCCGACGACTTAAGCCACATAATTCAGTAGCCAGGGGAATCGGCTAGACAATTCTGGACACGGTTCCTAACAAAGAAAAACCAGATAATCGACTGTCCGGACGCAGAGGCCCTAGCAGCCTTCAAGCATAACATCCGCGACGAGTGGCCTGCCCGGCACCTGGGACAGGAAAAGCCGAAATCCATGGCAGCCCTCACGACACTCATGACCCGCTTTTGCACGGGAGAAGACAGCTGGCTAGCTCGCAGTAACAACTTATCAAAGAACCCTGGTAATTCGGATACCAAGGACAAAAGTGGCAGGACACGTCGGAATAAGCAAAAACGCCCCGTTAACAGCGACAGCAATGAAGACACGGCAGTCAATGCCGGATTCAAAGGCTATAAATCCGGTCAGCGGAAAAAGCCATTCAAAAAGAATACTCAGGGCCCGTCCAGTTTGGACCGAATACTCGATCGCTTGTGCCAGATACATGGCACCCCCGAAAGGCCAGCCAATCACACTAACAGGGATTGTTGGGTGTTCAAGCAGGCAGGCAAGTTAAGGGCCGAAAACAGAGACAAGGGGCTGCACAGCGACGACGAGGAGCCCAAGCCGCCGAACAACAATGGACAGAAGGGCTTTTCCCCACAAGTGCGGACGGTGAACATGATATACGCAACCCACATTCCCAAGCGGGAGCGGAAGCGTGCGCTACGGGACGTATACGCGATGGAGCCAGTCGCCCCAAAGTTCAACCCATGGTCCTCCTGCCCGATCACTTTTGATCGAAGGGACCATCCCACTAGCATCCGTCATGGCGGCTTCGCCGCATTGGTTCTTGACCCAATCATCGACGGATTTCATCTCACAAGAGTCCTCATGGACGGCGGCAGTAGCCTGAACCTGCTTTATTAGGATACAGTGCAGAAAATGGGCATAGATCCCTCAAGGATTAAGCCCACAAGAACGACCTTTAAAGGCATTATACCAGGTGTAGAAGCCAACTGTACAGGCTCAGTAACACTTGACGTGGTCTTCGGATCCCCGGACAATTTTCGAAGCGAAGAGTTAATCTTCGATATAGTCCCGTTTCGCAGTGGCTATCACGCCCTGCTCGGACGAACCGCATTCGCAAAGTTCAATGCGGTGCCGCACTACGCATATCTCAAGCTCAAGATGCCAGGCCCTCGAGGAGTAATTACGGTCAACGGAAACACCGAACGCTCCCTCCGTACGGAGGAGCACACGGCGGCTCTCACAGCGGAGGTACAAAGTAGCCTTCTCAGGAAATTCTCCAGTCCGGCCATTAAAAAGCCAGACACTACCAAGCGCGCCTAGAGTAACCCACAGCAGGACCGCCTGGCACACTCTGAGCAAGCGTAGCAATGCGGCCCCAACCCCAGCTTTCGCGACATAGCGAAACCAGTACCTCGCGTACATAACTACGCCCTTGAAATACCATGGGCACAGGGGAAGGGGCACAATAACGGCACGCCCAAAACACGGCTTAAAACGTACTAGGGGCTGCCGGATTCTTTTTTAATTTTTTCTTACTTTCAGGACTCCATAATTTGTATCGTTCGTCTTTGATAAATAGCCTCTCTATAAACAATGCATAGCTTTTGTCTATTTTCTGCATTACTCTCTTTTATATATGTTCATTAATGACATGTTGCACCCGTACACCGTGGTACGGCAAGTACGCCAGGGGCTTCAGTAACCCTCATAATGGTGTGAGAAGTCCGTACACTTTCACAAGTGTGGCACCCCGAACTTATAGCACTATATGCATCGGCTCCGAATCATGATTTGGGTCAATAGTTGGGTTTGCCCGGCTCCTATGTTTTGGTGCCTTACGTTCCGCTATATCGGCTAAGGTAGCACTAGGAGAACCACTGCGATTGTGCCCCGGTTGAGCTGGGTTAAGCACCTCAGTGGAGAAAGCTAAAACTGACTGTCATGATGAGGCAAGAGACCGGTCGCTGTTCGAGAGGTTTTTCGAGTCCCTAAAGACTTATGCCGCTTCGAGCGAGGAGCCGGATTTGTCCGGCCAAGGCGTGGATAGCGCCCCGAACTCGGTCTTCCGAACTAGGGGCTTCGCTGAAATTTAAAATTATAAAGTTCTATGGCTAAGTGAGAGTGTTCAAGCATTATAGTCCGATTGCCTGGTTCGTTGTGCTGAGCGCCTCCCTCGAAGGACCCAACTATGGGAAAAAGAGCGCTCAGGTTTATCCCGAACACCCCAGCACTAGTGGCATGGGGGAAGAAGCCAACGACTGGCCATCTCTCAATTTTTTGATAAACGGCCGCACAGAAAATAATATTTTAAATTCAACAAGCATTGCTTAAGCGCCTATGAACAAGTTTCAGCGCACAGGATAAAAACGAGCGAGTTTGTTCAAAAATTACATCCTTGGTACATTCATCCGCCACAAGGCGGGCACCCGCAAGAACATCCTTGTAATAGTTCTCGGGCTTGCGATGCTCCTTCCCCGGCGGCGGCCCGTCCTTCACAAGCTTCTTACCGTCCAGCTTACCCCAGTGCACCTTTGCACGGGAAAGGGCCCGATGGGCACCTTCGATGCAGACGGAGCACTTGATGACCTCGAGCCTTGGACAGGCCTCCACCAGCCGCCGCACCAGCCCGAAGTAGCTCCCAGGCAGGGCCTCTCCAGGCCATAGCCGAACTATGAAGCCCTTCATGGCCTGTTCAGCCGCCTTGTGGAGCTCGACCAGCTGTTTCAGCTGGTCGCTCAAGGGCACAGGGTGTCCGGCCTCAGCATACTGAGACCAGAACACCTTCTCCGTCGAGCTGCCCTCTTCAGCTCGGTAGAATGCGGCGGCGTCGGATACGCTGTGGGGAAGATCTGCGAATGCCCCTGGAGAACTCCGGATTCGGGTAAGTAACAAGGAGTTTACTTTTATATTTCTGCTTTGCATAAAGAATGCCTTACCCGCTGCTATCTTCTTCATCTCCTCCAACTCTTGGAGGGCCTTTTGGGCTTCGGCCTTGGCAGACTTGGCAGTCTCAAGGGCCGCCGTGAGCTCGGATGCTTGGGTCTTTGACTCAAGCTCCAAACTCTCATGTTTTTTCATGAGAGCCTGAAGCTCTTGCTGCACCTCGCCGACCTGAGCCCCAAGTTTCTCTCGCTCAGTGCGCTCCGCGGCCGTTTTCTTTTCGGCCTCGGACAGCGCCTGCTTGAGGGTCGCCACCTCAGTCGTGGCCCCTATAATAAGCAGTGCAATCCTGTTATTTTTTGCAATCACGCCTCTCTATAGGCACTTTTTCTGTAAGGTATTTCCTACCTTCTTTTTCCTCGAGCTGCCGCTTGGCAAGGCCGAGCTCTTGCTCGGTCCGCTTGAGGTCCTGTTTCAGGACACCCACCTCCACAGTCAGTGCGGCGGTGGATAGCAGCGAAGCCTGCACACGCATATTGACTCTTTATTGTTAGACTCCTGTGAAATTTACTAGATCCTCTATTCGGCTTTTCTTTCCGAACGCCAAACATACCATCAGGGGCTACTGTCTATGCGGTACTATTTTTATATATGTTTACTTACCTCGAAGCCTATTAGAAGGCTAGCGCAAGCTTCAGTCAGTCCGCTCTTGGCGGACTGAACCTTCTGGATCACCGTACTCATAATAGTACGGTGCTCCTTGTCGATGGAGGCGCCGTCAAGCACCTCAAGCAGATTGTCTAGCACCTCCGATTGGACGGAGGCCGCCGGCTCAGAAGGCTTGCTCCTCTTGGAAGGAGTTCGCCTACCGCGGTCCGGAACTGTTGAAGATTCCGGCGCGGTGTCCGGCACAAAGCCGGACTTGGAGCCCTGGGGGGCCTTATCCCCTTCACTCCTGGAGTCCGGGAGGTTGCCTTGCGGCTCCTCCGGGACCACCTCCTCCTGCCCCGGAGCTTGTCGCGACGCCACTTCGGCGTCGTCTGCAGTGCGGGGCGAGACAGCGGGCGGAACTGAGTTCACGTCCGATGAGTCCAGGGAGCCGCCCGACAATTCGTTGAATTCGGCCCGGGGCGGGCTGCATAATTACGTTCGACATTAGGGAAAGTTGTGCAACAAAGGAACATCATGAGTTACTCTGATATCCGAACTTACGATTTCGCCGGACGCTTGGCCCTGTTTGGCCACTCCTCTCCGCCCTCTTCGGTGTCGGGGGAGTAGTCCGGCGGAGGGGTCTTCCTTTTCCTAGACCCCTCGGCCTCTCCCGTTGGGGCGGCCTTCCTCTTCTCTCCTCCCTCCGCTGGGGGGAGAGTTTTCTTCTTCCTCCTCCTCGTTTTCACGGGAAGAGGGCGTCTCGGACTCGTCGGATGACGAGTCCGACACCACCACGTTGCGGGCACTCTTTCGAGTCCCCGTGGTCTTCTTCTTCTTGGCCTTCTTCTCCGGCACCACATAAGGCGCCGGAACTAGCAGCTTCACCAGTAGAGCTGGGGCTGGGTCTTCGGGCAGCGGAGCCGGACAGTTAATCGGTCCGGATATCGCCCGCCAAGCCTGTCAAAGGTAAGGGAGTTTAGATCCCGCATAGAGTCAAACTATGAAGAAAGCTTAACATCCTGTAAAAGGTGAAGATAGCTTACCTCGCTAGCATGACGCTGCGAGCTGTATCTGCAGTCCTCGGAAGCGGATGCGGGAGCCTCGGCGCCCTTGAATAGCACCTTCCAGGCATTTTCGTACGTCGTGTCGAAGAGCCTGCTAAGGGTTTGGTGCTGCGCCGGGTCAAACTCCCACAGATTAAAATCCCGTTGTTGGCACGGGAGGATCCGGCGGATGAGCATAACCTGGATTACATTAACAAGCCGGATTGGCTTGTTCACCAGGGACTGGATGCATGTTTGCAATCCGGTCACCTCTTTTTCGTCACCCCACGACAGGCCCGTCTCTTTCCAGGACATAAGCCGTGTGGGGGGTCCGGATCGGAACTCGGGGGCTGCGGTCCATTTCAGATCGCGTGGCTCGGTGATGTAAAACCACCCGGATTGCCACCCCTTTAGGGTCTCCACAAAAGAGCCCTCGAACCATAGGACGTTGGCCATCTTGCCCGCCATGGCGCCTCCGCACTCCGCCTGGTTGCCGCGCACCACCTTGGGCTTGACGTTGAAGGTCTTGAGCCAGAGGCCGAAATGGGGGCAGATGCGGAGGAAAGCCTCGCACACGACGATAAACGCCGAGATGTTGAGGACGAAGTTCGGGGCCAGATCGTGGAAATCCAGGCCATAGTAAAACATGAGCCCCCGGACAAATGGGTGGAGTGGAAAACCCAGTCCGCGGAGGAAGTGGGGAAGGAATACTACCCTCTCATGGGGCCTTGGGGTGGGGAGAAGCTGCCCCTCCTCGGGAAGTCGGTGCGCGATGTCTTTGGGCAAGTATCCGGCCTTCCTTAGCTTTTTGATATGGCCCTCCGTGACGGAGGAGACCATCCACTTGCCTCCCGCTCCGGACATTGCTGGAGAAGGTTGAGGTGGGAAGTCCAGGCTTGGGCGCTGGAGCTCGAGTGCGCAAGAGATGGATAGGCAAAGGAGGAAGAAGGCGTAGGTAAGAAGGTGGATCCTTATCCCCTTATATGGGCGGATGCGGTTGTGCGTCCCCACCTGCCTAGTAAAACTCGCTTGCCTCCCAAGCGCCGTGATAACTGGTGCGATTGGATTACCCATGTCCGTATTGATGAGAATCCCGTAAAGGGGGTACACGATCTCTGCTTTGACAAGACGTGCCAAGGAAACCGCCTCGCAAAACATGTTGAGGTGGAAAAGTAAAAACGATTCGAGTAAGGGACTTGGTTGTAGTGTGATGATGCACTGCAGAAATACGTCAGCGGATTTGATTTGTGTTAATATTATTCTCTCTATGGCAATATGTGGAAGCTTATTTTGCAGAGCCGGACACTACTCTTGGTGTTTACAATCTTCTATGAAGGACTTGGAGGAGGAACCCGCCTTGCAATGCCGAAGACAATTTGCGCGCCGGACTCGTCGTCATTGAAGCCTAGTTCAGGGGCTACTGAGGGAGTCCTGGATTAGGGGGTGTTCGGGTAGCCGGACTATACCTTCAGCCGGACTCCTGGACTATGAAGATACAAGATTGAAGACTTCGTCCCGTGTCCGGATGGGACTTTCCTTGGCATGGAAGGCAAGCTTGGCGATGCGGATATTCAAGATCTCCTACCATTGTAACCGACTCTGTGTAACCCTAACCCTATCCGGTGTCTATATAAACCGGAGGGTTGTAGTCCGTAGGCAATCAACTCCATATACAACAATCATACCATAGGCTAGCTTCTACGGTTTAGCCTCCTTGATCTCGTGGTAGATCTACTCTTGTACTACCCATATCATCAATATTAATCAAGCAGGACGTAGGGTTTTACCTCCATCAAGAGGGCCCGAACCTGGGTAAAACATCGTGTTCCCTGCCTCCTGTTACCATCCGGCCTAGACGCACAGTTCGGGACCCACTACCCGAGATCCGCCGGTTTTGACACCGACAGTTAGGTTTCCGCCGAGCTCATCTCGGACCGACCAAAATGAATTCTTCAGTCCCACCTATTGGCCCTGGCCATTGCACTAACTACAACTCAGTGCCATCGAAGTGTATTGATCGGTGAGACCGAAAGCAAAGCCTCAGTGAAACCAAAAGCCTCTCCCTCAACGCCTGAGCGGTCTCCCACACTGCATGACACGCCGTTGTTACCGGTGCATGTGGCCACTAAGTCTGGTGATCGGTCTGCATCATCGTCACCATCTTCATCGACTTTGTCTCCTCCACCACCTCCACCAACTACCGATGTTCTGCGTGCTCGTACACGCAGTCAGAACGGAATTTTTTTGGCCGAAGGAGCGCACTGACAGCGCGGTTTCGTGGATTGCGGCATGTGTGGCATAGGCGGATGCTAATCCCATTGCTGAGCCTCAGCATTTCCAGGTGGCTCTTCGGATTCCTCACTAGCATAGTGCCATGGAGCAGGAGTTTCAGGCACTACGGAGGAACGATACTTGGCGCCTGGTTCCTCCCGTGTCTGGTGTCAACATTATTGACTCCAAGTGGGTGTTCAAGGTCAAGAAGCATGTTCATGTTCTATTGAGTGATACAAGGCACGACTTGTGGCCAAAGGTTTCAAGCAAAGGTATGGTCTTGATTATGAGGATAACTTCAGTCCAGTTGTCAAACCTACCACTATTCATCTGCTTCTGTCCTTGGTTGCTGCCAAAGGGTGGCCTCTGTGTCAACTTGATGTTTAGAATGCTTTCCTTCATGGGTTCTTGGAGGAAGAAGTTTACATGTGGCAACCTCCAGGTTTTGTTGATCCTGCTCATCCACATCATTTGTGTCGTCTTGCTAACGCACTTTATGGGCTGAAGCGGGATCCTCGTGCATGGCATGCACGCCTTGGCTCGGTTCTTCTATGTCATAGATTTGTTCCGTCCACTACTGATACGTCTCTACTCCTGTTCCACCGTCCTGAGGTTACTATGTATCTGATGGTTTATGTTGATGACATTATTCTTATCAGCTCCTCAGTCACTGCCGCTGATCGTCTGTTGTCTGCTTTGAGTGGTCTCTTTGCTGTCAAGGATCTGGGTGCTCTGCATTACTTCCTTGGCATGGAGGTCTCACGGTCATCCACTGGCCTGACTCTCACTCAGCATAAGTATTCCCTAGACTTGTTGCGATGTGTTAGTATGTTGCAATGCAAGCATGCTACCGCACATATGTGTGCGACTGATCGGTTATCGGCCCTGGATGGTGCTTTGCTTCCTTCGGATGATGCTACTGAGTACCGCAGCATCGTTGGTGGCTTGCAATACTTGACTATCACACGGCCGGACATCTCCTATGCGGTAAATCATGTGTGCCAGTATCTTCATGCTCCTCGAACTTCACACTGGTCAGCTGTGAAGCGTATACTGTGTTATCTCTCCCATACTGTCTGGTATGGCTTGCATCTCCGGTCTGCCTCGTTGAGTGCTCTCTCGGAGTTTTCTGATGCGGACTGGGCTGGGAGCTTGGATGACAGACAATCAATGAGGGGCTATGTTTTCTTCTTTGGTCCCAACTTGATCACCTGGAGTGCGTGCAAGCATGCCACAGTATCTCGAAGTAGCAGTGAAGCAGAGTATAAGGTAGTTGCCAATGCCACAGTTGAGCTTATCTAGGTATAGTCTCTGTTGAGAGAGTTAGGAGTCTCTCTAGATCAGCCACCGGTCCTTTTGTGTGACAATATTGGTGTGACATATCTTTCATCCAATCCAGTTTTTCATGCTCAAACCAAGCACATCAAAGTTGACTGTCATTTTGTCAGGGAACGTGTTGTGCAGAAACTTCTTCATATCAAGTTTATCTCCTCCGAAGATCAACTTGCTGACATCTTCATGAAGCCACTTTCACAACCTTAGTTCGAAGGCTGTAGACGCAATCTTAACTTGCTTTGTACTTCAGGTCACAGTTAAGATTGAGGGAGGGTGTTAGACTGTATATTTACATAGAGCTTCTGTACGTAACTGTATATTGTAGTTGTACACACGGTGTACCCCAATATATACAAAGAGCCACACCCGTATTAGGGTGTCGAGCAGTTTCCCACAATCCTAAATTTTGCAAGAGAGAGGTGGTCGAGGGGCATTTATAGGTGCGGTGGCCGGGGTCAAGGTGGCCGGAGAGCGCTCGGGGACATGGGCGCGCGTGCGCTCGTGCTTGGGATCGTGGGTGCAGGAAGTTTAGGGCGATGACGTGCCCCGAAGGGTGGGGTTCGGTGGTCAGAGAGCAAGAGAGAGGGAGAGAGAGAGAGAGAGAGAGAGAGAGGCTGGCTCGGCTCGCTAGCTGGCTAGCTGGGCCGTGGCCTGGCTAGCTGGTCCAATTGTTTTTTTATTTTTTGTTTTGTTTTGTGTTTCTTTCTGTCTTTTCCAAATGATTTAGAATTTGAATTTTCTTTCAACAAGTAATGTTTTCTAAATTTCTAATATAATATTTAGAAATGTTTGAACATTTCATTGGGGCACTTTGGACATATATTTACTGCACTTGCGTTTTCCATTTGAATTTGAATTTTGTTTCAAAACCAAATATGTTTCAAAATCATTTTAGAAAATAGGCAGAGGGTCAAGAATATTATTTGGACTTATGAAATTTGATTTCCTGCCAAATAAATGCAAATCCATTTTTTGAATAATTCTCTTTTGATTTTTAATTGTTTTCAAAGTGAATCCAACTCAATTATTTTTTGGGAAAGTAATTTTGGCTTTGAATATTACTTGGGGTTATTTAATATACTTCTGCTCAAATAATATCTTCAAAGGCTTGGGTTCCGACCAAGGCTTGCTAGGGTTTCAACTATCTACACTTGTATTTTCATCCTTCTAGGCAAACAATCAATCAAATCAAAGTCAATCACAATCAATCCTAAGCAATCATTGGTATTTACTAGAAAAAAATTCATTCCTTGTGAAATTTTCAACATACCAGATTTGGGAAAAATCTATGATGTGACATGATATTCTATGTTATAAATGCTATGATCCTGGAATATGTGATTCGGTGAAAAACTCATATGCACGTGTGGAATGATAAACGGTAAAATCCGGGTACTAGTCTAGCCTCTAAGACTAGCTCAAGTGTTGTTTGTGATCATGTTTTCTAGATTTGGGGATATCGTTAAGTGTAACGATAGTCTCAAAACAACATTGAGAATATGACGTTAGAAGAACGATCATATTGAGTAGACCCAAACTTGTGTGTTATACTTTGAGATACAATCATGAGAAGTCAATTATTATAACATGGAGCGTTAACGTGTGATTTAGTTCCTTAGACCATGAGAGTATCGTAGTCACTTCTTACCGTACGGTGGGCTTTGAGGTTGCTCAAACATCATCTGTAACACGGTGATCATAACGACAACTTACAGGTTCATTGGAAAGTTTGACAAGGGACTAGATAGCTCAAGAGTGAGATTTGCTCCTCCAACCTTGGAGAGATATTCTCAGGGCCCTCTCGGTATGACGGCATCCATCATCGTCTGTTGAGACACATGTGACTAAGTCACGGGGATGCCAGAACATGTCAACGAGAAAGAAGAATAAAACCGGTAACGAGGAGACCAGTATAGTGAGCATGTGTATGACTCAAGAGGATACCGATATATCTCACCTTGGGTTTTGTAAAGTATCGTGGAGCAAAGGGAATAGCACATGATAACCAAAGGTTAACTGGAATGTCATTCGTCTACTCATAGGGATCGATATGGACGTCCATAGTTCGGCTATCAGTCATTGAACGGAAGGGGTTTTGTTCATGTCTATGTTTTACCGAACATACAGGGTCACAAGCTTAAGGTAATCATGATATTCTAAGTGTTAGTAGGACAGGAGTAATGAGGAAATATTTTTGAAATAGTTTCATTAATATTTTAAATAATTTCGAGTGGAACCAGAAGCGTTTCGGTGCCACGGAAGGGTTTAGGGGTTTACCGGGTAATACCGATAAATTATATATAGGTCGAAATAGTTTACGGTGATTTTAAATTAATATTAAAAGGCTCTAAATACGATTAGGAAGATTTTATATTTATTTAAATATCAACGGTCCTTAAAAGGCCAAGTGGTGGAAAGCTATTTGGGCAACTTGGGCCCAAATAGGAGGTGGTGCCCCTTTCCCCTTGTGGATGGAAGGGGGAGGCCGAACTGGAGGGGGAATCCACCTCCTCATGGCTGGACTAGGGGGGAGCTTCCCCCTTGTGTGGCGCCACTCCCCTTCCTCCAACCTATATATACTCGAGGTTTTGGCACTTTTGTACACACAAGTTCTGGAGCCTCCTCTAGTTCTATAGTTCTAGTTCTAGTTGATCCAATTAGAGCTAGACCTAGATCCTCTAATCCTCATAATTAGAAACCCACTATGGTTCTAATTTCCTCCCTCTAATTCTACGGTGACGATTACCTCTGGATGGCGAAGCGCTGCTGGATCACGAAGACCGTACACTTACAATTTGTGGAGAGGTCGTGCTTTCGCTCTTTCGTTCGAGGGACTATTTGTGGACGGTTCAAGGGATCGTTCATCGACGGTACGAGGGACTTCAAGTACGATCTACACCGACTTGTCTTCTTCCGTTGTAACTCGGAGTTGGTAACAATCCGATCCAAACCATTATTGCATCTTCATAGTGTTCCTCGTTGATCGTAGGGCGATTTTTTTTGTTTTCTACTACATTTCCCAACAAGGAAGGACATGGGGTACACCTACAATGGCATGGAGGCAGACAACGGGCTAAGGTTGACGATGGTAGCAGTGGTCGCCACAGCTGGCATGCAGGAACACTGCAAGACACAAAATTGAAAAACAGTAAAAAAAAGGGACCCATAGAGGAATAGTAGAGGGCAACTGTGCCTCACAGACCCGACGGCGGTGGTGCATCATGACGAAAGAACAAAGGAGGTGCCGGCACATCGAGGAGGGAAGAATGTAGGCACATCAAAGAGCAAGAAACGGCAGTGCGAAATGAACAGACGAACTACTCGGTTGTGGAGGATAGCGATGGAACATGTACAACCAGAGTATTTTTTTAGGGGTTCGACCTGGGCTATTAGCGTTAGCATCCAAAGTGGAAAGACGTGGACCTTCGAAGGCCCGTTTACAGAGAGGAAAACCATCTCGCTCCGCGGAGCAGCAGCCTACAAGACAGTGTGTGCAGCCTGTGAGCGACCTAGGACGGCCGGAGCTGATCTAGATTGTATGTTTGAGCAATCCAATGGGCGAGAGTGCCAAAACGATGTGAGGGCTTCTAGCTAGCTGAGTTATATTTTTTAAGATAAACATCTAATTATAAACATGGAAATAAACAATACAATTATTATTCCCTCTAGGGCATAATTCCAACAAGCTAATACCCCATCCCAAGACCACTATCCAGCATTCATCTCAAAATGTAAAATAAAGTATTGCAATAAGTACGATGACATGATGTAGATAGTATATTGTCTTCAACCTGCTTTTAAAGGACAACTATTCAACTATTTTTTATCACTAGTGGCATCAACACAATACAAGCAGTTTCTACTTTCTGTCATTGTGGTAGATTGCTTCCAAAGTCAAACCCAACTAACATATACAACTCCCTTATTAATATCATTCAACTAAACATGGTCAGTGCAAGACTAATAGGTCGGAGAGCATATATATCTATAAATTATGCAGCAAAGAACTCATATGAATCCAACAATAAAACATAGATAGATGTGATCATAAAGTGACAATTTATCACACCATGACAAACACACCAATAAAATTACATTAGATGGATCATAATCATGTAGGGTAGCTCATGTGATCGTTCTATTGAAGAACAAGAGAGGGGTTGTCGTCTAGCTACTGGTATGGACCCATAGTCCAAAAGAAACTACTCATGGACGATCATTGGGCAAGGTTGATGTAGATGTCCATCGTGATGAATTATCCCTCTGTCAAAGTACCAGAAAAGGCATCTAGATTGAATCGCGGTGGAAGAGAGGTGCAACAGTGGAAAATTTCCTCAATAATTATTTTTAGAATTTTTAGAGCAATATAAAGGCATGGGCGTTGAGAGGTGGTGGAACGGAGCACCAGGGGGACCCACGCGGCCAACCCCCTAGCTGCACCACCTTGCCGCATGGGGCCCACATGGACCCACCCCAGGCAGGACCAGGTGCCTCCGGAAGCTTCTCGACTCAAAAATATTTGATGTATTTTCCCTGATTTTTTGAGCTATGTAAAATCGATCTTCTTGAAAATTTCAAAAACAATAGAAAAAGCAACTGGCAATGGACACTAAATTAATAGGTTAGTTCGGACAAATATAAAATTGATAGCAAAACCATACAAAAGTAATATAATAATAGCATGAAAGAGTCAGAACTATTGATACGTTTAGGACGTATCAACATCCTCAAGCTTAATCCCTGCTCATCATCGAGTGGATAGATGATAAAAATAATATTTGGTTGTGACTCTTACCTTAACATGAACATAATCGATCTGATGTAATTTAAGTATGACTCGTAAGAATAGCGATGCAATGCAATAGTCCACAGTTGATACCAAACAAGTAATAACTTCACTCGCTTTTCATAAACCAATGCTTTGACTCAATGATCCCCAATGCCTCAAGGCTTAGAAAGAATGTCAGGTGTATCATGAAGCATACTCCCTCCGTTCTGGTTTATAGGGCTCATCTCAAAAAGTTTGTTTTTCTGTTTTATAAGTCTCGGTTCTACTACTTACCATCACATGTTAGATTTCAAGGTGTATTAAATCAATGCATGCCAGGATGAAGAAAAAACTCACCAATGCATGTAGAAGTTCTTGGTCATTAAGTGGTCATGCATGCATGTGGTGTAATTAATCCATCGGTTTACAATTTTTTTGAGAAAAACAAGAGTACTAATTAAGTACTTTTGTAAACTACAGAATTAATTCCACCATTCATGATCTACCTTGGTTGAAGAGACTTTCAAATTAAGTCCTGTAAACCGGAAAGGAGGGAGTACTGCATTAAGTCTTCATCGTATCAGGACAACATTATCATAAACCAGACGGAGTTTCATTCAAGCACATTGATTACATAATCCCCCTGCTTCAACTAATTAATGTTTATTCATACTTGAGCTCGAGCCTTGATCTTTGCACTTAATGGAAAAAAGTGATGATGGAGCTTTCTGAGAAGTCAAAAGGTAAATAAAGTCTTGCATTAATGGGGTTGATCATTAGGCAATGAAGAGGTCTTATAACCAATGTTAATGTAAGGATTAGAGGTTGCCATACAACGGATGCACTGGAGTATAAGTGTCTTGAATTAATGGAGTTCATCATTAGGCAATGAAGAGGTCTTATAACCAATGTTAATTCAAGGATTAGAGGTTGCCATACAATGGATGCACTAGATTATAAGTGTATGAAAACTCTCCTAATGAACCAGTGGACTATGCATCCAACTTGCCTACTCATAAAGATCTAGAGCTTTTGAGGAAACTCATCATTGGAATACACAAGAAAAACTCATCATCTTGCACTATAAGATACAGATGGGGATGGACAGATAGGACGCGGCTAGAACGGAGAGGAAATGAGAGGTGAGTGAGAGTAAGAGTGGCTTGGGTTAGGATTTTTCTGCGCCGGGGAAGGGATTTTCTAGGGCCGGTGGTGGGTCATACATTCCGGGCATGTCTGGACGGCCCCATTTTCACCCGACATATGGGTTGGGTTTGGGGCAGTACGGACTGCCCAGACAAATGGGGCAGCTTGGGGAGGCCTGTTGGAAGTGTTTCTTTTTTGGGACAGGCTGTCCGCTCGGACATATGGGTCCAATTTTGGGGCCTCCCTTGGAGAAGCTCTTAGAGAAACTCCAACGGGCCGACCCAAACGGACGACGATTTCGTTTGCTTTTTGTTCGTTTGAGTCAGCCGCCCGCCCGGCGTCCGCCCTCTTTTAGATTTGGGTCGGCAGCGCGCCCAACGCGCCGACCCATATGTACCGGCGTGGTCGGCTGGCCGCCCAATATTACATTGATTTGCATTCAAACATATCGTCAAATAACATAGTTTACCGAATAAAATATTATAGTTTTACAAGCCGGATACAAATAAAAATGTTTCACATAGTTTTGCAAACGAATAAAAAAGATATATTTATTGGTTGCCAACATGAGCCCACATATGCTCAACCAAATCATTTTGCAGCTGCACGTGAGTTTTCCAATCACGCATGTCTTCATGAAATTGGGTGAACTGTTCAAATGTTGTCGCTACTCCATACTCAGGCACAACATTCTCACCCTGAAACTCAAACGCTTGACCGTACAGACGTTCCAGGCGCTCGTCTTCTACGATCATATTATGCATGATCACACAAGCAGTCATCACCTCCCACAATTTCTGCATGCTCCAGGTATTAGTAGGATACTGAACGATGCCCCATCAAGATTGCAAAACACCAAAGGCACACTCGACATCCTTCCTAACACTCTCTTACTCTTGGGAAAATCTTTTCCTCTTCTCTCCGACAGGGTTGGGTATTGTCTTGACAATAGTGGTCCATCGAGGATACATATCGTCACCCAGGTAGTATCCTTTGTCCTAGTTGTGTCCGTTGACAGTAAAGTTCACCGGTGGGCTGTTGCCTTCGGCAAGCCTAGCAAACACCGGCGAGCGCTGAAGCACGTTGATATCATTGTGTGATCCAGCCATGCCAAAGAAAGAGTGCCAGATCCAGAGATCTTGAGACGCCACGGCCTCTAATATGACAGTGCAAGCCCTGACATGTCCCTTATACTTCCCTTGCCAAGCAGAAGGACAGTTCTTCCACTCCCGGTGCATGCAGTCTATGCTGCCAAGCATCCCTGGGAAGCCCTTCTGGCATTCATCGCCAACAAACGGGTTGTATCTTCAGTTGTCGTCTTTCTCAAGTGCTCGGGGCCAAACACAGCAATAATAGCCTTGCAGAACTTATACAGGGACTCTAGGCATGTAGACTCACTCATACGGACGTACTCGTCAATGAGATCACCGGGCACTCTGTATGCAAGCATTCGGATGGCGGCGGTGCATTTCTGATAAGAGAAGAAACCAATCTTGCCGACGGCATCCTCTTTGCACTCGAAATAGTCATCATAGCCGACCACCCCCTCTCTAATACGGTTGAAAAGATGCCTACTCATACGGAAACGGCGGCGGAATTTTTGATGTTTGAACAACGGGTTTGTTGCATCAAAGTAGTCCTTACAAAGAAGGAAATGCCCGCTCTCTCGGTTGCGATTCAACGTCGGAAGGTGGCCCGGAATGGAGCCACGGAACAACGGCCGCTGGTTGTTGAGGTGGTGATGGACCAACACGGCAGCCAATATCTCCTCCTCGTCGTCATCGTCGGAGTCGTAAAGGAAATTGTGGAAAATGAACTCGTCGGCGAAGTCCATTTTCGTACCTTGGCAAATTGTCGAACAACTTGCGGGCGTCGAAGAAGGAGATGGCCGGCGACGGGAGTCACGGCGCGCACGGACCAGCTAGCTGCCCTGCCGGCGTCCGACAAGTGGGCCGGCATCCGACGAGCGTGCCGGTGAGGATCTGGCCGGGGCAGCGAGGCGGCCCCTTGGTCGCGGGCGGCTGTGCGGTGGGGGGAGCGGCGGTGGGAAGCAGTTTGCTCCCCGGCGGCAAGACGGCGGTGGCGGGCGACGGAGGGAGTGAGCGGCGTTGCTGGGCGGATGTGGAGGCGGCGGTAGCTGGCAGAGTCGCCGGCAAAAAAGGGCGGCGGCGTCGGCAGCGAAGGAGGCGGGCGAGGGTTGCTGTTGGTTGGGGGTGAGGGGGAGGCCAATGAGCCACCGACCAGCGGGCCAGGGGAGAGAAGGCGAGCGTGCACACGTCCATCGCGTGTCCGCGCCGACGCAAATCCGGCTCAAAAATGGGCCGGGAATGGGTCGCCCACGGACGAAAAGCGGACGCACGTCCGTTTGGGTCGGCGCGTTGGGCCGACTTTTGTGTCCGCTCCGACCTAAACGGACGGCGGCAGACGAAATGGGTCGCCTCATCGGAGTTGCTCTTAGATATCATGATATGTTTTAATTTCCCTGTTAAACGAAGCTACCGAGCACCACAATGAGGGAACAAAAATTGTTACACCGAAGCCAACTGGCTGTTCTGCTTTTGTTTCCTGATTTCTGTTTCATAAGTCACTGGGTCTTCCGAGAAAGAAATGTTATGCTCAATTCAGATGCATAACTTGACAGTAAATGATCCCCAAAGATGACCTGCAGAGTCTTCTAGGCTTGCAGCTGCAGTCACTGGACCTGTGATTGCTCACATATCTTGGCATGTCCTCATGGCGCAGCTATGATCTGGCAGGACGGTTCGCTGTCATCCGTAATCGCTTCTTTGCGCTTCACCTGTTGAATGGTGGTTTCTTTTGAAATGTTCCCGGTGGGAAAGACTCGGCCGTTGGCCCCCTCTCCCCACTCCCCCTTGCATGGTGCTGATCGGCGTTGAGCTCCCCACTGTCATCCGGCCGTGCTCTTGTGTTGGCCTCATTCGTTCGAGATTCAGCAGCAGCACCCAGAACCGGCCCGCCCAAGAATATCGACTGTCCAGAGTAGGCCAGTCTCTCAGACGGCTGTCCAGATGGTAATGCCAAGGAAGAGGCACTCATTGGCGCAAGATTTCTGCCACCACTTGGGTTTTCCAAGAAACGTGGCGCTCTAGTAGAAGAACCAGCAGCAACTCCCCCAGGTCTTGCAGGTGCGGATGCCACAGACACATACCGACCAGCATCTTGATCCCAAACAACCGACGCTCTTCGGTTCTCGCGAGCGTAGGATGTTGCTGGCCGGAACATTATTGGGTTGGTTGCCTGCGTGGTCGGAAAACCAGGCCTCTCCGGCGGTCGAGGCGGCGGCACATTCATCTGGGTGCGAGGTGCAAGCTTCTGGATGTGGACTGGGCTGCTCAAACTACTAGCACTCTGCGTGCCGGTCTCGTAGTCATCCTGGCTCGCGATACTCTGAGGATGAGAGTTGCCAGTGGAGCCAGGGCCACGCGCACCTACAGGCCGGAGGACGGAGGACGATGCCCGAGCTCTTGCGGCAGCTTTCATCGCCTCATTGCCGTCCAGCTTTGCAAGTTTCCAGGCACTGATTTTGACTTGCCTCTTGGCTTTGTTTGGTCTTTCAGCATGTCCAGTGGCATCAGGGTCGACGGTAGATGGTGCCATGCCACGCTCCAAATGTGGGATAACTTCATCCTGTGTCATTGTTGGCAACAATACAGCAAAACTCAGTAATAATGCCTCCAAAAATTTTATTACACATTTTTTGCACAATTTCTTACTGAACCCTCCAAGATATAATAATATCGGACTATTTAGCAAGTTCAAAATTCACCAATATTACCTGATCAACGAAAATCCTTGGAGGTGTGCACCATGCACCCTTGTAGTGAAGACCAAGTGAACTTCCGCCGCTGAACCCACTAGTTGCTGAATTTGTTGGGGAGTAAATAATGTTTGCTCTCTCATCTTCCTCTTCATCTTGAGGCACTTCACTCATAGCTCTCATCGCAACAACGTATTCATAAGTGGTGATCCCCTGATGCAGGCAGACCAAGGAATGTAACAATTCAATCAAACAAGACCTTTAAATACATGCTACACTCGGTGGGAATTGTGAGACAACCTTTCTGATCAATAGCATGTGGAAGAAGAAGAGTTCTCCCAAAGGTACGCAGGCAACTAGAGAAAGAAGAGTAAATATTCCCTGCACACCAGAAATACACATTTCAGTATACAGTTCTAGCCCCCCAAAAAAAAGATGAAAAGAGGAACACACTGAACTAATTCTTTCAGAGCTATACAGTTATAGGCGTCTAATCATGGCCTCCCATATTTAATACCTACAGCAATAAAGAATGACAACTTACTACGATAGTTGCAAACGGAAGACGAGTTAATCCATTCCCAAGCTTGTCTTGAATAATTTTTTCTGCATTCGTGTTGACGAAGCACATAACAAGAACAGCAATGCCTACTCCAACTTCAATAGCAAGCTGTCATACAGGAGATCATAAATAGATTTAGCTAGCAAGCAGATGAATAAATTATTATATGATGTTAAAACCGTATTTACTGTGAAAAATAGGTAATAGGTAAGGCACTTTACAGACCCAGAGGAGACTCGTAGTCATCAGAGCAAAAAATGTGAAATAGTTCTTGCGTCCAACACAGTTATTTAGCCACTGCAGTAGATGCAAAAGAAATCAGGTATGCAAATTAAAACTGAAGAAAATATGGTTTTTTGTAGCAAATACCCGGCAGTGATGATCAAATCCATCCACACACTTGTCACAACTTCTGCAATGTTTACTGAATTTGCGAACCTGAAACGATCTCTTCGAAGATTAGCAACATCTACTGTATACTGCGGCCAAGTTTCTCGCTATTTCTTAGAAATAAACCAAGCCCATCTGGCCTGCTTTTGTGTGTAAGTTAGCAAGATCCGGCAGCACAAGTTTTCAGTTTTTCACTTCTAGCAAAGTCAGTGCAGCAGCTAAAACAGATAGGACCTCTTGACTAAGGGTATGTTTGGTTTTGAGCCAAAGTACACCCTACCAAATTTTTGGCTAGCCAGAACTTTTGCCAAGGTTTTGCTTGACCACGATTTGGCCAATGTTGGCAAGAAAAATGAACTAGAGAGGGCAGGTTGGCATGGGCATGCCAAAAACTTGGCAACCATCCAAACAAGGACAAAAAAAAAAATTGGGCCATGACAAAAATTGGGGGGTTGGTTTTGGACACAAATCAAACATACCCTTAATCCAAGACAAGAGCAATCAAACTGTTCAAACTTAAACATCCACATATATGTTGGGGAGTGTACCTCAGCATTACATAGTGTGCAAAACAGTGCATCTTCTGCATCAACTTGATTCTCTGAATCATCAGACTTCCTGCAATCCTCCTTAACAAACAAAGCGCAAATAAAGCCTCCGAAGTAGCACCCTGATCTTCTTAGTGGTTGCATTCTTATATTTATATCTGTGTCTCCAGCAGCCAAACCTCCATGGTTAGTACGCCCATCTAGAGAGCTTCTACAAGTAGATGTTGGGGAGTTGGTTCCAGTAGCAATGCCAGTTTTTGCAGGCAAATTGGTGCACTGCAAGCCAGTATTACTTTCTGGTGCATTGACATAGCCATCGTCAAACTTTGACATGATCCCAGGATCTGCAGGGTTTATACTAGTGCACCGGATATACAGGATGAGGACAGCGAATGCCTGATGGAGTTGCCGTGAGAAGGAGAAACAATAAATGCAGAGCACAAGTAACAATCCTTGAAAGAAATGCAATATAGGTGCAGTATGGTAGGTTTACCACAGGAGTGTAGATAACGACTGCGACATACTCAAGGATTTGCTTTCCGAGAAACGGTGCAAAGAAGGCATAAAATGCAACCACCAGAAGGAAGAAAACAGTAATTGCAACGATCTGTTAAAAAAAGAGAGATTAAGAACTCAGCCATTCCCCTGTCCAAAAGTATGAAAGTTGACAATATTCAGACATATTTGAATTTTCTATGAGGAACCTAAAAAGGTGGACTAAGAAAACAAGTAGAGGCATATGACTGGCTATCGATAGCAGAACTTATAAAAATGCACCATGGCATAAATGTATTACTTTCTGACATCATAATAAGGCCTTGTATATGTAGGGCATTACAGGTAGCAAGTTCTGTCTCCACTTTTAGCACAGTACTGATTTCATTGGAATAGCATATTGGAGAAAAGTTGGAAGTGATTCATTAAACAACAGTACATTCCCTGAACTAACCAATGCCATGGCAAGACATTTCTGCAGGAGATGAGTTCAATTGATTTCTATGTAGTACCAGAAATCAATCCATAATTAGAAAAGGGGGGGTCATCCAGATATAAATAGAAAATTTTAGGACGATGCTAAAGTGGATTCCCACTTGAAGATTACAAAACGGAAGATCACGGAACACGCCACAGGTTCATGCCTAGTAGATGGAGGAATCAGGGGCTATAAAGCAGCCTGCCCTAGATAGTCGGCCCAAATTTCCCCTTTTTTTTAGCCCCAAGCTGAAACAGTTGATACAGCCCCCTGGCTTTTTGCTAAAAAAAAGGAGCATTACGCCCTAGAGATCGAGGTCCAATTAAATAGTACCAGTACATACTTACTATGTCCGAAAATACTTGTCATTAAAATGAATAAAAGAGAATGTATCTAGATGAGTATTAGGCACACAAAAGAAGGGGAGTGGAAGAGGAAGCGCTGACAGAATTCTGGCAACTGATCTGAAGTGAAGGCCGCAACTTTCTCGCGGCGCTTGCATTGCAAGGGAAGGGAGTTGAAGCCTCTCCCGTAATTGAAATTGTACTAGTGTAGACGGCCGCATCTTTTTAGCAGAGCAAGGAAGAAGGTGGAATTCTGACCTGGAATGTGTGTGCTGGGAGTTGCCATCCATGCTTCCTCACCATGGGCATGGCCCCCTCCCCTCTCTCTCCGCCTTTCCCCCTACCCTAGTTTCTTCCTGAGGGCGCCGCAGACGGAGAGGGAGAGAACAAGGCTGGAGATTTCTCTTTATTGTTTAGTACTAGTAGTAGTAGTAGTACGGAGTATAGAAAAAGATTCGGAGAAGAAGGAACCTCACTCACACACACTCTCTGCTTTCCCTTCTTTCCTTCCTCATTTCCTGGTGAATATCTTTTACCGGGCTTGATTTCCGCTGCTTTCTCGGTGTTCGTTAGCTGGCCCCGCAGAGAGATGGGGAAGACAAGTCAAAGGAGAAGGAGAGTTTCAGTCTCATCTCATCTCGGAACCCAAGTTGTGCGGCAGAGAGCTTTGCCCCTTTCTTTTTCTTTTTCCTTTTCCCTCTTCCTCGTCTCACTCTGCTTTGCATTATTTCACGAGTATACTACGCTAGCTGTTACTCCTACTGAATGCGCAGGTACTCCGTGTCGACGGGAGTAGGTACCACGTTGATATTTTGCAGGTGTTTCCCTCCGGAAACGGACAGAATGAGCAAATATAGGTTGGATTTATTTGCCGCATTTGATCCTGTATACTGCCACGTGGTGCATTACTGGGCACGTACTAGTAGGCTGGTTGTAACAGGAGTATCATATAATAGTATCATGCATATGTTACTAGTGTATGATACTACTTTCCTAATGCATAGTATCATGTAGTACTTTATTTATTGCCATGCATAACACAAAGTAGCATAACATCTATTATGATACGGTATCATGATATGATACTCCATCATCTTTTTTTTCATTTAATGCTATGACATATCATTAAAATTATCTAATTGGTATGCATGATACTAGCTATGCTACTATCATTACGACCAGATATGGCGTGAATAAACGGGCCGCGCGAATTTAGTAACGTTGCTTGACCCCAAAGCATGCATGGAATTAATCGAACAATCCGATTCTTCTTTGCATGGGGTGTAATGATCGTCTCTTTTCTTTGGCAGAGGGAGCAATTAAGTGCGGAGGAAATGATTGCCAGGCGTTATTAATCAGTAATGATGCCTTCCATCACATTTGCAAGTGTACGAACCACTCTCTCCCGGCGGGTGCTCTCTTGGTCCATCTTCATCTTCGTCCTCTTCTTTCTCGTCCTTTTCTCCTCTTCAACTCTTATTCTTTTGGTTTTGGCTTTTAACAAACCTCCCGTGCTTTCAACCCAAATATTCTCTCGGTAGCGACAACAACACATGATCTGAGAACTCAACTCACTCTTTTCCCGGTGTTAAGGCATCTGCAGTGCGGATCGCTAGATAAACAGACATCTAGAGAGCCCTCTGGTCATCCAACGATGTCCCCAAAAAATTCTTCTGTTCAAAGATTCCAAACACGCAAATTTGACAAAATTTAGACTACTTTGATATATTACATGCAAATTTGACCAACTTTAATAAATGTTACGTCTAAACTACTCAAAATTAAACTAAATAGTCGACAATGATCTTGTAGGCCTGGCCTCCGAGGCCACTCCGACCATCCTCGCCGCCGCCGTCATCTTTGTCATTACATCTGGGCGGCTGTTGAGAAAGTCGGTCCAGCCACCGCGACAAATATCCTGGGCCATGGCGCTTTTGCGTTGCAACCGCCGTGTATCCACCTCCGCCTTGCGATATTTTTAAATTACATTAAACTTTTTATTCAAGGACAAACCCACTAACTGGTCACTTATATTCTCCTGTAGCAGGAATTCTACATTTTTTGTTATTAAAGAAACGACATTTTTTGTTAATTAAGTTGAATGCAAATTTCCTTTCAATTTTTAAAGCTTGTTTCCTTCGTTTATAAAGCTGGGCCTTTTTATTGGCTCATTTTGTTTACTCTATCGTTGCGTTGACTTCCGGGAGCAATTTGTTTCATCTGAGATACCCATAAATCCGAGGGTCGATTAGTATTAGGGCATTTTCAATGTTGATTGCTCTTGCATCCATCCGCAGATAGGGAACCAGTCCGTGGACACGAATGCGGGAGCCGACCATCCAAAACTACCCGCTTACATTTCAATCCACATTTCAATAGACTGAACGTAATTCACGCAAACCCAACGGAATTCATCGAAGTTCGGATAGAATATAGTAGAAACCATCCATACATAGCATGCAAATAAGTCTAGTACAACAGTTGTTCAAATTCAACGAGATTAACCAGATGTTAAACAAGTTATCATAACGGATCATGTCGTCTCACATATACTGCCCCTTCAACGTGTAGAGTAACATTGAGTGAGTGAATGGTTCGATTGACAAGTTAAGCAAGAAGAAGCAAAAATTATGATCTCCTTCGCTGTCGCACGCAATGGCCACCTTGACTCCAGCCGAGCAACCGCGTCACAATACTTGATGATGGTGGTCTAGATGACATACCATCGATATGATAACCACCTCACATTGCGTTGCTGGATGATCTACATGTAGTAGGGCGCAATGTGATTTCGCGCGTGAAACGAATCATGCACGTGTTACCAAAAGAGCCCCCTTCTGCTCCTGCCTACGAAATCCGCGAATACGACCAACCACGCATCGCACAACAACTCATTCTCCATAGTCAAGTACCCCGCCATCCTTCGTACTATAAAAAACGACATGGTGTTCCAAAATAAGTTCAATGACATTTGATTGAACACCTGTCATGCGTAGTGTCCGCTATGGATGTCGTCGACAGGGGAAATGTACCTGGCTATGAACAGGTCTTGGATGGACGACGTCGCCGTGAAAGGTGAGCGGGCGCGCCAGTGCTGGTTGCGGAGGTCTTGCAATGCCCATGTGGCGGCTAGAGAGCAGCGTCGGCAGAGGAGAAAAAGGATGCGGATGCGAAGCAAAGGGGAGAAGGGGCGGAGTGTAGTAGAATAGGACCGGGAGAGGGGATTTTTTAGTGGACCGAAGGTGCAAAGTCCTACGTAACTGCTGCCCAGACTCTCGCAAAGCCCTCCCCACCCCCACTTTACTTCCAATTTACGAGAAAAAGTGCATCCAGACCGCTTGACGGACTGATACAAGACCGCAAGCATTAGACGATAGAACACATCCGAACCACGCAAAACATATCCATACCGCGTGGTCCGAATCGTATGTGGGAGGCTTTGTGATGGCGTTGGAGACGCCCCTTTTTCCGTTCTTGTTGTTTAGCTGCCAGGTATCCGTCCTTCCGTTTCAGCTCGATATGGTGATATGTCCTTTGCATTATGTATGATGCATGGAGTGCCTTTTCTCTAGAAATATTCAGAGCCTATATGCACGTCGCAACTCGCAAGATGACCTTTATTTCAGTCTGCGCAAAACCTAGTATTACGTAGCACTATCAATCTTTTTCCCGTGATTGCGGCAATTTCAGCATCAGTCGAAGAGTAACAAGACAATCAACAGCACGTTTATAGATGAGACACAGAAATCAGCTCAACTGCAATTCTGAGGGGGCATTTTGGCCAGGCTTTCCCAAATGAAGTTCTGCTGAAGCTCATGCCTTTCTGTGCCTCAGTATCTCCACTCCCAAGTAGTCCACGACGCCCTGCACCGCGACATGAGGTTTCCCGACCTTCACTCGGACAGCAGAGATCTGAGGGAACTTGAGCAGCGTGGTGTTGGCAATCGATTGAGCCACCGACTCCAAAAGGTTATGGGACGGACCTTCTACTACACCCTTGGCTATCCTGCAGGATGACATACTTTGGTATCAGGAAGCCAAAAGGAAGGGATTAGCTTACTGTTGATCCACTCAGAGATTGTACACTGTGCTGACAAGATGAATCTAATTACACTGCTTGGTAAATTACACGAAAACATCAGTATTCTGATTTAGTCTATGCCAAACTACTCCCACCGCAGTCATACCATCCGATACGGTCCGTTGCCAACAATATTTTGGCTCTGGAAATGCAACATATACATATATAATGGACTAATTACAGGTCGAGGGTACCAACCGCAGAGTTAGTTCTGAGGTGCATAGCAATCGAAACGTTCGGCAAGGAATCACTGTGAACGTACGCATGGCAGCATTCTCTGATACGGAACGGATGGTGAGCTAACTGTACCGCGACGCCAAGCAGGTCGATCGATGAGCAGTGACAAGGTGGACTGAATTTATACAGCACCATGATGAGACTGAGACGGGGCGGGGGCGGGGTAGTGCACCTGTAGATGTCGCTGTAGCTGACGGTGTGGGAGATGTCGTCGGAGTCCCCGGCGGCGGCGAGGTCCATCCAGGCGTCGACGTCAATGACGAACTTCTGGCCGAGCGTCTTCTCCTCCTGCTTCACGCCGTGGAACCCGTGGAACTGCAGCCCCCGCAGTATCAGCTTGTCGCCTCCGACCTTGCCCGTCGTTGGCGGCTCCTCCTCCCCGTGCCCCGCCATGGCTGCTCCCCACCTAACGGACTAGATCGATCGTGCGCTCACCGGCGCCTCCTTCTCTAGAGCTGGCGCAGGTGGGTGAGTGGAGGGTTAGGTGAGATTTGGGCGGCTGGAGCCGGGGGCCTGCAGGTGAGGTCCGGGCGTTCGGTAGAAACTCGCTGATTTGCAATTTCAGATAGCGGGAAGGGGGAAATCCGGGGCGGACGAGCAGCCGCTTGGGCGTCGGCGACTTGGGATGGCGAGCTGCTGCGTGCCTGAGATTCGGAGCGGTCATGGGAGGCGTGGGCGTGCGGCGTAGCAGGCGGAGGAAGGCGGCCGGCAAGATAAGAGGATAAGTTTTCATTTTCACGGATTTTTTTTAGGACTAGTACGAAACTTGCCCGTGGGTTGCAATGGAAAAAAAAATAACACCCCCATAATTTAAAAAGTATTGCTCAATACCCCATCCTTCATGTGTCTACGCCTCTATTTCTACACCGCACTCTAGTGTTTTAGCTTATCCTCCTTCCCATGTTTGCCGACGTTGACCGCGGTATTCACCTAGTCACAACATCTTTGAACATGGCAATCTCAAAAAGATAAGCTCGGCCACTACATGACACACATGTCACTGAGTCGCGTCATCGCAAAAAAATGCTTAAAACTTAAAAAAAAACTAATCTCATTGAGCAGGATGTGAGGGATACTCTTTGCGAGTTACTTCCAAGGACAACATCTATGCTTCGCTAGAGAAGAAATGTTGATTGCCATGAATTAGGGTTGGTTGGGTTCAGGAAGAGTGATAATAGATTGATAGAGGTTGGGTTATTCGGGACGCCAATTCACATAGGCTATGTAGGTGAATGAGTGAACTGCGGGCACTAAATGGATTCTTCGAAAATGGACACATCAACTCCCCAGTACCAGAAAGTGAACTTATTGCATGCCTAAAATTAAATTATAAACTTAAAATATATATTCTAGAGACCATAAGTAAAACATGACTGGAGATCATAAATAAAGACAAAATAATTTCTGATCTAAGTTAACTGTGTCGGCATAATTTGTTATAACCTAAATTGTACCCTAAAGGCAAGACTATTGTTACAAATGAGTATTGTTGATCCCAACCTTGCATGCAAATAACCTTGAAAAAAAATATCTTGACAGCTGGGACCCTTGAATTTTGTAATATCAGATTAGTAGCAGGAAGATGAAGACATTTCATATATTCAATATATGGGCACTCAAAATAAATACTGAACATTCTGCATACCCAAATTGCACATCATGTATAATTACTTTCAAATTTGAGTGGATTAGCTAGAGTGAATTCAAATGTGGCTCAAGTAGTTACTTGTGTGGTGGATGAAACAAAAATATTTTGTAAAACATTTCTAAAATTGTGAAGAATTAGTTGCTATCTTCATGCAACATGAATTTTAGAAATTCAATATCCATGTAACTAAATCTTGCCAATCCGTTAGTGAACAAATTTAATTACATTTCACGAATTAATGGTCATGTATTTGTCCTTCAAAATTTACATTATCAAAAGATGAACCTATTCAAGGGGAAGCACAATATCATATAATTCAATCATCTTCTGTGTTGCATTGAGAGTCGGGACAACATTAAAAGCTACTATAAAAAAAGGAACCTTGGATCAGTTATTCAGTATAATTTGAAGGGAATAGCCCTTACATGACAAACAAATCATGTGCATCCATGTTGAAGAGAGATAACCGTTATGCAAGGAATAACATGGAGTGCACAGCACTATGAGCAGCAGGCTCGGTGAGGCCAATACACCATCGTATCTATCATAACCACTGCATCAATGCACCAGGTTACAAAGACTTGCATCTGGCTTGTGCTTGTGTAGAGACTATATGGTAATATACTATGAAGATATATTATACGTAAATTCTCCTCCCTACTATGAAGGCCAGCCTAAACGTGAACACCATAATCGTTGGTTGTATGGCTGTGTACATTTTGATGCGAATGACTGTATGTGTTTGGCATGGAATTAATGCAGGGACTACAGGGAGGCAAAAGGGTACCTTACATTGAAGCGGACGGAGGCGCTCCATCAGGTCGCAACAGAGTAGTGGAGGCGCGTCATCGGGTCGGATCCCCTGGAGGCCCTGCACCAGTTTCCTCGAGGATGGAGTCATCTCCACCCATCCACGTTGCAGCATCTTGCGCACCGTCACCCAACTCCACCCGTGGCCCCTTCGGTGGACAGCGGCAGCCGAGGTCGAGCAGGGACGCAAGGCGGTAGATGAAGGTGTAGCAGAGAGCAGACCTCGAGCTCATAGAAGGCATCTTTGTGGTCAGCAGTGCGAGGTGCAAGGCGGGGTCAAGTGTGGAGGGCAGGGAGGTGGTCGTCACACGGGCGGCGAGGGCCGGGCGGGCTGGCGATTTAGTTTGGCGTACGGGAGAGAATATGCTCGCGGTCACCATCTCATAAATTGATGCGGCCAATGTCATTTATCGACCGTGAAGGACACATCTATATTCCTCTCCAGCTTGCTGTTTACCATACCGACGAGCCTGACCTGCATACCACCCAACCCGGACACCCGCACAAGAAGCCAATCCTGATGAATACAAAGCCGACGAGAAGCGTATAGTGGGCACTCACCTTGGCTGTCTCGGCGCGGGCCGCCCTTCTCACTAGTGCTAGACAACGGCGCATCGGCGATGTGCTTCATGGTGATGAAAGAGGTCTGAGGGTGAGGACCACCACCGCAAGGAGGCCTGGAGTCGTACGTGAAGATGAATAGAACCAGGGCAGACTAGCAAGAGCAGTTCATGCCCAAGCTCGAGGGAGCCATTGCCGGTAGCGCGCACAGACATCAAGGTCGCGCTCATCTCACTTGTCATCGGCAAGAAAATACACAAATACAGACAGTTCTGATTCTTCTTCAGGTGGTGGTTGCCCGTCGTGCGTGCTCTCATGCTGATTCTTCTTCCCGTGGTGGTTGCGCACACATGAGTGGAACATCACCACGGGCAATGTGACCAACCGCCACAGGACTCAGGTGGTTGCCATGGCTGCTCCTCGTATTCGGCGTTGGCCTAATATCAACAGCGTTACCCTTCTCGAACTCGCGAGCGGCGAGCCTCGGGTCGACGCCTGATACGTCCATTTTGCATCATGCTTTTATGTTGATACTAGATCGTCGAAGGCGCGCGTTGCCGCGCCCGCTTATTTTTGCAATATAATATCCTTTCCATATATTTTTACATAGATAAAGTGTCAAAAAATGGATGCAATTTTCTGTGTGAAAATTATTGATGGTGAAAATAGTTGAAAAGTATTGCACTACTCGACAATACTACCCTAAACTCTAAACTCCAAATCTTATGGATGAATCAGTGAAGCCATATCTATTGTACATCGATAGGATAGTATATGGTGCATAGGCAGCATAGCAACACTAAGTAACTAAGGAATAATAAGTTGTGGGAATCACCTAATTATTTGGCGTTGTCTACTGCTGTGAAAGAGCCATAAGAAAGACCTTGCTTGCTACACGTCCATTTGTTCAATAAAATGAGAGGAATTTGTATAAATTCTTTTAAGGATGAGACATCGTAGATAAGATGTTATACCCAATAACAAGCTAACGATTCTATTTGCGAAACAACATTAAATAAGCTCAAAACAGAAACCTTAGTACACTTTAGAAGGTGTAAAGTGTAGCACTGCTCGAAAAATCAGACTGGAGACTTCTATCATAAAATCCCGAGTTAACAACAAAGATCAAATGTGTGAATTAAAATAAAAACATGTTGTGGAAAATAAAAACTACTTTGTTTATTGGTACCTAATTACAGATGTGGTCTTTATTATGATAGACAAGACCTCCAAAGGAAGACAAACAAACACATCCAAGTAGTAACAACATATTTGATAATATTGAGCCTTGTATTGACTGCTGGAGAACATGACTCATTCCATGGTTCAGTGCATATATCAATAATTGTCTTCTTCTCATTTCCAAAAGTAACATTCAGAAGTCCCCCCAACTACATTTGCAAAAGGTCCATCTTTCCTGATATGATGAAGTCAATATTTATCAAAGCTAAAGGTGTCACGAAATGAAGGCTTGAAATTTTGAACGGTATGGGCATCTAGACACTAAAGATTGAAGCATGTACACAGAAATGGTATCCAATCCAACCTTAACACATTAATAAGAAGGCACATGCGATATACACCGTAGCAGAAGGGCTGGTCGTTTCAAGAAATTACACACGAGGAGGATATTGTTTTAGCATGTAACATTCCAAGTAACTTAAGAATAGACATATCCATGTGTTCAGATCAAATTGTATGTAGAACTACTCCCAACAAATTAAGAAGATGGGCATATGTGCAT